>NC_045781.1:17450870-17768786 GCF_008692025.1 Phocoena sinus
CACAAGCTGTGGTATCCACTCCTTACCAGCCACTACCAGCCCCAGATAGGGCAAAACCCTTCAGCCACATCCCAGCAGGAAGGCTCCACTGCTCTGCAGAGGGGATAGCCCCCGAGGACCTCTCCACATCGAGTGTCCTTGGGGAGAAGAAGACAATGTAGCCCGAGGCCTTTTGTAGTCTGTTTCTTCCCATCCTCCAACCTCTATCACTGCATCCCATCCACACAGGCCTAGGTGTTTCACTAATAACAGGTTCAGCTTGTTCCTGCCTCAGGACCTTTGCACATACTGTTCCAGCTGCCCTGAATGCTCTTCTCTCCAGTTTTCACATGACTGATCCTCCTCATTACCTCTTCACAAAAACCCTCCCTGGACCCTCCAAAACAGCCACCCCCATGGCCCTCCCAGTTCCTCCATGATTGTTTTCCTGTGTGACAGAGTCCCCATCACAAATTCTCTGGTTCATTTATGGGAGACTTTAGCATTCTGTAGCATGCAAGCTCCATGGGGTGGAATCCAGTCGTCTTGTGTGTGGCTGCATCCCCAGCACCTGGCACACAGTAGGTCCTCGCCGGGCATTGCACAAGTGAGTACATCGCAAGAGGGTGGGGACCGGGCCTGAGAGGGCTGGAGTAGGGCTGTGGGAATCTAACTGCTGAGCCGGACAGGGGCAGGCAGGCAGGCCAGGGTGCAGTCCAAGTGCTCACCTGGAAGTGCTGGCAAAAAGGTTCCCCCTCCCCCCATAGCAAGACAGCTGCGCCACGGAGGGGCTGGATGGCTGGGAGCTCATGCTGCCTCCCCACCACTCACTAGCTCTGTCCTCAGCTGGGTCTGTGTGGGAAGGAGGTGGGGACAGGGTGGCCTCCATGGAGAATGTCTCCTCCTGGAGGGGGCAGTGCCACCCCACAGGGTAAACACAGCTAGTGGACGCTCATATGCCTTGACAGACCAGGGAGCGCCCCTTGCCCGTGGGAGGGGGCAAGCCTGGGGGCGAGGAGGGGCTCTGGCCCCTCACCTGGGGCCTTTCATCTGTCCCTTGGGCTCCTGGTGACACCTAGTGGCCAGCATTCCTGATACACTGTTTCCCCCATTCCCTGAACTCTCTCCCCAGGGGATGTCCCAGATGGCAAGGGCACCCCTGCCCTCCGTCTCACCCACTCACATTCTCACGATCCCCATCTCTGGGCCCACACCCACACACTCACTCTCACACCCTCTTTCAAGGCTCGTCTCTCCCACACACAGTCATAGAGCCACATGGGGCCCATGGGGTGTCCCTGGGCCTTCCAGGCAAAGGGCCTTCACCGGAGCCCCACCAGGGGTCAGCACCCACCTGCCAGCCTCCCCACACCCACCCAGGTGCACCATGACCAGCTAGTCCCCCTGGGGAGGAAGGACTGGAGGGGGGACTGCAGTGCCACCCTGGGCTCCCTGCCCGTCCCCTCCCGCTGGGCCTCACAGATACTGTTGATAAAAACAAACCAGGGCAAGGGCACAAAACCAAGGTCGAGAACCAGCAAGAACCCAGGAGATCACCATCCTGACCAGAAGCCCAGGAAGAACCAGCCCATGGGCAAGGCCCGCATGAATGAGCGTGGTGACCCTTGAGGACGCCAGGAGGAAAGGGGTGTGGGAGCCAGGCCCAGCCCAGGAGTGGGCATGTCTGCACTGGCCAAAAGATACCTCAGCTGAGCCAGGGCCAGGCTGCCTGCATCACTGAGAGAAGCCCGAGGAACTGGGGGAAAGGCCTGGTGGACACTTCCAACAGAGGCAGGGGGCACGCAGGGCCAGCAGCCCAGGGCGGGGCCTGGGGCCTGGGACCCCAGACTCAGTGGAGCTGGAGGGCTCCATTTCAGGTATGCTGCCAGCCTTCTCCTGCAATAGCCACCAGGAGAGGAGGGCAAAGGTCACTTTCTCCATTTCCCAGTTCGGGGCACTGAGGCCTGACAGGAGCTGACAGAGACGGGAGTTGCTGGTGCCTCACTTCCTAGACTGTTGAGTATCAGAGCCTCCACCTCCTGTATCCTCCCAGGACCTGGGCGCCTCTCGCCGCCGTGTGCCCAGCTCTGCCTGCTTGCAGATGGCCTCATCCATCAGCGCGCCCCTCCCCAAACCCCCTCCAGTCCCTGCACCTCAGACAGGAGGTGTCCCACAAGCCAGGCACCCAGAGGACGGGATGGGGTGTCAAGGGCTGAGGGGTGGCCAGGTAGGGGTGGTTGCAGCCTTTCCCTGTGCTGCCCACGGCCCTCGCCTGCTTGCCGGGCACGAACCTTGCTCAGGGACGGGCAGGCTTGTGGGGAGACAAGGACTGAGGTGAAGGCCAGCTCAGAATGCCTCTGGCTGATGTCTGTGCCCTGTGCTCCACGCCCCAGGGATACCTTAGGGGCTGGAAGTTCCGGCTCCTCAAGGGGTGGATGCCAGGAGCTGGACTGGGGTCCCTTTTGCCCCCGCCCCCCCCGTGCTTGTCCTCAGCCCCAGCTCCACTTTGGACTGCAGCAGCCCTTCCCCAGTAGACGCTTTTGGGTAGAGAAATTCTAATGCCCCCCCGCCGCTTCCAGCCACCACCCTCCCACAATCCTGTGGGAGAAGGGGCAGAAGCTCCGGGCAGGGAGACGAGATTCCGGGTGCCCCCCCGCCCAGGGCCGTAACCCACTGGCTTCCCAGGCCTGCCCCTCAGCAGGCGCCGCCTCCAGTCTATGGGGTGGGCACTGGAGGCCTCAGTGGATGCAACCAAGATTGAAGTGAGTCGCAGTCTCAGCCATGCCACCTTCTTGGAGCCAGACTCTAGGGATGGGGCGGGGGCAGGTGAGAAACGTGTGCTGGGCGGATGCTGCCTTGGGGGCTGGGACACCTGGAAGGAAACGCTGGCCCAGGCCATGCAGGGGAGGGGGCGGTCAGGGAGGGCTCCCTGGAGAAGACACCTGGGCTGAGAAAGCTCCTGCAGACCAAGGACGCAGGAGGAATTCCAGGGTAATGACGCAGAGGAAACGGCACTGAGAAGGACGAGACCCTGAGGAACTGGAAGGGAGAGGCAGGAGGGGCGACGTGGGCAAGGCTGGAGCACGGGGGCCCCTCGGGCCATAGCGGGGATGGGCCAGATGTCCCTACAAGGGCCAGTGAGGCAGTGGTGACTGGGCCCCAGGGAGAAATCAGGACACTCGGCCTGGCTGCCCCCCCGGATCAGAGAACCAGGTGGGTGAGAGGCCCTCACAGTGGCTGTGCTTCTCCCACGGGGTGTTTGAGAAATGGAGGGGAAACTGGGTGTTGTGGTAATGGGGGTGCTACTGGCATTGTCGGTGGGGACTGGCTGTGAGGGCCGTCCTGCCCAGCAGCAAGTTGTCCTGTGCCCACACAGTGTCTGAAGAGCCCACCGGACACTCGGGTAGGCGGGTAGTTCACAACTTGGGGTGATTTTGCCCCTCGGGGGGGACCTTTGACAAAGTCTGGAGACATTTCTGATCATTACCACCTGGGCTGAGTGTGCTACTGACATCTAGTGGCTGGAGGCCAGGGATGCCACCAACATCCCACCGTGCACAAGAGCATGTCAGTAGTACTGTGACCAAGGAATCCCGGCCAAGGTGAAAACCCTGTTGGTAATGATCAGAGTCCGGAACCTGCTTTCTTTTTACATGGTTTCCAAATACAGAACTTCCTAGGGATGCAGCAAGCATGACGATCTAAGGAAAATGGAACCTTGCTTCGTTCGGATATTTACCAGGAGTTGTTTGCCATTTTGGAAAACCGCATCCCTAAGCCATGGCTCCAGCAGCCATCTGAGCCTGGAAGGATGCTCTGACCCGTCTGCGTCTGCAGCTGCTACAGCCTCGACGATGCTCCACAACCAGTATCTTGAGTCCTCTGTAGGTCATACGCAAGCATTTTTTCAAATCAAGTACACATTTGAAGTTATAAATTACATTCCTTTTATTTCTCCCTTGTTTTAAAGATAGGTCATTATATTGATTTTTTTTTAAAATTATGACTGTAGGTTATATTATCTATGAATTTTATTTTGGGATGGCAAGAATTATAAGATTCTTTTTTTTTTTTTTTTTTTCTGGTATGTGGGCCTCTCACTGCTGTGGCCTCTCCCGTTGCGGAGCACAGGCTCCGGACATGCAGGCTCAGCGGCCATGGCTCACGGGCCCAGCCGCTTCGCGGCATGTGGGATCTTCCCAGACCGGGGCACGACCCCGTGTCCCCTGCATCGGCAGGCAGACTCCCAACCACTGCGCCACCAGGGAAGCCCAAGAATTATAAGATTCTTTATAGAAGGGGTAATGAATCTGACTGGATTGACCAGATGTAAGTGCTCACAGGAGGTGGGGGATAGGGGAGAGATGAGGAAGCCCCAGTGTTCTTCCCTGAGCAGCAGATGGGGGTACCCACCTGGATAAGGAAGTGTAGGGGCCCTGGGTGTGAAGGAATATGATGGATACTACTCATGGGACCATTGGCTTGAGGGGAGTTGGGTCTTAGGGTGGGGCAGCGAGGAGTGGAAACTGCAGACCACAAATCACCGAGTGAGGGATGGTGGCCCTGGAGGGAGCCCCGGGGGCATTGCAGGGACAGATGGAGGACAGGGGCCATGGACAGGACAGAGAACAACCAGGCAGTGTAGTCCAGGGCAGGGGTCTGCGAGTAGCTCCCTGAGGGAGGTGTGAGCGGTTCCAGGGTGTGGTGAGAGCACAGCAGGGGTCAAACATCCTCTGACCTATTTGGGGGCCTCCCTTCAACACCACAGGCAGCTCTGGGAAGAAGAAGCCTTGTGGGTCCAAGCAGGGCCATCAGCAGACCAGGGTCTCTGCCCATTAAACTGACAGGCTGGGCTGAGTGCCAGGAGGGACCCCAGGGCAGGATGGAGTGAGGAGCCCCAAGACCAGGAGGCCCACGCCTCCCAGGGGTTGCAGTTTCTGGATCTGACTATCCCAGCTCCGCACTTATCAGCTATGTGACCTTGGGCTGATTATTTCCACTCCGTGCCTCAGCTTTTTCACCTTTAAAATGGGAAGATAAGTCAGAAAGAGAAAAACAAATACTGTATGCTAACACATATATATGGAATCTAAAAGAAAATGGTTATGATGAACCTAGGGACAGGACAGGAATAAAGACGCAGATGTAGAGAATGGACTTGAGGACACGGGGTGGGGGGAAGGGTAAGTTGGGACGAAGTGAGAGAGTGGCATGGACATATATACACTACCAAATGTGAAATAGGTAGCTAGTGGGAAGCAGTCGCATAGCACAGGGAAATCAGCTCGGTGCTTTGTCACCACCTAGAGGGGTGGGATAGGGAGGGTGGGAGGGAGACGCAAGAGGGAGGAGATATGGGGATATATGTATATGTATAACTGATTCACTTTGTTATAAAGCAGAAACTAACACACCATTGTGAAGCATTTATACTCCACTAAAGATGTTTAAAAAGAAAAAAAGAAAATGGGAAGACAACACACTGCCGGCCCCACTCCCATCTACCCCCCAGACAATGCCCTGATCCTATCCCATGGCTTGGCTAGGCCAGCACCTCCCTCTTAGCAGGACCAACCCTTGGCCAAGCTGACCCCCACCCACGAGGCCCTGAGAATCACAGGTCTTCCTCCCTGTAAGATGGACCCAAGAGAACGCGCCATCTTCCTCTTGGGAAACAGTTCCAATAGCCATTCGTCCCGAGGGCCCTTGGTGATGGTACTCAGTGGGCCCGAGGCTCCCAGCCCCACTGGTGACTCATATCAGGACATGGGTGGCAAGGCCAGGTTTGAATCCTCCCCTAATGGAGATCTCAGCCCAGCCCACCCAGAGTGGCTGGTGTCTTGGGCCCAAAGAGGTGGTCCCAGGAAGGTGGCCGGGAGCCAGGGGTTGGGAGACCCCTCTGACATTGAGACGGTTCCTCCCCGGACCCTTCTGAGGGCACCCAGGATCCAGCAGGCCCATCTGGACAGGGTCCCTGGAAAAGTAGGTGGGCCTGCGTTTCTCCAGAGTGGAACACCGTCCACAACCCAGGGGAGTCAGACCCCTGCCCTCTCCACCAGCTCTGGCATCAGTCAGCACAAGGAGTGCCCCCCCAGGAGGGGGATCCAGGTGGTGGGGGGCACCCAGAGAGCCATCCTGTCCACAGGGGCCCCATGTTCAGACTTTCTGTGTGGTCCCCCAGTGACATTCCACACATGGTCCCCAAGCCACCCGCAAGACGGAGGACAGTCCCCCGCTCGTGGAATAATAAGGTCCTGCAGTGTCCCAGGGGCTGATGTGTCTCAAATCCAAAGAGTATCTGGCGACGTGCAAAGTTTTGTTTTCACATTAAAAGCATTAGTTCGTTACAAGTACACGCCTAGATTGCCCCAATGTTTTGTAACTGGTTTTGACATTTCCCGGTATTTTGAGGCACCGGGTCTCCAAGGGGCCTGCCTGGGCACCCCTCTCCACTGCACCCACTCCTGCTCCCGCACCTTTCCCAGGCTCACTGCCTCCCTGCCTATTGGGCAGGTGGGGAAGCTGGGCCCCCGGGGCCTGCAGAGCCCCTGCCCACCAGGCCGTGGTCGGCCTGTCAGGGCAGCTCCGCTCAGCTGTGAGAAAGGCCAGGGCCCATCAGATAAGGCTCTGGGCCCTCCCGCCACCGCCACCGCAGAGGCTCTATCGCCTCCCAGTCCCTCCCCAGCCCTGCCCCGAGGCAGGTGTGCTGCGTGGAATGAATTTCACTACGAGATCTCTCTGGTTTCACTATGAGTTTCCTGACCCAGGCCAGCACCTACGGCCCCCGGGGCCTCCCCTGCATCTCTAGGGCCAGGAGGCAAGTCTCCCCACTCAGGCAGCTAACAGGAGGGAGCCTGGGCAGCCCTTGGGAAGGACTTCCCTGGCTCCTAGCTAACTCCAGTGGTCCCAAGAGAGGCTGGGTTCTGGTCCCAAGGAGCATGGCCAGCCCGGGCCAACACCTTAGGACAGGGTCCGCCAGGGGCCTGGATTCCTTGATGGCGGAGCGGGGCAGGACACAGGGTCTATCCCATGGTGAGGGAGGCTGCCCTCTGGTGGCGCCTTTTGGAATGGCAGATGTCCTTGGCCGGTTCAGGAGGCTGGCCCCGTAGGATTTGGCGCTGGGACAACCAGAAGGGAGAGGAGAGCCCAGTTCCAGAGCAGAGGCCCAAGCCCCAGCTTCTCATGTTCTCTACTGGTTCCTGTTACCCACGGCCCCCACCCCACCTACAGGGGGCTGCACAGGGCTGTGCTTATGATGGTCTCAGGGGAGGGCATGGAGTGACCCAGGAGGACGCGAGAGTCCCAGACTCCCCAACAGGTCACCCATCCCCTCCTTTTCCCTCTTCCGACTAGTAGGCCCAGGAACCCCAGGGCCTGGGCAAGCTGCCCCCCAGGACGGCTGTGGCACTGAGGGATGAGAACCTGTCCCCGCTCCCTCCCCCTCACAGATGTTCAGTGACTCATCCAGCTCAGAAGTCGGGGGCAGAGCTGGGGTTAGAACCTGTATCTCTCAGTTCCCAGGCCAGACACCTGGGAGCCTGCACTGAGGGCTATGCTGGGAGGAAGGCCAGGTGGGCTTTGAGGAGCATCTGGCCCAGCGGGGAGAGAAGCAGTAAGGAGAGGTGGCGAGGTGGGCACAGAAGAGGCTAATGGTCCAGTCTGGGGACCAGGAAGTCTTCCTGGAGAAGGTGGTGAGCTGGCTGACTCACAAGGGACGCACGTGAGCATGAAGGTGTGTGTGAGGGGCTGCAGGCCAGGCAGCCAGCATAGGCAAGGCAAGGTGGGGACTGACATCTGAGCATGCAGAGCCAGGGACAGTGGCTTTAAAGAGGGTGACCACACATCCCAGTTTGCTCAGACATCTGGTTTACACCTGTCATCCTGCTGTAATTATTAACAGCACCCCTCTGCATTTTCAAAAGGGTTCCCATTTGGACTGTTAGTTAAATGGTCTCCCCACAGAAACATCTCCGTGCAGGGGGTTGATCCTCTCCCCCAGGGCTGCACTGAGCAGGGACAGTTTGGGATGGGGGAGAGGGATTTGATTTGCATTTTGGAGCAACGCTGGGGTGACAAAGAAGCTGTCGTCAGTCAGGTTCGAGGATACTGTGGGTGGTAGAGAGTATTGGGGCGGGGGAGGACGGTGTGGAGGATGGAGGCCGTCAGAGCTCTGGGAGTGGACACTGGGATCTGGGTCCCCATCCCAGGAGGGAGTGGGTGAGGGCTTGGTGTGGTGACACACTCTTCATTTGATCATTCTAGAAGCACCAAATGTGCAGGCTGAGCCCCGAGCAAGGTGGTCCCTGCCATGGACCCTCACACCATGCAGATCCAGAATGTCACCAGAACCAAATACAGAGATTTTTTTAAAAATTTCAGTCTCACAGAATATTTTAAAGTTTGATAACTAACTGAACAGAGGAGAATTGTGGGAGAAGAACAGGTGTAATACAAGGGCCCCCCAAGTCAGAAGATGCTGGGCTAAGACTGGTGGTGGTGGGGTGTGTGTGTGTGTGTGTGTACACACACATGCACATGCATGTAGGGGGGCAGTCATAGCCTCCGCCCTGGGAAACCAGAAAAAGAGACGAAGATTTCACTTAAAGTTGGCTGCCCCAGATCACCAAGGACAGTGTCCAAGCAGCCCGGTTTCCCCATAACTGTGCTTTCTCCACTCTCTGCTCCATAGTGACCTTAGGAGAGGGGATTTTCACTAAATATTTAGGCATATAGCATGTGGAGGCTTCATTTGGACTCCTGCCCTGGGCCTAGCAGCGTTAGGGCTGGACGCGAGTAGTGGCTGTCCAGGGAGGGTGCAGAGAGGGGAGAGAGGAAACACGAAGGGGCAGCAGCTATGTCCAAGGCTGAGAGCCCCACGAGACAGAAACAGAGAGGGGTTCCCAAGGTCCGTCAGCAAAGAGATGCTTGAGAATTAGGGAACGGTTTGGAATCAGGATGTGGAAACCAAGGAGAAACAGGCTGCCTGAGTGGAAACCTAGGTTAGAATGTGAGTAACAGGAGAAGGGAGTTAAGGCCAGAACAGGTATGGGGGCGCCAAGCAGGTTCAATGACCTTGAGGAGCTGGTGGAGAAAGAATAGACCCAAGCCCCCCCCTCCCTCCGCCGCACTCAGATCCTGTCCCACCCAGGGGCCCTGAAAGGACATGTTTAATGTCCTATTCTTGTTGAAGTGAGCATAACCTACATACAAAATATTGTATAAATCCTAAGTGTTCCACTTGATGAGTTTTCACAAACTGCACATACTCGTATAACCAGCACCCAGTTCAAGAGACAGAACATGACCAGTACCCCAGAGCTCTCCTCGTGTCCCTCTCCAGTCTCCGCCTCCAATGAGCACCTCTATCTTAACCTTTAGTCTCATACATTAATTTTGCCCGTTTTAGCACCTCTCGTGAATGAGATTATCCCAGCATTTTATATCGTATTCAGCTTCTTTTGCTCAATATTATGTCTATAAGACTTATCCAGGTTGTGACATGGTAGTAGTTTGTTCATTTCCCTTGCAGTACAGGACTCCAGGATTTGAATGTACTCTGACATATTTATCCATTCTACTAATAATGGTTGTTCCGGGTTGGGGCTACCGTGAAGAGTGGTGTTATGAATAACATTGTAAACGTCTTTCAGTGCATTGCTATATTTATTTCTGTTGGGTATATACCTGGGAGTGTATCTTAGCCCGGGCTCTCCAGAAACAGAGCCTGAGGCAAAAGCTTAGGTGGTGCTTTTCAATCAGGGGGTGCAATCACAGGGAATCAAGGGTGAGGGGAAAGGGGGTGAGGCAGGGAAGACAAGAGAGCCAATACAAGGATGAGTTTCTGAACTGACCACAGCTCGGTGCCAAAGGCATCTGATTGCTGGGCTGTTGGGACCCTCTTGCAAGAGGCTTTATAATGAATAGGATTCATGACAGTCCATCTGGGATGAGGAATGGGGGAGAATTTGTCCACTGGCTTCCATCTGCCATCGTCCAAAGATGGGCCAAAGTGTGTTAACTCCCCTGCATTTTTGGTTACAAATTTGTGGGTACCAGTTTCATCCCTCACTGTCTCATGCCTCAAGGGGTAGCAGAGAAGCCCTGGGGAGGGGGGGAGTGATGGGAGGTGTCCGCAGGTTGTACTTGAAAAGGAAGGAAACGTAACCAAGGCCTCCAAGGTGAGGCTGGAGGATCTGAGGTGGTACCCAGCAGGTGTCTGACACAGAACGGAGAAGCTGGGCTATAGGGATTTAGAAATATCGCCAAATCGTCTTCCAAACTGGTGGCACCAACGCACACTCCCTCGGCAGCGTATGAGGGCCTCGGGCTGCTCCACATCCTTGCTGACGCTGGTGTTTAATTTTAAGCACTCTGGTGGATGCACAGTGGTATCTCATTCTGGTTTTAATTTGCATCTCCCTGATGACTAATGAGGTTGAACACCTGTTCAAAAGTTCACCAGCCATTTGGACATCCTCCCTTGTGAGGCACCTACTTAAAAGTCTTTTTCCTTTTGATTTGTAGTTTTCATATTTTTAAGATACAAGTCCTTTATCAGATGTATGTATTGAAATAACTTCTCTCAAATGTGGCTTACTTTTTCCTCTCTTAATCATGCCTTTTGATTAACAGAAGTTTCTAATTTTAATGGAGTCCAATTTGTCACTTTTTTACTCATCATGCTTTTTGTGTCCTGTGTAGGAAAATGAATCTATTCTTTCCCCTAAGTCTTCTTCTAGCTGCCTTGTTGTTTTACCTTCCACACATACATTTTGTTTTCATGCGCACATCCATGGAATTGGTTTTAAGGTGTGGTGTAAGGTAGAGATGAAGAGGCTTTTTTGTTTTTGTTATTTTCCAATATGGATACTTAATTTCCAGCACCGTTTACTGAAAAGTCTGTCCCACTTCTCTCCCCTGCTCTGCGATGTCAACCTTGCGGTGATAAAACGGGAGTCCGTAGATGGATGGGTCTGTTTCTCATTTTCTATTCTGTTCCTAGTTGATTTGTTTATCCTTGCACCTGTCTCCCTAACTGTAGTGTAAGTCCTCCAACTTTGTTCTTCTTTATATATGTTTCAGAGTCAGCTACTTTACTAAATTAACTAATTAACCTTAAGTTTGCTTATAAATTTGGGGGGATTTTCTACCCAATCATGTCATATGTAAATGACAGTTTTATATTTTCCTTTCCTAGCTTCATACTTCTTCATGGCGGCTTCTTTCACTTAGTAACAGGCGTTTAAGTTTTCTCCATGTCTTTTCATGGCTTGATAGCGCATTTATTTTTAGTGCTGAGTATTGGTTCACACGTGGATGTACCACAATTTATCCATTCACCTACTGAAGGACATCTAGATTACTTCCAAGTTTTGGCAATTCTACATAAAGCTGCTATAAACATCCATGTGCAAGTTTTTGTGTGGCTATAACTTTTCAACTCCTTTGAGTAAATACCAAGGAGCACGACTGCTGGGTTGTATGGTAAGAGTATTTTAGATTTGTAAGAAACTGCTAAACTGTCTTCCAGAGTGGCTGTACCACTTTGCATTCCCACCAGCAACGAACACCTGTTACTACACATCCTCACCAGCATTTGGTGTTGTCAGCATTCCAGATTTTGGTCATTAAAAGGTTGCGCCTTATTCCTTCTTTTTCTTGCCTTATTGCACCAGCGAGGACGACCAGCCCAGTGGTGTATAGAAAAGCTAACATTCTTTCTCATCTCCAGTCTCAGTGGAAAAGCATTCAACCTTAAGCACAGTGTTAGCTGTAGGGCTTTTGTTTGCTGTTTTTTGTTTCTTGGAGGGTTTGGGGGTTTGGTAAGATACCTTTGTCAAACTGAGAAAGTTCTCTCTTTTTTTTTTTTTTTTAAAGTAGCTGTGCCGGGTATGAGGGGGCGATGGACAGTGTCAAGGTTCACAAACCTACAGAGTGAGCCACGACAGAGACAGGCCTTCAGGAGGATGTGAGCAAGTTCTCTTCTATGTCTAATTTGCTAAGAGTCTTTTGGTTTGTTTAAAACGTGGAAGACTGTTTTCTGAATGTGTTGAGAGGATCCTATGGTTTTCCTTTTTTTTTTCTTCCTGTTTACGTGGTGACTTCTACTGCTTGTCTTTCGGACGGTAAAACAATCTTGCCAACTCTTTGTTCCCGTCAGGGTTTGCAGGTTCTAGTTTATGCCACTAAAATCACCTCCTGAACCGTGGGCCTGGAAAACAACATGCAAATTCCATCCTGTACAGTGCCCTAGAGTCACCGCTTCTCCTCAAACACTGACTACACATTCCAGGTGCCATGAGAGGCTCCCCTTCGAAAACCACCAACCCCCGGGGGCACCAGCCCCGGCAGGACCCTCTCCCAACAGACCCTAGCGTTGCAAGGGCAAGTGCGTGCGGAGAGTGAACGGGTCAGACCCCCCCCCCCCACTCCCCAAGACAATTAAGAGTCTGCACAGCTCGTGCGCCTCCCCCGCCCTGCGCCAGTCTCCTTTAAGAGAGTCGGCCTGAACGCGTCTCTGGGGCGGGAGGCGGAGGGCGCCAAGAATGCCGCACTCCGACGGGAGCGCAAGGGCTGAAGCTTCGCCCGGCTGCCTCCCCCTCCACGTCCCCCCAGGGTCTTCCCGCCCCTACTCCCAGGTCCCCGCCCCCGACTTCGAAGGTCCTCCTCGCCCGCAACCCCCCTGAACCGCCACGCCTGCCCCCCATGCTCCTCCCACAGCCCGGGACCCGACCCTGGACGCTGCCCCAACCCCCGGTCCGCCCGTCGGACCAGGGCGACCCCCACCCCCACCCCGCAAGCCCCGAGGCCGCGGGCGGGGGAAGGACGGGGCGCCCGGCGCGGCCTCATCCACATGCAGGGGACGGCGCGTCGCGGCGGCCGCCAGGAAGGGACAAAGGCTGTTCCGCCGCCGGCCGCACAGTGCCAGGCTCGCCCCGCCTCGCCGCCCCGGTGGCCCCCGACGCGGCCCCCCTTGCGTCTGTCCCGCCGGCCCGGCTGCATAGTCCGGACTGCTTCCGGGAGGAGGAGGCAGCCTCCCTCGGACCCTGCAAGCCCTACCTCTTCCTGCGACCCCAGGGGCCACAGCCCCTTCTCCGTGTCTCCCGGGCAGTTGAGGTGGCCTCGTCTCTTGAACTGAAGAGACTCAAGAGACGAGGGGCCTTCGCCAAAGACCCGAGTTCTAGTCCACTGAGCCCCGACTCTGTGGCCAGGCGTCTGCCTGCAGAACCTGCCGGACCCAGTCCAGAGCCGGGCTGGGCGGCGGAGGGCGGGGGAAGGTAAGGTTTAGAGCAGAACCCCTTCCAGGACCCCCACAGGCACTGGGTCCCCTCTGGATGACGGTTAGGGGCTCCAGAGTCTTCACCCCAACCCTGTCTCCCCAGACTTTTGATGATGGGGGCTTAGGGTCTCGTGACCCCAGGGGATCCTGGACAAAGCCCCCACCCCTCCGAGAGCTATACCTCACACACCCCAATCAGCGTCTGGAAGCCAAGGAGGCAACAGAAAGGGTTTGCACTTGCTCTGTGACCTTCCTTACTATCCCGGGGCCTCAGCTTTCACCTGTAGAGTGAGCCCAATCTCCACCCCTCTCCCCGTACACACACTCTAGGGGTCCGTGTCAGGATTTAAGGAGTATGGCCGCTCTGGCGCACAGCAGGTCTCAATACACAGACGGCTATTATTTTTGCCAGCTTCTTCAGTCTCCTTGAGGGCAGGGAGAGTCCTGACTTTGAGCCCTGCTCCCCCGCCCCCACCCCAGGCCGTCTTCCTAGGCCTTCTTGGGTCCAGGAAGTTCTTCCTAGGTCTGCCCCAAGTCCTCTCCTTCCTTCCAGGCCCGCGTTGGGAGGGTGGGGGCCACGGCGGGGAGTCCCCTTTAAGGAAGGTGGGGGAGGGGGCTGCTGGCCGGTCCTCCTTCCGCCCCTCCCTGGGCCCCGCGGGCCGGGGCTCAGGGCCAGGGCCCCGCGCCAGCGCATGCGCCCGCCTGTGGGCGCTGTCCGGCCTGCGAGAGCGGCGCGCACCGACAGCCGGACGGACGGGCTGCCTGGCGGCTGGTTGGACAGACGGGGCAGCGCAGGGAGCTGGGACGCGGCGGGACAGCGACATGGCCGGCCACACACAGCAGCCGAGCGGGCGCGGGAACCCGGGCCCTGCTCCCTCGCCCTCCCCTGGCCCGGGCCCCGGGCCCGGCGCCTCGGAGCGGGTGGCGCTCAAGAAGGAGATCGGGCTGGTGAGCGCCTGCACCATCATCATCGGTGAGCGGGCGCGGGGCGGGCGGATGCCTGGGGCGGTAGGGCCTAAGGCGCGCAGCGGCTCGGAACAAGGAGCAGCCCTCTCCGGGCGCGCCTACCGGTCTGAGACGGTGGAACATGGATGAGGGGATACCCGCCTGGGGCACCTGCGGTGTCTCCCCTCACACAGCAGCCACGGGGCTTCTTGTTTCCACCTCCCCAAGTGCCCCGAATTTTTGCACTTGAAGGAGGTGCAGGTCCCATCCACCGCTGGAATCCTCCTCCCGCCTTTACTTTGCCATGGACTTCCGCAAGGCAGTTACCCTCAGTCTTCTCGTCTGTAGCATGGAGATGGCTGTGGTCCTGCCTTGAGTGCGGGGGTCTTGCAAGTGTGGGAACTCGGTAAGCTGACCCCCGCTAAGGTCCCAAGTTCTGGGTCTTGTGGCTTAAACTGAGTTCCTACTGTGTGCAGGGTCCAGGTGCCGTGCCGTGTGAATGATTTATTCTTCGCAAGCAGGAGGGACTGTGGGTAGCCTGGACAGGTAGAGCCAGCCCAGAGGGGAAATCGGTTCAGAGTATATAATTAGTGCAGAATTCTGCAGCAGGACCCTGGCAGAGGGGGAGGAGCAGCCAGTGACTGGGGGAGGCCCAGTTTGGGTGGGCAGACCCAGCCTGCGAAAGGCCAGCTGCTTCCTGGGCTGGGATCCCATCTGCATCCTCTCACTCTCTAGCCCAGCTTCCCCACCTGAGAATGAGTCTGTGCATCCTTCCCCCACTTGGGGACTTCTGGGTAGGCAGAGGGCTCAGGGCACAGTGAGAACAGTGGTGGGGTTTTCCTCCTTCCATCCCAAGTCAAGAACACTGATGCCTCAGGAACTGGCTAACCCAGACCTGTGCCTGTATCCACACCAGGTGCCTCAGAGACCTTCGTGGTGGGAGGAGTCTGTTCCGTCTCCTGTCTCCCAGGAGACACAGCCTGGAAGGATGAATGGCAAGGGTCTTGACCACTCTCACTTTACCAACTGCCCAGTCTTCCCTTCCCCAGCCAGTGGGTGCTGCTTGTGCATTCACTGCCCACCCATCCTCAGACCCTTGGAGATGGAAAAAGTTGGGGGCTCAGGAGGGCAGACTGGTGTCTTCACCTCCTCCTCCTCTGCCCCCACACTGGGAGTTCCTGGGCCAAGGTTGGGGTCTAGATCTTGGCCACCCCCTGCACTCGCACTGAGAATTGCCCCAGCACACAGCCCCTGTGCAGGTACCTCTCTGTCTCACCCACTTGCACCTGGAAAGGTGTCTTCTAGGAGCTGGTCCCGATCTGGTCCAGAGACCTTCTTGGACAAGAGTGCCCCTGCTTGACTGCTGAGAGGAAGGGCTGGTTCCAGGGATTTGGCCAGGGTACTGGTTAGAGCTTTGCCCTAGCCCACACCCTCTCCAAGAGCTGTGCCTTCAGGAAGAGGAAGCCCATACATCATGGGTGGGCCTTGGGGTCAAGAGGCTGACTGTGTCTGGAGCCAGCTGCAGTGCCCGACAGGTGCAGGGAGCGACGTGGTACTTGCTGGGCTGCGCACCCTCGAGCTGTATTCCTACTCTTTCTCCTCCCTGCCTCCCATCCGCCTCAGGTCACGCAGAGGCTGCTGGCTCCTGTCTCCTCAAAAGAGGGCCCTGGTGGTGATGGTGGGAGTGGATGAGGCTAAGTCTGCAAGAATTTTTCTGTGCAGCACAGCTCTGCCCTTACAGCTCCCCCACTTTTCATACCATTTTTGCTGTTCCAGGTCCACTGCCCCCTTGGCTTCAGGCCTTGAAGACTGAGCTGGGGTTAGGAGTGACTTAGCCAAGAGTGGCGGACTCAGGAACAGAACCCAGATGACCTGACTCCAGCCCAGGACACTCAGGGGTGGTCCTACAAGCCTGCCTGGGGAGCTTTGAGGGGTTTCAGCAGGCAGGAGGCTGGACTGGGCAGGAGACAGACAAGGGGAGAATGGACCTGGTCCAGAAGGTGACAGATGACGGAGGAGGCAGGGGTGGGCTGAATCACTGCACTGCCCTCCCCAGCCTGATGTCCTGAAGGCCCCCACTTCCTCCCCTTTCACTGTTCCGGTAGCCCGGACTCCCACATCTTTCCCCACTTTCCTGCCCTGGGGAGCCTGGTCAAAGTAAAAAATGTCTGCCAAGTGTCATAGCTTAGCCTTAAAAGTCTTGAAAACTTTATAGCTTCATCCATAATCTTTCTTGTTTGATAGCAGCTTATTATCTCCAAAACTTCCAAATAGACCCTCCCAGAAGATCCAATAATTCTCTCCCTTTGTAACCCCTGCCCCAGGCTGAGGAGTAGGAATGGAATGACATAAAAGGGCTTTGAGCTAGAACAAGACTCCACCTAAAATGTGTTTAGGACAGCACCTGCTGGCTACAGCAAGCACAACTGGAGGGGAACGGGCCAGCCTGGAGGAAAAAGAGCCTTCTGGGGCAGACACTGCACAAGACATCACCACATCCAATGCCTATTCAGAAAAACACACCTTACCACATTATGAAAACATGTTCTCCCTTTATCTCATTTGATTGCCTGCCTTGCAAGATGGGAATTTTTATACCCATTTTACAGATGTAGAAACTGAGGTTGGAAGTTAAATGACAATGCTGCAAGTGGTGGACTCGGAATTTGGAACCAGAATTGGACTCTTCTCCCAATCCAGTGCCTTTCTTCACACTGCTCTGGTGCAGGGCACAATTGGGGCCAGATGCAGAGCCCATGATGGGGGAAGGTTGAGGATTGAGCTGGGAGCTCATCCAACCGGGATTTAGTGAGCTCGCCACTCTACTATGGGTAGATGAACAAACAGGTGGACAGAGAAATAGCCTCTGACTCCCCCACCCCCACCCAGGGCTGTATGTACAGGGTCTCTTGTCCTGACTCAGGGACCACAACCAGCTCCCTCCCCATCCACACCCAAGGAAGGGTCGTGCCCAGGTTCAGCAGAGTGGGAATCAGCCAGGTCTACCGACCAGACTGTCCTGTCCTTCGCTCTCTCCCTTTGACTCAAATGTCCAGCCCATGTTTGTGGATCAGACTCAAGTATGTTCTAGAACTCAGGGACCTCCTTCATGAACCCTGTCTCCTTAGGAGCCAGTCTCTACTCATCCAGCCATGGCCAGGTCCCTCCGTTGTCTCTGGGGCTGGAGGTGCTGGGCTGCTCAGAGGATAGCCCTCTCCAGAACCCCAACCCATCCTCCCCGGGACCCTGAGGGGACATAAAACCACACAGGAGGCTGTCTGTACCTCACCATAGCCCCAATTTACAGATGAGGAAACTGGGGACCTGAGGCTGCAACCAGCCCAGGGTCAGATGCCCTTGGTGTGCTCTAAGACACCGTTGGGGGCTGAAGCAGCTCTGGCTACAAGGATGGGGCCTGCTAGCTCTGGTCACGCTCATTCATCTATTCAACAGGTAGGTACTGGACAGTGCTGGGCACTGTTCTAGGTGCTGGAGACATAACAGGGAACAAGACAGACAAAATCCCTGTCCTCCTGGAGCTGACGTTCCAGCATGGGAGTCAAAGAGCAAACAGATAAGCAAGCTGAATATTTAGCTGCCAGGGTAATGGTAAGCACTAAGGTGAGAAAATGAAGGAGGGAGGATTGTAGGTAGGAGATGAGTCAGGAGTGAGATGGGGTGCAGTCTGTGTAGGCCTTGCAGCCGCAGTAAAGACTTTGCCTTCTTCTCTTTGTCAGGTGGGAGCCTGGGAGGGCTTTGGGCAGAAGAGGGATGGCATGGGGTAGTATGGGATGGGATGGCAGGGGATGGGATGGGATGGGATGTGTTGCGATGGGATGGCATGGGGTGGGATGGGATGGGATGGGATGGGATGGTGTGGGGTGGGATGGTATGGGGTGGCACGGCATGGCATGGCCTGGGGCTTACTGTGGAGAAGAGGCTGTGGGCAGAAGAGGCAGAAGCTGGAAGCCCAGTCGAGAGTCACCTGGGTAAGAGATGGTGGTGGTTCAGAGCGGCGTGGCAGCAGTGGAGGTGCTGAGAGGAGGGTCAGTCCTAGGTGTGTTTGGAAGATTGAGCCAAATGCGTTGAACTGGACACAAGGTATAGCAGAGTGGAGTCTGGGTGACAGCAGGTTGGGGCCTGCGCAGCTGGGGGCATGGTTTGCCATTAATTGACCTGGGAAGACTGTGAGATGAGCAGGTCCAGGGGAGAGAGTTCCACTCTCCTGCTCACCCCTCTCTCAAAAGGAAAGTGGGTTAGGCCGGAGGCGCACGCTGCCCAATTGGCAATTCCAGGCATGTCCTGGAAACGTCCCCACTCACCTCCCTGGAGTTCTGCCAACACCTCAGCGGGCACTGCTGTCCCCCTAGAGGGGTGCCTGACATGCTCACCGTAAGGACACTGTGCTGGGAGTCACAGGCTTCACCCAGAGCAATAGCAGGGCCCCCAAAGCAGGGCTCTGGCCGCTGACCCCAGGGTGTTGAGGTTCCAAAGTGTTCAGATCCAAGGGCCAGCTTCGGTGGTAGATGACAATAGTGAGACCCATAAGCACTTCCTGGGGCCTCTGATGTAGCAGGCAATGTGGGAACAGACCCACATCACTGCCTCATCTCCCCATCTTACAGATAAGAAGGTTCGGAGAGTGAAGTACCTTGTCCACAGCCTCCCATCATGAGGGATCTGGGATTCAAACCCAGATGTAGGGGTTCTCAACTAATAATTGGCCCTGCCCATGGCCTCAGGGGCCTTGGGACTTAACCAACAGGGATTTGGAGCTCTTCCCCAGAGCCCTCATGGGTCACATCCTAACAGGGAGGTGCTGGGACTCATTGCCCAGGGCAAGAGGAGGAGGCCTGGCCTCTGGCCAGCCCCTGATCAGACCCAGGAGCCCTGAGCTACTCTCTCCCAGGCCAGCAGGCCAGCGTGGCAGGAGGAGGCCCCACCATGGCCCTGCTTGCTGAAGAGGCAGGCAATAGGCCAGGTACGTGTAAGGGGACCTAGGCCCTGGGGGTTCCCTGTCCTTCTAGGGGGCTTGGGCTTCTCATCTCAGCAGGCCAGGGCACAGACCCCACCCTCTGGGAATGCAGGGTCCACCCAGGATGGCAAATAAAGGAGTCGCTTCCTGGCCATACTCCAGGTACCATGGGAGAGGAGCAGGGGCCAGGTTATAGGAATCAAGATGGGAGATCAGGGAGGGCTTCCTGGGGGTGGCGTTGCTTCTGGGAAGCCATTGAGCTGCGGAGAGACCTGCCGCAATGCGGGACAGAGGGCTCCAAGCAGAAACTGTGTTTCCTCGGACCCCGTGCAGATGTGCAGGACGCGTCCCTCCTGCCCAGCAGTGCCTCAGCCAAAGTCAGTGTTGCACCAGCCCTCTGCTGCCCCCTAGCTCAGTGGTCCTTCCTGGCACAAGGGGAAACTGAGGCCCAGGGAGCAGCACGGGCCTGAGGTCACACAACAGACTCCTGAAAGTGTTCTAGGGATGAGGGGTGGTGCCAGCAGCCTGACAGGACGTCCCTGACCCCTCCCCCAGATTCAACTCTGCACGGTCCCCACACACACACACACGGTGGGCAGCTGGCCCCTTCCACCCACACGACCTCCACAGTCCACCCCTGTGACCTCCGTGGTCGGCTCATGCCTCCCAGAAATAGGTCAGCGCTCACGGCTGCAGCCGGGGGAACAATGGCTCTTTCTTCCTTCACGGAGCCGGGTAAGCCCCATCGGGCCACACATCTTAATGTGATAAAAACCACCCAGCTTGGCCTGAGGGAAGAGGGGTGGGAGGAGACTGGAGGGGGGCCCCCTAGTTGAGGGACTCACAACCTCGCCCACCTTCCTCGGAGCTCTGGCCCTGCCAAGGACCTGCAAGGACCACAGAGCAGCCGTCCCACTGGGTGGATGGGAACAGGGAGGTCTCGGAACCCACATTTCTGCAGCCTGCCGTCAATCAGACACCTGACCGGGTGCTCAGCAGTATCTCCCGGCCCATCCCACAGTTTGTGGTTCCCGCCCCCCCCTCCTCTTCCTCCAGACCAGGATGCCCCGAGGGTTGGGCTTGTCCACTGCAGTTCACCCAGTCGGGCAGAGCTGATTCTTCTGGCCCTGAACATGAGGGCTGAGAAGGGAGGCCTGGACCCACCACCAGGAGGCATAGGCAGGCTCGCCTGCAGCACTGCCTTACAGCTCCGTGGTCCCTTCTCCACAGCTCCTGCCATCGTTCAGTGCTGGAGACGCCCACCCCTGTCCTCAGCAACATCCCTCCTCCTCCCTGCCCGCTGTCCCTCACCCAAGCCTGCCGCCCATCTTGCTCCTTGCAGAGCCCCGTCCAGCCCACACGGTGCCAAGAGCAGCCAGTGGACCTCGATGGGGTTTTCTGCCACCTTCCAGCACAAACCCGAGGCAGATGCTGGAGGCTGTCCAGGCCCAGAGGAAGAGGCCCCCGGAGAGCTCAGAGCCACCTGCTGGCACGTGTGTTCCTTTGAGCCACGCGGGGAGAAGTCCTGCGTTGTAGCCTGCAGCCATGTGTCTAAAACAATAGCGATCCTCACCCCGGCCCATCCGTCGAGTCTTCAGCCGCTGGGCACAGACAAGTGATGTGTCCCTTTCAAATCCCAGCCTCAGAGGACGAGGCGCCAGGTGTGGCTTCCCCGAGGGCTACACTCGTGAGGCCCCGTAAGGCTGAGTTGCGTAGGGTGGTGGGCGTCCCCACGAGGTGGGTGGCTCAGGGCCCTGGATGCACCCAGCTCCTTCCAAGGCCACCCAGCCCCCACTGGCTTCCAACCTCCCTGGCTTTTGGCAAATCCCACTCCACCAGGTCCTGAGAACAGAGGCTCTACTGCTGGATAGAGCAAACGCCAAGGCTCTTTAGAAGCCTAACAGCCCACCCAGGCCCTGGGCCCCGTGGTAGATGAAGGAAGCGGCCCCTCTCTCCCTGGAAGCGAGCTGAGGGCACAGCTTACCTCTGGGGCTGGGAGACAGGAATTCTTTCCTCCTTATCTGGATGTATTTAGGGCTCCTGGGACGTGACTAGAAAACCAAGTGGGGCGTCGTGGCCGTCCAGACTGGAAATCTGTGCCGGCCGGGTGGGGGTGGGGTAGGACTGTGGACAGGGAACGCATGCAGATGGGCCGCCCCAGCTGTGTCCTCGTCCAGACCCGCCTGTGGGCCTGGCAGGTGGAGCAGGCAGGGTCTGCCCTGACGGACATGCGCTCCCACCCCGGGCCCCGGCAGGTGGGGCCAATCTCGTGCAGGGGCTGAGCCCCGGGTCCCAGCAGTGTTGCTTTTTTCTTCATGTGGCCTGTGGGTTCTGGGATTATTTCCTCTTGGGCAGGCCCTAGTCCAAATCACCAGTGATGTGGCCTGATTCATTTGCACAGATGGTGAGACCCGGGTAACGCAGAACATTGCCC
The DNA here is from genome assembly GCF_008692025.1 of Phocoena sinus. Taxonomy (NCBI): domain Eukaryota; kingdom Metazoa; phylum Chordata; class Mammalia; order Artiodactyla; family Phocoenidae; genus Phocoena; species Phocoena sinus. Next base: position 17,472,483 of record NC_045781.1, read on the forward strand.
ACTTTGCCCTAAATGCCAGGGACCTCAGGGCTAAGTGGGTGGTCAGCGTTTTACTCATCCTGGGAACCTGCTCTGCACCCCACAGCATGGCCCTCTGAGCGTTTCCCATTGTTCTGCTCCCAGACCCCACGAGTGCCCCACAGTGCCCATCCTTCCAAAACTCAGACTCAGCCCATGGGCAGGCCAGGCTTTCTGTGACCCATGACCTGGCAGATTCCCCTGGCACCCAAGTCTTGGAAGCTAGCCACCCTCTCTGCTACTGCCCACAGTCCCCTTCTGGGGGGGGGGGGTCAAGTGGAGACTGCTGCCCCCCCACTTCACAGAGGAGGAGTTCAGTCCTTCAGTGGCATTGGTGCCACTTTGGGCATCAGGCCAGTCACTCATCCTGTAGCTTGCTCAACAGATGTGTATTGAGCACCAACTGTGTGCTGGAGGCCCAAGGTGAGGCCGCAGACGGTACACACAGAACCACGCGAAGATGCAAAGGACATCTGGATACAGCTGTGAACGAGCCGAGGCTTCCCATACAGTACCTCGCTGAATCCTCACAGCAGTCCCATTGTATAGACGGGACTCAAGAGGTTCCCTGCCTCCTGAGCCCCAGCCAGAGTTTCCCACTGTGGTCCTAGGATTAGAGCAGTGACCCCTGTTTGCAACCAGTGAGCTGTTCCCAAGGGAGAGGCATCTGTGTCCAGACCCCAGCCTGAGCCAACTGAGTCCTGCCAGGCTGCCATCATCCACCCCATCCCTTCCGTGATAGCTGCTAAGCAACCCCCAGCCCTGAAAATGCACCAGCTCCTCTCCCTCACCCCACTGACCCTTGCCCAGGACCTGAAACATTTTAACAATGCCAGGAAACCAGGTCTCTTCCGAGTCTGTGTCCACAGCATGGGTCCTAGGTCAGGGAGGAGCCCAGCGGGCAAAGGGCTCTCTAATAGGGAAAGAAGAGATGGAAGGTAAAGAAATAAAGTACGGAGCAGGGTCTGGGGCTGTGAAGTGGGAGGAGGAGCCTTACCGGTGTGGTCAAGGAGGACTTCATGGAGGAGGTGTCAGTCCCCAAGCCACTCCATGAGTTTGGATTTCGGCCAATAGGAAGGTGGCAAGAGAGTATCATGGTCAAGGTCTTGCTTTAGGTGGCCAGCTCTGGCCAGGCTGGGAGGAAGCCAGGTGGCTGGAGGCTGACAAGACTGGAGGCCTTGGCCAGGGGCGAGGGACTGGGCCTGGGCCCTGTGGGGATGCACTGGAGTGGCTGCCACTCTGCCACTGCTTGCGCTTACCCCACCTCATGGCTGTTAGTTGGGGGCAGAGGAACTCAGAACAGGACCCATCTCTGGCAGTGGAGCCTGTCTGGACAAAGTGCCACTCGCCATGCCAGGGGCTGGGGAGGGGAGCTGAGGTGGCCAGAGAGGGACTTGCAGGGTTTGAGGGCCCCGTGGCAGCCCCTGGGGCTCCTTGAGGGAGCAGCCCAGGCTCCCCTCCTCACTGCAGCATGTGGAGCTGCACAGAGAGGCTGCCCTGCTGGGGGCGCCCAGACCTGATGCCTCCCCACCTCTTCCCCCCACAGGAAACATCATCGGCTCGGGCATCTTCATCTCCCCCAAGGGGGTCCTAGAGCACTGTGGCTCCGTGGGTCTGGCCCTCTTCGTCTGGGTCTTGGGTGGGGGCATCACTGCCTTGGGCTCACTGTGCTACGCGGAGCTGGGACTCGCCATCCCCAAGTCCGGCGGGGACTACGCCTATGTCACCGAGATCTTCGGGGGCCTGGCTGGGTGAGTGTGGGGCACCAGCAGCTGTGGGGTGGTGACAGCCTCTCCAGAATGGATGGCCAGCTGGGCCCAGGACCCCAGTGTCCTCCTCTGCTTCTCACATTGCAGGGATGTCATGGGAATAGATAGATGGAGGGAAGGGGAGGTGTCGGGCAACCTTCTAAGGCCAGGGTGGGTGGGACCAATGCCCACCCTACTCCAGCTGGCCCCTTGACCTCTCTGTGCTTCCTTTTAAATAGAGCTCCTCTAAGCCCCACTCCCCACCCAGTTGCTTATGGGTGGGGAGGACCTTACTATGGAAACCTCTCTAGATCATGCCAACATCCAGGCAGGGACACCTTGACATCAGTAAACTAAATGCAGGGTCGGGGGGTGCATGATAGTCCTATCAACGCCCTGCAAGACGTTCCCTTTAAATAGCTCCCGACGTTCCTGTATTCATGTGAACGTTAGCTGAGCACCTACTGTGTGCTGAGGGCCAGGACGCAATGATACAAAGATCCATCCCGGGCCTCAGGTTGCTGACAGTGCAGAAGGGAAATGATCCTTCAAATGTGATTAAGACCAGGAGGATCCTTGCTTTGAAGATATGTGAGAGGCTGCAGCCCAGCAGCCAAGAGAACAGGGTGCCCACCACCCAGAGAAGACTCCCAGAAAAAACCACATTTGTGCCAAGGCTTGGAGGAAGGGTGGGGTTTTGTTGGCCGACCAGGACGGGTAGCACATACGGAGGGTGGTGGCCTGGGCGAGCTTGGTCTGTCTGCCACGGCCACAGGTGAGGTCAGATCCATCGTAGACTCCAGGGCTTGTCGGGGACGGGGCAGCCTGTAGGTGGAGGGCCATCAAAGCTATTGCAGCTATCCAGCTGAGCCATGCTGAGGGCCAGAACAAAGGTACAGGAAGATTCCAGAACCATTTAGGAGTCTAAATTGGGAGGACGTGGTGGCCAGTGTGGCATGAAGGAGAGGCTTGGAGAGACTCCATAGATGGTGGTTCCCGGGATGGGGAGAGGGAGATTTTAGGTTGGGGTCTAACGCATAGGTGGGGTCGGTGGCATGTCCGGGGAGACGCTGAGTCAGGCCTTGGGTGGGGGATCTGGAGCGCAGACGAAAGGTCTAGGCTGAAGTATTTAAAGTTTGGTTCTGAGGGATGTGGTCAGGGGCCTTTAACAGGGCAGTGGAGGATGGGGCCCTGCTGTTCTCCTCTGGGGAGAGGGTCCTCAAAGGGGCCTGGGACCCGAGAAAGCAGAAGAATTTTGCTGTGTGGCAGAAAACTCAAGAAGATGGAAGGGAGAGGAGGACCCAAGACCCACCCCAAGGGCACCCAGCATCGAGGGTGGGCAGCGGGGAGCACCCAGTATGGGAGGAGGGTCATGGAGCTAGGATGTCCCAGAAGCCAAAGGGGGAGAGGTGGTGCAAAGCAAGAGGTAAGGAAGCAGGGCTACAGAGCAAAGGTGAGGACCAAGAGGAAGCCACTGAGCTTGGTGTCCCCGGATGAGGCAATCCGTATCCTCAGGATGGGACGGACAGGGGACTAGGACCACCCCCACGGACAGGCACTCCCCTGGGTGCAGACAGAGCCCCCAGGAACACGTCGGGCCTCACTCCCACGTGGGCACCCTGCAGAGGTGAGATTCTGGCAGATGGGCTATAAATCCCTGTCACCCCAGCCAGGGGTCTTTGCAAGGTCCGGTCCTTCGGGGATCACAGCTCAGAGTCAGCCACCTGCAGCCACAGGGCTCTGCTGAGAACTACAGCTGGAGCTGTGACTGGAGGTCCCGGGACAGCCCACCCCAGCTCAGGAGCAGCCTGTGACCGGGGACGAGGTGGCCATTAGAAAAGTGCTTGGTTCCCGAGTCTCTCTCCACACCTGCCCAAGGGCAGCCCGTAGCTGTTTGCGCTGAACGCTGTCTCTGTTGAAACAGTTCATAAATAGAGCAGAGACCTCAACAAGGTTGGCCCTGCCTCCCTGGACCAAAGCTGGTATCTGGCCCCCACAGCAGCTCTGGGTGCCGGGGCCCAGGGTGCAGCCCCACTCCACATATCTAGGCCCCCTTGGCTGGGAGGGTGCCGGGAGGCCCGAGCCACTCGGGCCCTCACTCCTTCCAGCTTCCTGCTGCTCTGGAGCGCCGTCCTCATCATGTACCCCACCAGCCTGGCCGTCATCTCCATGACCTTCTCCAACTACGTGCTGCAGCCCGTGTTCCCCAACTGCATCCCGCCGGCCGCCGCTTCCCGTGCGCTCTCCATGGCCTGCCTTAGTGAGTGTCCACCGTGGGGCCGGGCTGCGCGTCTGTCCCCAGGGCCCACCCTGCTCCCTGCCCCCGTGGGGGGACTTTCGGGGGAGGTCCCTCCAGCTGTCAGTCCCCGTGAAGTCGGCCTCAGGGGTTGGGCTTCTGGCACTCCAGGAGCTGCAGGGGACACCGCCCTCCTGCAGCCCGGGCTGGCCTTGGCTGTGGCCCGCCTCGAGGGGCTTGGCCTCGGGTGCCCGCCCACCCAGCCACCCGCCCCTCCTCCTCAGTGCTCCTGACGTGGGTGAACAGCTCTAGCGTGCGCTGGGCCACGCGCATCCAGGATGTGTTCACCGGCGGGAAGCTGCTGGCCCTGTCACTCATCATTGGCGTGGGCTTTGTCCAGATCTTCCAAGGTAGGGCCGGGCTGTGGGGGGCGGCGCTGGGCACAGGGCCAGGGAGATGACGCTGACCCTTGACCTCCGGACCCCCAGGACACTTCGAGGAGCTGAGGCCCAGCAACGCCTTCGACTTCTGGATGACGCCGTCCGTGGGTCACCTGGCCCTGGCCTTCCTCCAGGGCTCCTTTGCCTTCAGCGGCTGGAACTTCCTCAACTATGTCACCGAAGAGCTGGTGGACCCTCGAAAGTAAGCGGGGCTCCGGCCAGGCCCTGGGAAGGGGTGTGGCGTGGGGTGGGAGAGGCGGCCTCCCCACACAGAGCCGCTGTCACCTCTGGCCGGCCTGGTCATCTGCCTGACCGCACTGCTACCCACCGGGAACGGCGCTGGAAAGGCAGCCGGGACGCTTGTGTTCCAGCCTGATCGTTCTGTATGGCTGTGGATGAGTCACGGCCCCTCGCTGGGCCTCAGAAACACTGAGTATCATTGTCTCGCTGTAAATGGATCCAGCTATTTGCATTTGGCCAAAAATTACACATGTGCACACAACATGGTCCCTAAAAATGAAGCCAATGGCTCCCTCTGATGCTCAGCTGGGACCTTGACAGTGAACAGTTACAGCTGGAGCTGGGTGGGGGGGGGGGGGGGTGCTGATGGGAGTCCCAGGGGACCCTGGTCTGTGGACTGAGCTCTAAGGGCGCTTTGAGGATTTTCAAGTCTGATTTTGGCTGTATGCAACGTCCCAGACATTAGATCCGCCCCCCTCCCCAGGATATGAGTGGCCCCTTCTCCATCTGCCCTTCCTCCCACCAGCCTGTGCCAAGGCTGGGCTGGGGATTAGAGGGGAGACGGACAGCAGTGCTGCCCCCATCGCTGCCCCAAGGCCCCCAGCAGACCCAGGCGATGGAGGCTCAAAGCTGCTCCCATTGCTGGGTCCCCTGCCACTCCCCACCACCCTGAGGCCCCGTCCCCCAGCCCCGCAAGGGCTGATGCTGACACACTGCACCACCGTCCCCAGGAACCTACCTCGTGCCATCTTCATCTCCATCCCCCTGGTGACCTTCGTGTACACCTTCACCAATGTCGCCTACTTCACTGCCATGTCCCCCCAGGAGCTGCTGGCCTCTAACGCAGTGGCCGTGGTGAGTGGGGCCCCGCTTGGTCCTGGCTCCTGCCCGGCCTCCACCCTGCCTCACGCACCCCCTCTCTTCTGTGCCCACCCAGACCTTCGGGGAGAAGCTGCTGGGCTACTTTTCTTGGGTCATGCCCGTCTCCGTGGCACTTTCCACTTTCGGAGGGATCAATGGCTACCTGTTCACCTCCTCCAGGTGACTGGACTGGGAAGAGGGTGGTCAAGGTGAGGCAAGGCAGCTGCCCTGGTACACACGAGCAGTGCTGGGGGCCAGAGGAAGTGAAGTGCTGCCCGGCGGGGCCCACTCCCTGAAGCTGGGACCATGAACTCCCCGGAAGCAGATGTCTGATCCCAACTGCGAGGAACAGAAAGCAAGAGGGAGGCGGGCTAGATGAGGGGAAGAACTGCCCAGTGGGGCTGCTGGGGCCCAGAGCAGGGAGTCGGAGGTGACAGCTCAAGAGGGCCATCAGGTCTAGACTGAGGTCGGGATCTGGCCAGCAGCGAGGCCCCAGGCTGGGCTCATGGCTCCCACCCACCTCTGTCCCCACCCCCCAGACTGTGCTTCTCTGGAGCCCGAGAGGGACACCTGCCCAGCCTGCTGGCCATGATCCACGTCAGACACTGCACCCCTATCCCTGCCCTCCTCGTCTGCGTAAGTTGGGGGACCCAGGCTCGCAAGGCGGGGAGCCAGGGCCACGCAGCAGCGTAGGTAATGGCAGGGATGAGGCCTGGCCCTGGTGGGGGCGGGAGGGCCGGGCTCGCTGACCTCCCGGCCCCAGTCGGCAGGCCCGGGGCCCCTGCTGGGCTGACAGGAGGCAGGTGGGAGTCGGCCCTCAGCCCAGTCCTCTTCCAGGGCGGGGCCACAGCAGTCATCATGCTTGTGGGAGACACATACACGCTCATCAACTATGTGTCCTTCATCAACTACCTCTGCTACGGCGTCACCATCCTGGGCCTGCTGGTGCTACGCTGGAGGTGGCCGGCGCTCCACAGGCCCATCAAGGTGAGGCCCGGAGGGGACCAGCCAGCCCACGTGGTGGAAGCAGTCAGGGCCACCCCTTTACCCGTTTGGGCACCCGGGGCGGCGACGGCAGCGATGGTGAGGCCAGCCTTTGCTGTGTGCTGGGCCCTGCCCAGGGCCCTGTGTCCACTGGCATATCCAGTCCGTAAGGCAGCCCCGTGGGGTGGGTGCTGTGAATACTCCCACTTCACAGACAGGAAAATAAGGCTCAGACATTACGGTCACACAGGATTCCACGAGCCCACAGAAAACAGAAGACCCAAAACCGAGCTAAAAGAAAAGTCCTCCCGTTTGCAATATAAATCCTTGAGCTGGAGAAGTGCTCAGTGCCTGGAATGTGAAACACCCAATAATCATTCACCTTCAGCCGAGCGCGAGTGGCAAGCGCACATACAGTCGCTGTGTGGAGCTCAGAGCCGCTGAAATTGACAAGCCCTCAACAACGTGGCCAACTGGCCAGCCACGTTGGGCTGCTGGCAGAAGGGGGCCCCTCGGGCCTCAGCTCCCAGGAGAGGGGGGAAAGGGCCTCAGACCCCCCGGGGCGGTGGGGCAGGAGAGCCAGGGGTCCCGTGCCATTGGCACTGCCGCTCGCTGCCCCCCAGGTGAACCTCCTCGTCCCCGTCGCATACTTGGTCTTCTGGGCGTTCCTGCTCGTCTTCAGCTTCATCTCGGAGCCCATGGTGTGCGGGGTGGGCGTCATCATCATCCTCACGGGCGTGCCCATTTTCTTCCTGGGAGTGTTCTGGAGAAGCAAACCGAAGTGTGTGCACAGACTCACAGGTGAGCCAGGCAGCTCCCCGATGGGGCGGGGCCTGGAGATGGAACCCTCTTGGGGGCTCACCCTAGAGCGGGGTCTCCCGGCAGCTGCGGTGGCCACAAGGGGCCCGACCGCCACCAAGTGTCTCCCTGTGGCTTGGCCCAAGTGTCCAGGTCCCATGCGCAGAGGGAGCAGCTCCCTGAGGACCCCTGTCCCACAGGGTCAGACCCCAGGGTCCATCTGTCGGCCTGTCTTCTGTCCTCAGAGTCAATGACACGCTGGGGCCAGGAGCTGTGTTTCGTGGTCTACCCCCAGGGCTCCCCGGAGGAGGAGGAAAATGGCCCCTGCCAGCCCTCCCCACTGCCCGCCGCCACGGACAAGCCCTTGAAGACAGAATGAGACGTTGTGGAGCCTTGAAGCAGCTGTTTCTGTTTACATGTTGTTTATGAGGAGGTGTTTTTGCAAAAAAAAAAAAAAAAAAAAAAAAAAAATTTTTTTTCCTGGGGAAAAAAAGAGATCCTACTCTTAGAGGCCTGTGGTGAGGAGCCCTGAAGATGTGGGACTGGGTCCCCTGTCAGCGCTGCCCCGTTAGCTTTTCCTGGAAAGGTCTACGAATAAAACAGGGCTGGTGGTGTACCTGTCTCAGGTGAGTCCCTGGTGGGCACCTCTCGGTGGTGGGCACCGCTCGGTGGGGGGCATGCGTGGAGCTGGCTGGAGAAGGGGGCCCGGCAGGCCCAGGAGGAGGCCCTTGGCATTCGGGGGCTCTGCCGCTTCAGCCAGGCACTCCCTCTCCGGGGCTGGCACCATGGGGTCCGGAGCCGCCCCTGCCCCAAAGGGACATGGAGGATTGGGAGGCCGCTGGGTGTGCCCCTCCCCCAGGCCCTGCAACACCTGCTGGAGGCTCGGTCACCCAGGAGAGCCCGGGATTCCCACTGGAACTGCCTTTCTTCCCATAAATCCCCACGGAGTGAGTGTCAGGACATCAAAGCCCACGGCCTGGCCCTGGTTTACAGGTGTGGGAAAACTGAGGCTGAGACAGGATGGGATGGATTTGCCTGCTGGCAACTGGTGCCTCAGCCTCTGCCCCCTGAGAAAGCATCAAGTAACATCTTCCGGGGCCTCAGGACCTGCAAGAGACCCCATCAGCTTTCTCTACCCTGTGCCCACTTTCCCAGCCCCGCAGTACTGCCTGGGAGATTGACCCCTCAGCCAGAGGGCAAAGGGCATCAACCTGGCCAGGCCCGCGCTGACCCCACAAGCATGAGGTTGGGGGCAGAAGCCTCCTAGCCCAGCTCCTCCGGGGCCTGCTGCGAGGATGGAGGAGGGTTCAGTGCCACCAGAGTGCCCACCATGGACTAGGTCTGATGTACCCATGTCCCTGTTCAGTCCAGGGACAGCTCTGGTGCCCCACAGGGTGAGTAAAGGGAGAAGCCACAGGAAACATTCCAGGGAGCCCTGCCCTGGCCCTCCCACTTCTCTGGAAAAGGATTCCCAGAATAGAGTCAGGGGAGGTAGGCATGGGCCCCAAGGTATCTTGTGTACCCTGGGGCCCTGCAGAGGGCGGGCTCATCACTCCACCCTCGCCCCACGTTCAACCCCCTGCAGTCCCCTGCCCACCATGCCCAGCAGGGGGGCCAGGGCGCTGATGCAGGAAGCTGGCTGCGCTTCTGGGTGGGCCTCTCCGTAAGAAAGAAGGACACGGAGGCAGGGTAGAAACGACTGTGTATTCCCTGGTTACAAAGCGGGGCTGTGGCGGTCATCAGCGTGTCCGGCGGGTCAGCAGACCAGCAGGGCCTCGTCGTCACTGGCCTCCAACGTTGGGGAGCAGGGTGGCAGGGGGCTCCTGCAGACACCCAGTGGCTCTGGTGGGTGGGGGCCTAGGGTGCTGCCGGCAGTGGGGGCCGGGGGGTGAGGGCCCTGGGCCGAGCAGGACTCCCGAGGCATGTCCACAGGGGCTGGGTTGTCCACCAGAGGGTCCCTGCCGGCCTTTCTGTCCTTGTGCACTGGCCTGGCCTCTGGGTCCCGCAGGCCCGAGGGGGGTGGCACAGAAGGCCCCACCTCCGGTGCGTGGCTAGGGGCGCCGGGGGGCCCCTCCCCGGCTGCCCCTGCGCTGCCTGTGTCTGTTAGGGGTGCCGGGGGGTCTAGGCCAGCCCCCGGTGCCGGCTGGAGGAGCCCATCGCCCAGCACCGTCTGTGAGGTGCGCGCAGCCGTCAGCAGCGGGATCTGTCCGCGCGGTGCCCGCGGCCGGTGAAAGAGCCGGTTCCAGAGGCGGCCGAGGCGGCGGCGGGAGGGCCCGCGGCGGGAGGCGTGCCGGCGCATCTGTCGCCGCATGGCCGTGCGAAGGTTCTGTAGCACCGAGGCCTGGAGGGTGGGGCGGCGGCTGAGGGGGCAGAGGTCAGCACGACCCCCGAGGACCCAGAGACCAACTTGTCCCCTCCCCGGCCATGGCCTTCTATGTTACCCTGTCCAGGCCTCATCTCCCGCCTCCCTCGACCCCTGGACCAGCCTGGCCGCACGCTTTCCGACCTGGCCCCTCGGCCTCCCTGTCTTGGGTGTTTTCCGAGGTCTGGCCGGTGGGGTCTCACGCCCTCTGGCTCACCTGTGACGCACTGTAGACGGGAAAGTCCTCCACAGGTGGAATGAGGCCCTGTGCAATGAGCTGCCCATAGGACGGGGGCGCCTCTCGCCGCACAAACTCAGCCTCCAGGCGTGTCATCTGGGTCTCAAAGGCCCTGAAAGCAAGGGCAGAAGGGCAGCATGGCGGGGCTGTGGGGACCCCCCACTTCCCGCCTCCCACGGGGGCTCCGCAGCAGGACGTGGGACCCCGTCCTTCCATCCGGACATCCCGAGGTGCCCAGACCTGAGAAGCCCCGTGTGGATGAGCCCCAGCTCACAAGCCCACAGCTGTGCGAACAGTGAGCCCAGGGCCTCGCTCCAGAGACAGGAGGAAAGCGAGGCTCTGGCCCCGCCGCCCACCTGTACTCCTGCGTGCGCAGGGAGTAGAGCTTGAAGGCGCAGCCCAGGGCAATGACGAGTAGCAGGCCGCAGACCAGGCTGCCGATGAGCGCAGCGGTGATGACCTTGCGGGGCACGGCCGCCAGGCAGCCGTGCTCGTCGCTGCCGTCCTGGCAGTCCTCCTGGCCGTCACAGCGCCACGTCTCGAAGATGCACAGGTTGGTGCCACAGTGGAAGGTGCCCGGCTGGCAGGAGAAGCAGTTCTTCTCGTCGGCGCCATCAGGGCAGCTTTTCTGATTGTTGCAGCGGTCGGCCGGCGTGTAACAGAGGCCGCTGCCACCCTCACAGGGGTACTGGTCGGGGGGGCAGGCGGGGCAGCCCTGCTCGTCCCGGCCGCTGGCGCAGTGCCACCAGCCGTCGCAGCGCTGCGGCTCCGAGAAGCAGCCCTGCTCGCCCGTGTCGTCCACGTCGCCCTCGCGGCTGCTCCCGCACGGCTGCTCCCACGGAAGGCAATAGCCCTTCACCTGGTAGGTGGCGTTGAAGCCGTGGCCGGCGCTGCGGGCACGGGCGTGGTAGGCCACGGTGAGGCGGCCCTGGGCGGCCTCGAGGCTCACGGGCCGGTGGTTGCTGCGGTAGGAGAGCGTCTGCAGCAGGCGGTCCCCACGCTCGCCCAGGCCCTCGTACACCTGCACGTAGTCGTCGTAGCCCAGCCGCAGTTCCAGCTGCAGCAGCACACGCCGTGGGTCCTGTGTGTCCACCAGCCACGTGCAGTGAAGGTCCGAGGGCCCACGGGCTGCGCCGAACAGGTCTGGGGAGGCGAAGGAGCCATAGAAGCTGCCCAGGCGCCGGCCGCAGGCCAGGTCGGGGCAGCCAGCCTCGTCGGAGCCATCGCCGCAGTCCTGAGTGCCGTCGCAGCGCCGCTCGGCGGGCAGGCAGCGTGTGGAGCGCGCCCCGCTGCAGGGGAAGGTGCCCCCGGGGCACAGGCTGCCCGGCGGCTCGGAGGCAGGCGCCGAGCAATTGCCCTCATCAGAGCCGTCGCCGCACTCGTCCACGGTGTTGCACTGCCACGGGCCCGGCAAGCACTTGCCGTTGTCACAGCGGAACTCGTCAGCCTGGCAGGAAACCTGGCCCAGCTTCCCTGTGGGGTGAAGTGCGTAGCAGACACAGTCGGGGGCAAGCAGAGCTGCCCTCCAGCCTGGGGCCAGCAGCCGGCGTGTGGTGCCCCCATCCCAGCAGCGCCTCTGCAGGGTCCAGGGAGAGGCAGGATCCCGGGAGAAGGGCCCTGGACTCTCCATGGCCAACTGAGGGGCAGAGACCCTCCAAATGCCAGGGCAGGCCCAGGTCCTGACCCGAGCTGGGGGTAAGGGGTGAGCTCCCCACTCTGGCCAAGTCTATGAAGTGGGGTCAGTGACCTCGAGGGGCTCCAAGCCACCCTGAGGCAGCAACATGACCAGTCTCCGTCCCAACACTGGGCTCCAACTGACAGGTCTGCTGGGGGAGACCCTGCAGGGAGTGGGTCGATGGAGGGTGCCGCCCTGGCCCCCCAGGAGCCCATGTGCACACACTGAGGTGCCCCGCCCACCCTACCACCGGCATCACCTCGGATGTATGAGAGACGGAAGCCCTGGGCCTGGCCAGAACTGGAGGCGTCCGAGTGGAAGAAGATCCAAACGTGGTCCCGGGCAGAGATGAAGGCAGGCGGGATGGCGGAGCCGCAGAGCCGGAAGGCCTCCTGGCGGGGCGGGGCCGCTGGGCCCAGCATGAGCCAGTCCAGGGAGCACTGGTGGGATTCCTCCACGTCAAAGTTGCGGAAGCTGCGGGGGGCGGAGAGGGCCGCCGACATGGGTGGGTGGCCAGGGGCCAGCAGGGAACGGTCATGCCTGAGCTCATGGCAAGGATGGTCAGCCCCACTGTCCCTCCTCTCCTCCGCTCCCGGCTGCTCAGTGGGCCCTCCAGGGGTCTGAAGGTGGCTCCGTGAAGAATCAGAACAGTGTGGACAGCCTGGGTCACGTCAGCCCCAAGTGCAGCCTCTCCACCCTCGGTCAGCACACACACACACACGCACATGCACACGCACACACACACACACACGCACACACACACACGGCACCCCAACCCAAGGCCGAAGTGGAGTGGGAGGCAGGAGCCCCATCGTAGGCAATTCCCTCCACTTACACTCTCCCCTGAAGGACAAGGCCCAAGGGTTCAGATCCCCACCATGCTGGCTCTGCTGGGACAGACCCTGCACAGATCCCAGGCTTGTACACTGAGGGGACCCGTGCGCACCGGGCTGGCCTAGGCTGGGGCTGGGGCACAGCTCAGCACCTGGGGAGAAACACTGGCCCTGGACCCCCTGGCCCAGGCTGTGGGATAAACAGCGCCATGGAGTTCTCTAGAGGGGGCCAGGAAGGGTGGAGTCTTTGAAGAGACTCCCAGAGGCCACAGGGAAACGGGCACAGACCCTGACGGTGCCCATCACATCCCTGTGCCTCGGAGCGACTGGGGGCTTCCGGGCTTTGCATTTAGGAGAGTAACTCCCCACGATCTCCCCAGTCCAAGGGTCCAGCCTCAATTCCGCCATCTGATCACCTCATCCCGTTTCCCTCTGCATGTCCCCGCAGCTCAAGCGCCTGGGCTCCTGCCTGGTCCCCGTTCCTGCCGAGACCACCCCAAGGCCCCTGGGGAAAACGTGCTCTGGGCTCAGTGCCAGCCTGGCCTCAAGCCACCCCTGCAGGACAGACGGGACACCTCTGCCACCTCACAGTCCCAGGGCTCCCCTCCCTGGCAGGCCTGAGGTGACGGACAGCCCCACAAGCCCATGAGAGAGGCTCAGGGCAGGACGAGGCCCAGGTCTGGGCAGCCAGCACCAGAGGCCCACAGTCACGCTCACATGCACCCACATGCATACAACTCATACACGTGCACATGTAGACTCACACACATACTTGCACACGTACACATCTGCTCACTCGTGCCCACCACACGTGCTCACACATGCACACACACCTGTCCTTTATACCTGCTCAGGTGGGGCTCACGCACATACACAAGCACACGTGAGTGCTCACACGTGTGCACACGCGTCTGGTCACTGGCTTGCCACATGCACACTCACGTTCAGTGTGTGTAGGCCCACATCGGTTCCCTCTGGCACCCCCGGGGCCCCCATACCTGATGGTGATCATGTCCCCACGGTCACCCTGGATGTACCAGCTGCAGTTGGTACCCGGTGGGTAGTTGAGGGGCCAGGCTGGGCTGTAGATGACACCGCGTCGTTCCGTGTGCTGCTCCAGCTTCCCGCTGCAGGCGGCTGTCAGGAGAGGAGGCTGAGAGGTGCTAGCCTCACCTTTGGGTGGGAGGGGGTAGTGAGGGAGGGCGACACTTGAGCCCCCCATGGCTTGAGCACAGGCCTTCCCCGGGGTGAGATCAAGGCCAGCCAAGGTGATCACGGCCAAGAGGAAGGCCACAACTGGAGACTTCATGGAAGTGGTGTGTATGGCGTGGGCCAAGGAGGGCCCACCTTATGCCCCAGAGCCTAGGTCTTATCCCTCATCCCCGGCAGGGCTGGGAGCGAGCCCACCAACTCCCCTTGGTGCCTCAGTGGAGAATCTTGCAGCCCTAGGCAGAGGCAGACCCACTGTGTTTCCCTGCCTGTTCCCCTCCTCCCGCCCCGGGGCTGACTACAGGCCTCAGCCCGGGAGGGAAGGGGCTGTGCTCACCCAACACATATTTACTGAAGACCTACTATATGGCAAGCACAAGCGGTAGGCATGCTCGTAAGACAGGCAAAAGCCTGGCTCTGTGGAGCTCACAGGCTGGGGAAGGAGCAGACAGGCTCTGCAGATACCCTCGGTAAAGTGAAGATTATAAAACAGGCCTGAAAGGAGGACCCGATGTCCCAAGGTGGCTGGAAGTGCAGGCTGGGTCTGATGGCACCTTGTGTGGCATCTGGGTTCTATCCTGAGCATAAGTGGGAAGCCACCGGGGTGGATGTTGTAACCAGATGAGGAAACCGAGGCTCAGAGAGGGTAAGTGAGCTGCCCATGGCCACACAGCAGGTAAGTCAGGGCCCACCCTGGTCCTCTAACGGGCTCGGCCTCTCACTGCCAGCCTCGAGCCGACGCACTGATGAAGTGTCTACCGCACACTGTGTCAGGGACGAGCTCAGGGCATCACGCCAGCCAGCACGGGTAACGAGTGCCTCTGTGCCCTGCCCCACCGGCCTCACTTTACCCACATCATTACACGTGCCCTCTGCTTCCCAGCTGAGCCCACCCAGCCTAAAGGCGGCAAACCCTGCCCTGGTGTGCCCTGGCCTTCCCAGGACCCGGAAGGCCCTGCACTTGGCTGCGCCCACCCCTCACAGCCCCTCAGTCATACTTCTTCATCTGATCTTCATGACAGTCGGCAGCACAGGTGGGGCCCGTTATACAGATGGAGAAACTGAGGCTGGGGGAGACAAATGATGACGCTTTTCCCGAGCCCAGCAATACCACCTCCTCTCTCCCACTGCCTGGTCCCTTCCACCGTTGCCCTGGAAGTAGGGTCTCTCTGCTAGCTCTCAACAAGACTCTGAAACCCCAAAGGGCTCAGGTACAGAAGGGAGAGTGAAAGCCCTCCAGACACCTCCCACAATCTTAGGAGGGTACGCGCGGAGGTCCGGGTGATCCAACACTGTGACTAGCAGGGAGTTAGCCCCCGGCAATGGCTCACAGGAGCATCAGGGGACTAGAAGAGAAACACCCACCCTGACCCTAAAGCGAGGCTGACCACGCTCAGGTCACCGTCAGAGCGACAGCCGTGGGTCGGCGAGGTACGAGCCAGGGTTCTCCGCTTGGCACTCAGTGTGGCCTGGGAGGCCAGCCTCCCTGGGCCTCAGATTTCTCACAGCCCAGGAGGGTAAGGACTAAACAAACGGAGGGGCGGCCAGGGGCCTGAGCAACATGTTCCCTCTGACGGGTGAGGCCGCCGGCTTTATGGGCCTCACAGAGATGCTGGGTGCTGACCTGGGGACACCCTGGGAGGTGTGAGGTTATGACACCCAGAAGAGGCTTCTCCTCTTACAGGGTGCTGGGTGGGAGGTTCCCAGGCAGGGCTGGGAGCACATCTTCCCCCCACAGGGAGTCTCTAAAGCAGAGGTTACCCCTGGAGTTGGAGGCTCCACCAGCCAGTGTGGGAGTCACCCCCTGTCCCCTCCGCCCCCAGGACCAGGCCTGAGGCAAAGCGATACCTACCCTGGCCCAGACGCTTCCCCTATGGGATGCAGCACTCACGGAGGCCAGGTTTCCCACACTGGCCAGGGAAAGCCAGGCCCGCAAGGACCTGTGTCTGGCCCTTCTTTCACGAGTAGGGAAGCCTGTCTCTCCAACCACCAGCCTAGTCAGGAGCAGATGACTGGACAGCTGCCAGCCCAGCTCTGCCCCTCAGCAAAGCCCCTGACAACACATCCCCCAAACAGCCTCACCCCTGAGTGCGCCCTGGCTGCCCCAGAAATTCCCACGTCGGGGGCAGCAGTGTCACTCAGTCACTGTTTATTCTTCTCCAAAGGGGGCCACGGAGGCCATGATTTCTGCAGCCGTCGGCCTGGCCCATGCAAAGTGACCATGGGGCAGGAGGGAGGCCAGAGTCCGTGCAGGGCCCCAGAATGGACGCTGCCTGGCCATGGGCCTGGAGGGCATCCTCAGGTCAGACCACCGGCCCCAGGCTTTCTAGTTTCTGTGACGGCAGGCCTCACCCGCATTCCACCACCACCCCAGGACCCAAGCACAGGCAGGGGAAAGAGCCTCGTGAATCCAGTCCTGGGGGCCACACTGCCAGATACACGGCTGCACCCTAGGCCCCAGCTTGTCCGTCCGTGAAATGGAGTCCGTGGGTGCTGCTTGTCTCAGGGTGGCTGGGAGATCTGGGGAAGCGGCAGTCTCTAGGCAGACATGCGTGCGCTGGGTTGAGTAGGGGGGATGCCCATGGGAGGTGAGGGTAGTGATGGGGTGTGTGATGATGGGCGGGCAGCAAGGGGAGCTGGGAGATACCGATGCAGGGTGGAGGGCCTTGGCGGGTGTTTAGGGGCAGTCAGAGAGGTCTGTCTGAGCTTAACTGGAGGTGACCTATGTTCACTCGGGCAGAAGGTTGCTCGGCCCTCGGGTTGAGGTGGCCCGCTCAAGGGGGCAAGGGATGACTGAGCACTGTTAGACCAGTGTCCTTCTTTCCTGGTCCAGAGAGACGTCAAATACTCCTGAGAGGGTACAAGCAAGGCCTGAGGACGCGCAGCGTACAGATCTGGTTTCCAGAGGCCATCGTCACTTCGGACACCCTGCTGGTGTAACCAATGACAGGGAGCTGGGAGCCCCACCAAAGCACTTGGGCGCAGCTGCCAGGTGAGGGGAGAACAGCCTGAAGACCCTGCCCAGGCTCACCACCCCGCCGGGTCACAGTGGCCACAAGGCGGAGCCCAGAGTCTGGGGTGCGGGAGGTGGGTGGCCTGACCCAGTTAGTGCCTGACAACCTGGGGCAGGACGGGGTCGGAGAGGCAAAAACCTGTGAGGTTCCCGGGCAGCCCAGCTGGGCCCTGCGGCGGGGTCTGAGCCCAGCGAGGGCTGGGAAAGGGCAGGCCAGACAGTGATGATCTGGCCTCCTCACAGAAGGAATCGCAGGGAAAGCCTGAAAACTGCAGCGGCATGAAGCTTTGGGTGGAGGGAAGCACCTCTGGCGGCACGAACCGGTCTCCACTTCCCTCAGCAATGCTAGAGGGTCAGCGATGGGCTCCAGGACAGTCCCAGCCCCAGACCACCACCTGGGGCCACACAGGACACCGGGGGGCGCCACGCACAGGCAAGCTGGACCCTGCTGGCGGCCACACACGAGGGTGGACCTGGATGGCTGTCTTTCCCGGCTCTAGGCGTGGACCTTGTCCCTGGAGCATTTCTTTTCTAAACGTCTAGCCTCGTGCCCACCCGCTACACCAGCAGGAGGGCCGGCCTGGGTTCACATTTATAAGACCTGACGCCCTCACGTGCCCTTTCCCCATGCCCACTCTCTACCATAGCCACAGACACCTGACCCAGGTGAGGTCAGTCAGTCTTCTCCTGGAAGTTGGGGTGGAGAGACTGGGTGGTCAGCTGTGGGGGCCAGGACGCCAGGCAGGGCCGAGGCTGGCTCAGTGCTGGGCCAGCAGAGTCAGCAGAGGAGACCAGGCTGCCGGAAGCAGGAGCTGGTGGGCGGGGAGAAGGGGGCTGAGGGTGCGTCTCAGAGACGGGCCCGTGAGAGCAGCTTCTGTGGACCCTGAGCCTCCCCCTCCCAGGGACCGCAGCCAGCAGAGAGCCCTCTCCCTGAGCCGGCCTCAGTGGGTTTCTGCTGCAAGCCGGGCCCTGAGCAGAACTAGAAATCCCGGGTACCTCCTGCCCCACGATGCAGCCCAGCACACAGCGAACAAGTCCGCGGCCCCCAGACTCCAGCTCCCAAGGCCCTTCAGCTGTCTCACAGCGGGACCAAGGGCCACAGGGGCCTGGGCCTATGCATTCGCCAACCCCTGGCAGCCCCCTCAGCAAAGGACAAATGCTCCTGATGGCCTCAGCCTCCCTGCCGCTCCTGGCAGCCTCTGCTGTGCTCGACACGAGGCCCAAGCACAAAGACGGCTAGTGGATGGACGGACCCACGCGGACAGGCAGGAGGCAGCCGTGGACTTCTAACCGTGTTTTCTTAGACTCCATATGTCTATCTGGCATCCACTAACCACAGGGCCAAACTATCAGCCAAAGTGTTTACCTCGCTCCTGCAAACCAGTTTGCCTGAAACTGGTCTTCCCTGGGCAGACTGGCTGATCCGAGGCTGAATCTCCTCACTGCCTTCTTATCTAACTCACACACCAAGCCAATATTTCATCCCAGGGTCAGGTACCAGGCACCGAGAGACCACCCCCATAGCCCAGAGCCCTCGGGAATTATTCAAATTAGCCAGTCCTAAGCTAGTCCCCTGCCCTGCCCTGCCCTGCCTTTCCCGCTGAAACACCAATCAAGCCTCTGGCCTAGGCCTTCCCCTCACTCCTATGTCTGCCTTGACCAAACCTGGTATTTCCCCTGTGACCCTATGTGGCATGGCATGTGCTCTCCTCACAAGACACATAAAGTAATAAATCTCTCCATCAATGGCTTTGGTCTCTCGGTGTTGTCACTCAGCCATATCTTTATCAACTAAATCCCAAGTATAATTTTAAGGCAGGCAGGCATCTCATGGCACCCCATGGCCCTCTGGGAACCCTACAGCCTACAGGAAGCACAACCCGTCGATTGTGTCGGCTGTGACAGTTTCCTAGCGGTATTAGGCCACCATGTGCCAACGCTGTGCTGAGCACCTTACCTCATTTGCCCATTTAACCCTAATAAGCAGGCTTTGGGGTAGGGCCTGTTATTGCACCCATTTTACAGAACAGGAAACTGAGACTCAGAGAGGTGTAAGTTTGCCCAATGCCAAACAGCTCCTTTGTGATGCAGAAAAGATTCCCAGGGATTGAGGTAGAAAAAGGCCAGGTGACCTCAGGGGTGGAGCCAGGATCCTGAAGGCTGGTACTCAGAGGTCACTAAGCCAGGAGGGCAGGGAGGAAGGGAGGAAGGGGAGAAGCATCTTACTCACCTAAGGCAGGAACGGCGCTGCTGAGCCGCCCGGTGAGAACAATGTTCACTGCGGGAGACACAGAGAGAGTTCAGTGGATTGGGGGAGGTGGGTGGCTCTTGGGGCTCAAGCACCTGGGGCACAGGTCAGCACAGCCCAAACTCCAGGCTGGTTCTCTTCATCTCGCAGGGTAAGGCCCAGAGTGCTGCCACAGAGACTTGTGCTCCCACCCCAGTCCTGCTGGGATGGGCAGAAGCGAGAACGTCGGGGAACTCAGAACCCACCTGAACACCCACAGCGGAAGAGAGCAGGGTGCAAGCCTGACTGCACCAGACAGCTCCTGCCACTCGCCACACTTGGGAATTCTAAGTTACTTGGGAGGGGGTGTGTTTCTGTTTCCTCTCAGGCTTGGGAACCATGGGCCTGGACCATCCTTCAGAGAGAGGCCCTTGCTCAACCTGGGCAGGGGCCCTGCTTGTCAAGGGCGCTCCTACCACCCTGTAGGGCTTCCTCCCTCTGAGGGGCCTCTCCAGCCAGGGAGGGAGGGAAACAGTTCTGATTACACCCATTTTACAGGCACTCACAGCTAACAGGGTTCAAGGTCCTCCTCACTGTGCCATGCTGACCTTGAGAAGAGAGGCAAAGAATTTGCCTGCCACCTACCCCTTCAAGTACCCACCACCATGGGATTTGCCCTTTGCTTTCATCTACTGCTTTCCCTCAGGGGTGATGGGAACGGAAGATATGGGCAAACTCAACTTCCAGGGGTTCGGGGTGCCTCCTTCCACAACATCAAGGATGTCAAGGGAAGCAGAGAGCATCTCTGCAGGGGTCAGCCCCCATCTGGTGAGGAAGCAGGGCCAGCTGCCCCCTAGCAGGACACCCAGGCTCTGCTGGGCAGAGCCTATGCCCCATCTGGGCAGGGAGGGCCTTGGGAAGGCCGGAGGGTCTGCCCCTTGCCTTGCTCCCCGGGGAAGCCCAGCACCCAGCAGCACGTGACCACTGTCAGATTGGAGAGTGGGCACTCTGGGGGCCGTGGCCTTTACTGAGACCCGCTCACACAGCTAAGGCAGGGGCCTTCCCCCAGCTCCTGGGTTCTTGGGGGTAGAGGAGGGTGCCACCTAAAATGAACAGGCTTCTTTTTTACTGTCATTTCACTGGCTTCAACCAACCTATTGGGGTTACAGAGCCTTCACTAATGACACCATAGGGTGTCCCCTAATGACCCGGGACTTAGATAATGGCCTCCCTCCTTCATCATGGTAAATAAAGGAGCCATGTGGCTTGAGGATTTAACTCCTTCCTTCCCCGCTCCCCCACACAAGGCCCTGGAAAGGTGGACAGAAAAACTCTGGTAGGGCTGGAGGGGTGCCAGGCCTGGATGGGTCCCTCAGCCCTCCCCAGACACACCACCTGGGCTGATGAAGCCTGCACCGCTGGGTCTGTGAAGCCACAAAGGGAAAACAGGAGTCATTCTAGCAGCTGCCTCCTGCCCGGCATCCTGATCCCGGCTCCGGCTAGCTCCCGCCCCCAACCCACTCTGGGCAGGAAATAGTTCCTTGTTGAGGGGGCCTCCGGCCCCGGCCCGGCTGGCTTCGCCTTTGTCCGCAGCTCCGGAGGCCCCCGACCCCCCATCGCCACCAGGCTAAGCACGGGCAGAAAGCCACTGCCTGCCAACCCCAGACGCCTGCACAGCGGGCCGCCCTGCGCACCGCTCACCCGGGCTCCCGGACGCTCTTCCGAGCCGGGCGGGAGCCGGGGCTCCGCGGCCGGAGGCGCCCTCCCAGGCCTACGACCCCAGCAGGCCGGGGTCCTGGGAGCCGCAGTCTCCGCGGCCTCCGGCGGGAGCTCTCGCAGTGCCCGCTCCGGGAACTCCAGCCGCAACCGGGGAAGAGGGGCGCCCCGGGTGCGACCAGGGAGAGGTGTGGAGCTACAGAGGCAGGGGACAAACCCCGGCGTGCCCGCGCGGCCCACTCACCCAGGCAGACGACGGCGAGCTGCGCCCGGGCGCCCGGCGCCGCATCCGGCCCCGCGGCTGCCCGCTTCTCCATGCCGGGGCCGGGCGGCCGCCCGTGGACGCCGCCTCCTGACCCGCGCCTGCGGCTTCGGCTCGGGCTCGGGCTCGGGCTCCCGCGGCGGCTGCGGCCCGGGTGCGGGCGGCGGCTCCGGCGGCGACTTTGTGAGGCGGCGGTGCAGGCCCGCAGCGCGTGCGGGGCCACATCGGCCGCGGCGTCACGGGCCCCGCGGGGGCTCAGCGGCGGCCGCCAGGGAGGACCCCTGCCCGCCGCTGCCCCCGCGCCCCGGGAGCCGCCCCGCGGCCGGCCTGTGCCCGGGGGCCCCCGGCGTGCCCATGCCCCGCGGCGCGCAGCCCGCCCGGCCCTGGCGCCCCCTGGCCACCCTGCGCTGCTCCCAGCCCGCCCGGCCGGTGCCGCCGGTGGAGCGTCAGCGGGTCTGTGGGTCCTGCCGCCCGGCCCCTCGCCCGCCTGAGCCCGGAGGCCGCGCCGCGCCAGCCACGTGACGCGCCCGCCGAGCCGCAGTGGCGCTGGCAGGACGGTTGCTGGCTGCTGGGGCGGGCCGGGGGTTGCGCGCCCCGCCTCGGGTGCTGGACAGCTCCGCGCAGGCGGCCCCCGGCCAGTGCGTGCCCTCCGGCCCCTGAGTCTGGCTCTCCAAGCCGCCCTCCTCGCCGCCCAAGATTCGATCCCTCCCGGAGCCGGCTGTGATGGGAGGGGAGGGAAGGGATAATGGGTAGAGGGTGGCAGAGAAAGGGGCTAGCGGGGCTGATTAGGGGCTGAGGGAAGGACGGCGCGTGGTGGCGCAGGACTAAGAAGGCCTGTCTTCCGCGTGAGGTTCTTGCCACTCCGACCTGCGCCCCTCATTTGCTACAACCCAAGTAGCCCTGCCACATCCCTGAGATGAATCGCTCTGCGCAGAGCGAGGCCTGTGAGGGACATTGGTGACCACTCTAAGAGGCCCTGAGCCCACCCAGTCATCCCGACAAGCGCTGGGAAATGGAGAGGAGGCCTGTTTTCCAGGCTTGGGGCCCCGTCTGGGTGAGTTCTGGGCCCAGTAGAAGCAGAAACCGGGGAAACGGTTTGAGGAGGCCATATAGGATTAAGCAGGGCCAACCCTCCTTCCGAGACTGATGTGAAACCAGAGGTCCCCAAAGGTTCCCTCCCTGGCGTGGGAGGCTTGACATAGCCTGTCCCGCCTGCCCTGATGGAGGCTCAGGACCCCTCTCCCCCTTGATTTCCTCTGTCTAGGAAAGAAGGTAGAGAGACACTGATGTTATATTAGTGAACACTGTAGACAGGGTAACTCAACTAACTCATTTTCACTGTGCAGGTCAACTGGATTTTTTTTTTTTTTTTTTTTTTTTTTAAGAATCTTACAACAGTTTATTTCGGTTTTCCTTCCCATTCCCAACTGGATTTTAATTTTTTAAAATTTGGGGGGGAAAAAACTACTTTTAGGTTTTTTCTCTTTCCTTGTTCTCTCTCTTCTAATTCTTCTGGTGATTTTTCCAAAGCAGACTTCTTCTTGGGAGATGTATTAAAGGGTTTAAAAATCAAATAATGGGATAAATGACTCATTTATGGTAAAGAGCATTAGCCTGCTGTAATTTGGTTTCAGAATTTCCTCAGGCTGCTGACTGCCCTGCAATGGGCGTTTATGCTCAGCAAAAATGTTCAGCAGAAGTTGGGACACTGACAGTGAAGGTCTGCAGTTTTGTTTCCATTTGAAGATGCTTTCTACTTCAGTGTATGTTTTGCAAGCTCTATAAGGAATCCAGGGTTGAGGCCAATGCCCTGGGAGTCCTAGTGGAGCCTGCAGCAAAAAGAAAAATGTGAACCCCTATATACACTTACCAAACTATCAGATATCAAATATCTTGAACCAAGCGGGAAAACGTGGCTATACATAAAACTCCAAGTTCCCCAATCTGCGCACACCCTGCTGTCGACCCTTATAATCCCGCACAGCAGGGGTATGGCAGCTCAGGAACCTCAGGCCGGTTGGAAACAACTCTTCCCACTGCACAGTAGAACAGGATCATAAAACAACAACAACCTAACTTTATTGAAACTTTTGCAAATTTGTTCAGCATGAATTTGTTTTGCATTTAGATGTTTTAAAATATGATTTATCTTGGTTACTGGGGTTTTTTGGGCACAAACTTAGTCCCCCTGCCCATATTGAGACCTTAGCTATCTGATACCCCTTTCCGGTTTTGTCTCACAGTGGTCTAGCGCCCTCTAGAGGCTGCCGCCCCAGGCAGGGGCCTCTCTGGAGGTCCCCAGTGTAACCCTGGCTCAGTCCTCTCCCCCAACACTTCTCACTACTTCTGGAGCAGCTCCTGGAAGCCTAATCTCTGCGGTAGGACTCGACACCCTGGCTGCAGTCACTGGGTCCCCCTCAACTTCTTAACAAACATTCTACCTTGGCTTGATTGTATCCAGGAGGTTTGTGTCCCTCACAACCCAAAATCTTCCAGCTACTGGAGAATTTAGTACTGGAAAGAGGGTGATGCAAGTAACAGACCCTGAGAACATGCAGACTGGTTGGGGCAGACAAGGGAGCAGTGGGGCAGAGGGATCCAGGCGGGGAATCAAGGTCCTCCTTGGCAGGAAGCTGGCCTTCCCAGTTAGGAGGAAGCAAAACTGCTGTCCCTCACACATGTCTCATGAGATTCAGACTGTGGGCCACTGAGGCCTTCAGCAATCTGCTCCAGGAGTGAGGAGAAGAGGACAAGCAGAGAGGAGAAGGAAGGGGCATGGAGGTGTCCCACATAAATCCCCAACTGGAAGAACCCACTCACCAAAATGCAGGCACAAACTCAAGCCGTCTCTTACCCAGCTGGTTGCTGGACACTATGTAGAGGATGCCAAGTTGGATGGTAATTATCTTTCTTTTTTTTTTTTTTTTCTATTTTGGCCATGCTGCACGGTTTGCAGGATGTCAGTTCCCTGACCAGGGATTGAACCTGGGCCACAGCAATGAAAGCGCCGAATCCTAACCACTAGACCACATGGAATTCCTGGTAGTTGTCTTTCTTGATCTCAAATAGTTAATTTCTTTGAGGATCAAAGGGCAAATATGGCCTTGGCAAGCCAAGCTGGAACAAGGGCTTATGACCACCTGGTCCAGGTTTACTGCAAGTGACTTCCAGGCGGGCAAACTCTTCATTGTCCAGACACCTCCCACTCTGCCATCTGCACCTTCCCTACTGTGCCCAGTTCAGTTCTGGCTGCATTATTTACTGAGTCAATAATTTCTACTCTAATCCCCCGAGGCCAATCCATCACTAAGTCCTGATAGCTCGTCCCCACAATGTATCTCGAATCTACCCACTTCTCTCTACCACCAGGCCACCTCCCTGGTCCCAGCCACCATCTCCTCTCTCTTGGGCCTCCTACGTGGTCCCCTGCATCCCAATCAACAGCTCACTTTTTTTCTTTTTTTTTGTGGTACGCGGGCCTCTCACTGCTGTGGCCTCTCCCGCTGCGGAGCACAGGCTCCGGACGTGCAGTCTCAGCGGCCATGGCTCACGGGCCCAGCCGCTCCGCGGCATGTGGGATCTTCCCGGACCGGGGCACGAACCTGTGTCCCCTGCATCAGCAGGCGGACTCTCAACCACTGCGCCACCAGGGAAGCTCAGCTCACATTTTTAACATGCAAAGTGGACCATGCTCCTTGCAGAAAATGCTCCAGGATGGACTTCAAAGTTTTTAACCTGACCTTTGTGATCCTGTGGGACTAGCCCTGCCTACCACCTCTCCAAGCCCCCTCTCCACCCAACTCGTTCTGGCCTCAGAACGTTTCCACCCTTCCCAGAGCTAATTTCTACTCTTCTTTCTTGACCAGGAGAACAGTCAAGAAGCAGAGCCAGAGAGCATTTGGTGAGATGTTCTAAGCCTTGTGAGCAGCCCCTCCAGTGTGTGGACGTTCTGACTGACCCCACGTGTCCAGGGCCCCCTTGGAGAGAAGCACTCCAAGCACCCGGGGCCAGCCACTCACTCGAGCCAGTGGTGGAGGGATTGTTCTGTATTCATTTAAGATAAGTCTCTCCCTTCCCTGGTGGCGCAGTGGTTAAGAATCCTCCTGCCAATGCAGGGGACATGGGTTCATCTCCTGGTCCGGGAGGATCCCACACGCTGCGGAACAAGTAAGCCCGTGCACCACAACTACTGAGCCCGCGCTCTAGAGTCCATGCGCCACAACTACTGAGCCTGCGCCCTGGAGCCCGCAAGCCACAACTACTGAGCATGCGTGCCACAACTACTGAAGCCCGTGTGCCTAGAGCCCGTGCTCCGCAACAAAAGAAGCCACCAAAATGAGAAGCCGGCACACCACAACGAAGAGTAGCGCCCACTTGCCGCAACTAGAGAAAGCCTGCGCGCAGCAACGAAGACCCAGTGCAACCAAAAATAAATAAATACGTTTCTTAAAGGTTTAAAAGATAAGTCTCTCCTTGGGCAGAAACCATGCTCAGACACTTTATAAGATCCCTCTGGGACCCAGCAGAGGAGCCTCACAGGACAAGGGCTATTTTGCTCTATGGCTATTTTGCTCTCATATACATTGAAATCTGTGTTTCTCAAATGATGTTTTAAAATGTGAGCCATTTAGGTAGAAACTAACATGAAAGCCTGCAACTGTGGGATTTCTGAACGGCCGTTAATATTGTACAACTTTGAAATAAGATGATGGAAGGACAGGAGAGGAAGCAAGAAAAGCGTAGCTTTAGAGAAAGGGAGTTAAGGTTTATTTGCATGAAAAATACTAGAAATATCAAAACCACAATGAGATACCGCCTTACATCTATTAAGAGAGCTATTACAAAAAGAAAGAAAGAAAATAACAAGTGTTGGCGAGAATGTGGAGAAGTTAGAACCCTAGTGCGTTGCTGATGGGAATGTAAAATGGTGCAGCTGCTGTGGGAAACAGCTTGAAAGTTTCTCAAAAGGTTAAATATAGAGCTACCATATGATCTAGCTAGTCCACTTCTGGGTATATACCCAAAAGAATTGGAAGCAGGAACTCCAGGAGGTGTTTGTACACTCGTGTTCATGGCAGCATTATTCATAGTAACCAACGGGCAGAAACAACATAAGTGCCCATTAATGAATGGATAAACAAAATGTGATAGAGATAGATACAGATATAGATATAATGGAATATTATTCAGCCTTAAACAGGAAGGATGTTCTGATACATGCTTCGACATGGATGAACCTTGAGAACATTATGCTAAGTGAAACAAGCTAGTCACAAAAGGACAAATACTGTGTGATTCCACTTGTATAAGGGACCTAGAGTCGTGAAATTTATAGAGACAGAAAGTAGGAAGGTGGTTGCTGGGGGCTGGAGGGGGGAATGAATGTGGGGTCATTGATTAACAGGTACGGAGTTTCAGTTTGGGAAAATGAAAGAGCTCTGGAGATGGATGGTGGTGACGGTTACACACAATGGGCCTGTACTTAATGTCACTGAACTACACACTTAAAAGTGGTTAAAATGGTAAATTGTGTGTAATGTGTACTTTACCACAATTAAAAAATACTGAAAATAAACTGGCAAAGTTCAGGGCTGTGACACCATTTCCACTGGGCTCTGTGGGGTGAGTGGGCCAGCCTGAGTTGCTGCTTTGGATTTAGTGTGGCTCAATACTGGAACCTCCCAGAACCTTGGTCTGCCAGGGGTGATGGGGGAAGAGCAGGCCTCAGAGCTGAGCACCTCCTCCACCCGGTGCGATGCCCAGGCATCCCAGCCGCAGCCCAGTGACGGGCCACATCTGCAGGCACATCTGGTGATGGGCTCAGCACGGCGAAGTGCATCTAGCCATAGACACTCTCCAAGCCATTGCTGGTTCTTCCAACTTTAAGAGAATAATAGAATAATAGCAGTAAAATCATTTCACCTTCAGTACTGAGCAGTAATTTTCAAATTACAGGCCTGGAACAGTGATAGTAAGTATGAAGTATGTCGTAACAGCACCATTCCAAAAAGAAAAAAAAAGATTCTACTGCAATAAAAAGGTTAGTGCCAGGTCACCCCCTTACTTTACACAACCCTCTCCACTGTAATTTTGAACAAGGAGTGTGATTCCAATTTTCAATCAGAAAGCTCCCCTCAGCCTCGCTGAACCACTCAGAAGTGCCCTGAAACAATAATCATCTGTATATTGATTTGGGGGAGAATCAATCCAATTCAGTCCACCTCACTAAATTGTTAATGGAGCAAAGTACATCAGAACCCCGAGGTGGGTTAACAGATACTGTTTGTTCTTTAACTGTGCTGCTGCCAGAGGAATAAAGGTGACAGGTTGAGAGCCTGAGTCCAGAGGCACATGTGCAGATCTGGGAAACCCAAGGCAGGAAGAATAGACTAGAACAGCCATGGAGACAAGCCCTCACATCCCAAAGTGTCTCCTTCGTGGTCAAGGTCAAGAGAGTGGAGGCCAAGCTCACTTCCAGCACACGGGGGAGATGAAATCAGCCCACTGAGGGATTCTGGGGGGCTCCTAGGGAAGCCACACATCCCTGTTAGAGCTCCTAGGACTCCTGGGGGACACATGGGGAGCCTAGTGCAGTACTGCTCACTCACCAGGGCTCAGAGGACCTGGACAGTGAGCCTTTATTATGGACTTAATGGTTGTATTTAAGTCAACTCATTTTACTTAAGTATTACTGCTTCATTTTCCTTAAGTATTTACTTGAGCTATCTCTATATAACTACAAGCATGACCCAAACAAAACATTGCACATCTTGTTGCCTGCATCCCTGTCTTCTCTATCTCTGTCTTTCTGTCTATTAATCTCCACCAAGGAGAGTTAGGAAGAAGGCTAGCGCATCCATGACACACTAGCTTCAGAGCAAAGATTTTCTCCTCAATCAGATGAGAAACACTGGAGAAGAACTGAAGGGAGGGCAGCATCCTGGCTTTGTGGTTCAATAGTATTTACGGCAGGATGTGACAGTCGTGATCCAGACCATCCCAGTCCCCTAGAAGTCATCCCACATGTCCCGTATCCCACATCACGCAAGCAGGAAGATGGGCACGATTAAGCACAGAGGCTTTGGAGTCAACCTGTGGAGAATTCAACCTGGCTCCCCACGCGCTCCCCACGGGAGCAGGTTTAACTTCTATGAACCTTGGTTTCCTCGTCTACAACTAGGACCACAACAGTACCTACTTCACTAGATCACGGTAATAACTCAAAGCACTAATACCCGCAAGGCACTTATAACAGTGCCTGGCACAGCGTAAGCGCTCAGTAAATACTAGCCATTATCCAACTGCACCCCCTTCAGAAAAACTCCTATTCAGTCTTCAGAACCCAGGCCAGCTATACTCTGTCTGCCCTCCCAGAGGAAGATAAAACTCCCTCCCACCTCACTGCTTCTTCTGTACTTCAAACAGCGTTCTGGGGCTGAACACATCATCCTCTTGTCTTATTTACAGTCTTACTTCCATGGCTGTCTGTGTCCTTAAGCTGTCAGCTCCTCCTTAGAGATGTTAAGCTACCTTTTACATCCTCATCATCCAAGGCGGCTCTGCTCACACCTACCTAGTAGGTAATTAGCAGGTGTTTACTGACTTGAGTTGAAGCAGGTGGCATCATGGCTCGGGCTGCCTACAGAAATACTCTTCTTTTATCATGTCTCCAATCTCTCATTCCGTAAGTCCCAATCTGTAGGAAAGGAGTCTATCCAGCATCCCTTGGAATCAGTCATCACCTCCAGAGAATCTTGTCCCAACCCATTATCCATCCCTAACCCAGCCTGAGTTTGGTACACATACCTTCTCTTCAATTTTATACTTTTACTACATAGTATATACCCATGACCAATGTATCATATTGTTTTACTTAAGTGGTTACATATTGCTGTGTCCTCTGACAACTTGCTTTTCATCCAGTGTTATGTTTACAAGCTTTATCCACATTGATATGCTTAGACCTAGTTTATTCAACTGGAAGCCAAGGGCTGTCTGATCTCGAAGCCCTAGGAATTGACATCAAGTAGGAGCCATTCCTAGATATTCCTATAGTGTGTGCTACAACTTGCCATGGGCTTCTGAATTGAAAGGTTTTGGTGTGAACAGAAATTTTCAATTCACTTGGGCAAATACCTAGGAGTGGGATTGCTGATTGTATTGTAAATATACTTAACGTATGATTAATGTATGGTTAATGTATGATTAATGTATGGTTAATGTATGCATAAGAAACCACCAAAGCTCACTCAAGAAGAAATAAATAGTACTATATCTATTTTTTAAATTGAATTTGTAATGGAGACCTTCCAACAAAGAAAGCTTCATGCCCACATGGTTTCATTGGTGAATTCTATCAGACAATTAAGAAAAAAATCATATCAATTCTACACAACCTTTTCAAGAAAATAAAACAGGAGGGAAACTTCCCAAGTCACTGTATGAGGTCAGATTTATCCTGATACCAAAAACAGAAAAAGAATTTACAAGAAAAGAAAACCACGGACCAATATGCAACACGAACATAGATGCAAAATTCCTCAACAAAATATTAGCAAAGTTAATCCAGCAATATATTAAAAGGATACTAAATGGAGTTTATCCCAGGAATACAAGGCTGGTTCAACACTGGAAAATCAGCGTGTGTAATTTGTCAAAAATCCATAGATCTGTACACCACAAAGAGTAAATTTTACTGTATAAAATTATTTAGAGGGCTTCCCTGGTGACACAGTGGTTGGGAGTCCGCCTGCCGATGCAGGGGACGCGGGTTCGTGCCCCAGTCCGGGAAGAACCCACATGCCGCGGAGCGGCTGGGCCCATGAGCCATGGCCGCTGAGCCTGCGCGTCCGGAGCCTGTGCTTCGCAACGGGAGAGGCCACAGCGGTGAGAGGCCCGCATACCGCGGAAAAAAAAAAAAAAGTTATTTAGAAATCACCCACAATGTCAGGGGAATCCAAGATGAAATTCACACTGTGACAAATAAATTTGTTTACAAATGGATGGTTTAACCACACTGAAACTGGTGAAGAAAAAAGGAGCTAAGACGGTGTATATTGACTAGATACTGTAAGACTAAAGAAAAAAGAACTGTACATAAACTGTGCTCTGGTTGGCAGATTTGTTTCTCAAACAGATACAAGCTCTGAATTCTGAAACCATTTTACATGTCTAGTAGAGTTGAACAAATAAGTAAATGTATTGGAGATAATGACAGAGACAGGTTTTTCACTGACTGAGAATGAAGTTACCGAAAAAGCAAGGGGGGAATGCAAGAAAGAACACTGTGGGGCTGGACTGCAGTTAGAAATATCAGTATGAACTCATGTGTTAAAGTATCAATACAGACAGAAAATAGATATGTATATATGCATGTTTAGAATTCCCTAGCTCTGTCTGCTGAGAGGGCCTAGAAGCAGTGACACCTCAGTAGCAATAAGCTCACCCAGCACCCAGAACTTGGTTTCTAAATACTCTTCTCTAATACAAGGAACCAGGGGTCCCTGGGGAAGACTGTCTAGGGCCAGGACTGAGAATACACAGATGAGCTGGCAGAGCCAGAAAAATAACAAAGACAAAAAAAAAAGAAAAATACTGCATGGTGTCCTCCCCAAAACCCATAATCTCAGTCCATTTATGAAAAAAATTTAGACAAATCTAAATTGAGGGACATTCCACAAAATACCTGGCCAGTACCTACTGGAAGAGACTAATGAGACAGGAAGACTACATGCCATGTGAGATCCAGGTTGGATCCTGGAACCAAAAATGGACCTTAGTGAAAAACTAGGGAAATCTGAAGTTTAGTTAACAGTGTTGCACCTATATTAATTTCTTTGTTTTGATAAACACACCAAATTATGTAATATGTTAATATTGGGGATCTGAGGAAGGACTCTCTGTACTATTTTTGCAGCTCTTCTGTAAGTCTAAAATTATTTCAAAATAAAATGTCTTTTTTAAACCACAAATGGAAACCACCACACATATTGGAACAGCTAAAATAAGAACATTGGCAATACCAAGTGCTGGTAACGTGGTAGAACTTGAACTTGAGTTCTCATCCATTGCTGATGGGAATGCAAAACGGCATAAGCATTATGGGAAAGAGTGCAGTTTCTGATCTGGTCATAGGTAAGTGAAACATACACTTACCTTTGACCCAGCAATCCCACACATAGGTATTTACCCTAGAAAAGTGAAAACTTATGTTCACACGAATCTTTATTTGAATATTTATAGCAAGTTTATTCATAATGGCCCCAAACTGGAATAACCCAAATCTCCTTCAACAAGGTAAACAAACTGGTACATCCAGACAATGGAATATCACTCAGCAGAAAACCAGGAACAAACTACTGATACATACAGCAACATGGACCAAAGAAACCAGACTCAAAAGGCTACATACAGTATGATTCCAGTTATATGACTCTCTAACAGGCAAAATTCTAGGAGTGGAGAGTAGATCAGTGGTTTCCAGACGCTGGGATTTGTGGAGGGGTTAACTACAGGGAATATTTTTGGGGTGGTGAGACTTCATCATGATTGTGGTGGTAGTTACACGACTTTATGCATTTGTCAAAATTCAACACTATACACCAAAAATATGTAAATTAGGGCCTTCCCTGGTGGCGCAGTCGTTGAGAGTCCGCCTGCCGAGGCAGGGGACACGGGTTCGTGCCCCGGTCCGGGAAGATCCCACATACCGCGGAGCGGCTGGGCCCGTGAGCCATGGCCGCTGAGCCTGCGCGTCCGGAGCCTGTGCTCCGCAACGGGAGAGGCCACAGCAGTGAGAGGCCCGCGTAACGCAAAAAAAAAAAAAAAAGTAAATTATTGTTCAGTTATATGCAAATTATTTAATTGAATATTAAAGTTTAGTTTAGGCTAGTATATAGAAAGTCAGAGCCCTCTTGATGCCTCACTCCAGTCTCCCCCCCACCTTTTCAGAGGTAAACACTGAAATGAATTTCAGATCTACCCTTCTGAACCCTAAAAAAACGGTTTTTTACATACCTGTATGTGTGTGTACCATAGAAAATACACCACTTGAGTTTGGGTTTGTTTTTTAAGCATCATAAACACTATCACATTGCGTGCATCTTCTTTCCTCCGGTTTGGTTTGGTTTGATTTGGTTTTGTCCCTTCAGAAGGTCTCTCGAGTCATTCAGGAGACGATGCTGATGTGTCGCCAGGGTCACAAGGGGACACCGTGGGATTCGCCCACCCAGCCCTCCCTCTTTTCCTCCGGGTGAAAGCATCTCACCCAGGAAAGCCCCGAGGCCCAACTCTGGCTCACAAAGCTGGGCCCAAGATTTCGAAACTGGGGAAACTCTACCCTTGAGCTGGTGGGGCAGCGGGATGTCCGTCTAGAGCTGCTAGCAACAAACTCCCCTCCCATCTGGAATGGAGGCAACCCCAAGGGAATCAGAGCCAGAGGATGGAGGATGAGCAGGTCCTGAAGCATTTTGGAGAGCCAGCGCCACCTAGGGACTACCCTGCGTCAGGACCCAACCAAGTTCTCTTTTTCTTCAGTGGAAGGAGTCCTAAGGAGCACGCAGGGACCAGGTGCTGGGCTCCCACCCGACAGGTCGCCTCCCTTCCCGCCAGGGCTTCGGTCCTCTGAGCTGCCACACAGGCTGCCCTCATGCCCTCCGTCCCATGTGCCTTGACACTGTCTCCTTCGACTGGACCCGCCTCCAAAAGACACTGATGAAAATACCAGGAAACAACACCCAGCCAGCAGCACATGCTTGGTTTACACCCACTTTATCTGTCAGAATCCACTGGCCCCTTTGCTACCTACATTTGCATGTTCTGTTCCGTCATGTTGCTTGTTTAGCATTTGGGTGGTGGATGTAGTTTGAAAGAATTATACTATTATTTCTAAATTGTCACCAAAATTATAGACTATAAGATGCAACAATAAACGTGGTTGGTTGTGAATATAAAATCCAGCATTCTCTCAAAATTACTGGGAGAAGTTGTACGTGTTTATGTAGATAATAAATTGTTACACACTAATTACAAATTTGTTCATTTTAGAACGTAAAGAAATAATACAGTTCTCATAATTACAGATCTCTTCACTTGTTTACCTGCAATCTCATTTTGAAGTGCTGTGATCTAGAATAAACTCTTAGCTCTATAATGATATTTTACAAACTTAGAAAACGTGGTCTAGAAATCCTTGCTTGATGAATACGTTTATATAATTATATTCTGTTCTATAAGTCACGGTGATTCAAAGAAAATTCTTTACTGTCGTGCATTAAAAAGAGCTTTGGGACTCATCGAAAGAGGGAAATCAGAGGTGCACCTCCACCATGAAACTGCTCAGCCTGGCCTTCTCCAGGGCTTGATTCTCATAGGTATGGATTTACTGAGTCACTGGCCTGGCAGCCATCCCAGGATGGCCTCCACCTCTGAGGCCACCCTTAGCTGTGTGCCCTTGGGGCTGACCCAAGGAAGCTCTGCTGAGGAATTCTTCAGCAGTCACTCCCTGGAGCGTCAACTGGCTTCCAGAACCCTCTTTAAAGCAAGGTTCCCACGCTCCTGGATGCAACTCAGTCCCAGGTACACACAGGTATGCCAGGTAATCTGATGCACATAGCAGAGGAAGCGCAGCTAGTGGCTGACTTGGTACCGTTTTACTGTTTAAAGTACAAGCAACAAGGTCCTACTGTATAGCACAGGGAACTATATTCAATGTCCTGTAATAAACCATAATGGAAAAGCATATAAAAACAAGAATGCATATACATGTATAATGGAATCGCTTTGCTATACAGCAGAAATTAATACAACATTGTAAATCAACTATACTTCCATTAAAAATAAAATAAAATAAATAAAACAAAATAAATAACTGATTGCCACAGCCTTCTAAGAAGCCACTCTCTGTTCAGAGGGAAGTGATGGAGGATCTCAGGGGCACAGACCGGTGAGGAACAAAAACATCAAGGCTGGAAACCAGTCCACACTAATTCTTATACCTGCCCTTTCCTCCCCAGCTTAATGCCCCTCCAGCCTGAATTAGCCCCCCACCCAGACCTTCCAACCTCATGTTACAGCTCCCAGAGCACAGAGTAAATAAATAATTCTACGCCTAGTAGATACTTCATGTTTGCTGAGTTTAAGTGAAATTTTGATGAGTTTTTGTATTAAAATATAATCTAATTAATTATAAGAAATATAATGTGGTATGATATGTTTTTTTTCTGTTTCTGTATTAGTTACCTATTAAGTTAAATAATAAAATCTCATAATTTGTACAAATACACTCAAGAGTACAGTTTGATTGATAAAAATAACCACATGATTGAGCAGAGCTGGAGTAAGAGAAACTCATGACTGATTTTGTCTCCCCGAGCTGAGAACCCAGCACAGTGGAGACCCAGTCCTGGGCCCTTCCCTGACAGTCGGGCTTCTTCCCCAGAGGCTGTCAGCGGGTTCATCCCCAAGCCTGAGGCCTCCAGATGATCGTTAAATGTGAAACCCTTCCCAGGAAGCAGCTAATGGGGTGTGCACATCTCTGTCCTCCTGGCCCAGATGAATCCCTATCTGGAGCCCCTTAAGCTGGAATTACACAGGAGGTAGAAATAGGGGGTGATAACACAGCCCCCAGATGGAGGCCTGGCCCGCCATGAGGACACAGGCAATAGGAAGGAAGAGTGAAATCTGCATGGAGCTGGTGGGGCAGACTGGGGTAAAGATCCAGATTGCTGCTAACACAACTTTGATTATTTTAATATTTTAATTGAGATTAACTCTCATGCAGTAAAATGCTTACATCTTACGTGTACAATTAAATGAGTTTTGAGTCTTTGGGGATCAAGTATGAGGTGGGAGAGTTCATTCTTGGTGGTTCCGTACGCCACAGTCAAAGGAGGAATTGGGCCCACAGGGGGCTGGGGAGGTGGCCCGAACCCACCAGCCGACCTAGCCCCCGGGTCCAGATTTAGGGCCCTTGGTGCCCTGACTCAGATCCCTGGATTCAAGTTTGCTCAACACGGGAGCATACCCTTCTAAGTCAGAAGAAACACCTCTGGGATTAGATTCACGGAGGATTTCAAGCTCTAACCCTGGCCCTTGATTTAACTTGGAGCGACATCCAAATCGTCTCTTCTACCTGTTGTACCCATGAAGAGAAGCAAAAGATTCTCTTTTTCTGAGGCAGCCCAGGAATTCTGGCAGGGACACGCTGACCAGCTCACCAGGGACCAATCCAACATTTATGATGTGGGTGGGGACACGGTCCCAAATCAGGAGCCCACTTGGGATTATAATCCCCTAGGGGGAAAAAAGGGCCAAGAATCACAAGGTCCAGTGCCTATTAGAAGGAATGAGAAAGTGCATTTGGAAGCCAGTCAACTATGAAAAGGTCAAGGAAGTTACCCATGAGGAAGAAAAAAACCCATTCTCTTTCAGGGACAGCTTGTGGAAGGTTGTTAGAAAATCTACTAACAGAGACCTCTCCACTCCCAAGGGTCAATCCCTGCTGGGACAACACTTTACCAGTCAGTCTGCCCCTGATATTAGGCAAAAACTCCAAAAGTTACAATTAGGCACTCAAACCCCTATGTCACAACTCCTAGAGGTAGCCTTTGGGATATCTAATTATCACAATAAACTGAGGAGGAGGAAAGAACTCAACATGGAAAAAGGCAGGCCAAGGTTCAAGCTAAACTGACAGCCATTGCTGTCAGCCATGCCTTGTAACCTCAGAGCAACCCAAAGGGTGAAAGAAGGTTCAACCATCAGTCTGGAGATGAGACCAACGAGGGGGAATGCTTCATATGCAAGTCAACTGGCCATTGGGCCCATGAGTACCAGAAGGAGACCCCTGGGCCAAGCCCAGTCTGCAAACAGACCGGTCATTGGAGATGGGAATGTCCGCGGTCCCCAAGGGGAAGGGGGGCTCCTGCTCTTGAGATGGCCATGCTGGAAGACTGAGGCAGCCCAGGGATTCTGGCATCTCCTCCCATGAGATGTCTATCTCCATCGAGGAGGCCCAGTGGTCCTTGATGTAGCAAGTAGGAAGATCAATTTTTTAAATTGATACAGGAGCCATTTACTCTGCCCTGGTTTCTCATGCTGGGCCTCCTTCCTCTAAAAGCTGCACAGTGATGGGTGTCGATGGAAAGCCTCGCACCCGGTACTTTACTGGGCCTCTCACTTGCCAATTTGAGCAGCATTTGATATCACATGGCTTTTTACTTGGGCCTGAGTGTCCTACCCCACTACTGGGGAGAGATCTTCTGGGCTCTCTCAAGGCCATATTATGGTTAGGAGGCCCCGAGCAGCCCCTTATCTTGACCCCGGCTAAGGTAGATCAACAAGAAGAGGAAGGGCCTATTCCCAGCCATATTCTACAAGCAGTAGAATAACTACAGTTTGGGACAAAGGAGTCCCTGGGAGGGCCATAAATGCCCAACCTGCGGAAATTAGCCTTAAGCCAGAAGCCACTTACCCTAACAAGAGACAATAACCCATAAGGTTAGAGGAAAAAAGGGATTACAATCCCTCATAAATAATTAAGACATGGCCTCTTGGTGCCCTGTCAGTCTCAATGCAATACCCCTATTCTGCCAGTTAAGCCAAATGTGTGATACAGGATGGTACAAGACCTGAGCAGTAAAGGATGTCGTGGTCCCTATTCACCCCCTTGTGGCCAATCCTTATAACGTACTAGCCCAAGTCCCTGAAAATGCTAAATGGTTTGCTGTGCTGGACCTCAGGGCTACCTTCTTTTACATCCCAGTTCATCCCCCCTCACGATATCTGTTTGCCTTCAAGTGGGCTAATTACCACTCGGGCCAGATGAAAGAATACATCCGGACAGTACTACCACAGGGGTTTTGGGACAACCCACATTTGTTCACCCAGGCCCTAGGAAAGGAACTAAGGGAAATATGCCTAAAAGAAAGGGCTATTCTACAGTATGTGGATGATACATTATTATGTAGCCCTACCATGGAAGCCTCAGAGGAGAACATCATTGAAGTTCTTAATTTCCTTGGGGCCCAGGGTTACAGGGTCTCCCAGAAAAAGGCACAAATCTCAAAGCAACAAGTTAAATACCTGGGTTACATTATAAACTCTGGAAGAAGACAGCTGTCTCAAGGTAGAAAACAAACTATATTAGGTCTCGGTGCCCCAAAGACAAAGAAACATCTCCATACCTTTTTAGACATGGCAGGGTTTTGCAGAATCTAGATCCCAGGATTTGGGCTAATGGCTAAGCCCCTATATGAAACCACTAAAAGCCCCGATACAGAACCATTACTTTGGACTGGGGAACAGGAAGAGTCTCTTAATAGTATCAAACAGGACCTCCCTAATGCTCCTGCTCTGGGTCTCCCCGATTTTAAAAAGCCCTTCATTTTGTACACGGCTGAAAAGCAGGGGACAGCTCTGGGAGTCCTAATACAGAAGCTACGTTATTTTTCCAAACAACTAGATTCTGTGGCCCGAGGTTGGCCTGGCTGCCTTTGGGCAGTAGCTGCCACCACTTTATTAGTGCAAGAACCTAACAAGCTTACGTTTGGATAGTCACTGGAAGTCCGGACACCCTCCCCCCATCAAGTTCCAAGGTATTCTAGAGATCAAAGGCCACCACTGGCTAACTGGGGGCTGCTTTACTAAGCACCAGGCTTTACTTCTTGACTCCCTAGAGGTAACCCTCGAAACTTGCCACACCCAGAAAAGGGAACCCTCTTACACTCCTGGTGGGAATGTAAATTAGCACAGCCACTATGGAGAACAGTATGGAAATTCCTCCAAAAACTCGAGTTGCCATAGGATCCAGCAATCCCACTCCCGCGTATACCCAGACAAAACTATAATTCAAAAAGATACATGCACTCCTGTGTTCATAGCAGCACTAATTACATTAGCCAAGACATGGAAGCTACCTAAATGTCCATCGACAGATGAATGGATAAAGAAGATGTGGTATATATATATATATATATATATATATATATATATATATATATACACACACACACACACCATGGAATGTACTCAACCATTAAAAAGAATGAAATAATGCCATTTGTAGCAACATGGATAGACCTAGAGATACTAAGCAAAGTAAACCAGAAAGAAAAGACAAATACCATATGATATCACTTATATGTGGAATCTAAAATACAACACAAATGAACATATCTGTGAAACAAAACAGACTCTCAGACACAGAGAACAGACTTGCGGTTGCCTGGGGGAGGGAAGGATGGGGAGTTTAGGATTAGCAGATGCAAACTATTACATATAGAATGGATAAACAACAAGGTCCTACTGTACAGCACAGGGAACTATTCAATATCCTGTGATAAACCATAATGAAAAAGAATATATATATGTGTGTATAACTGAGTCACTTTGCTGTATAACAGAAATTAAACACAACATTGTGAATCAACTATACTTCAATACAATTTTTTCAAAGATTGCCACAATAAGTAAATAAATAAATGTTTTGATAAATACATACCCCTACCAAGATAAAGAGCACTGCCATCACCCCAAAAAGCTTTTTTTGGTGCCCCTTCTCAGTCAATCCCTCCATCATATAGGCAACTATTAATCTACTGTCCCTGTGATTAATTGGCACTTTCTCAAGTTTTATGTAAATAGAATCATAAATTCTGTACTGTTTTACTCTGCCCAATGTGAGATTTCATACACATGGATGTAAGTATCAGAAGTCCATTCCTTTTGGTTACTCTGTAGAAGTCCATGGCCTGGATATGCCACAGTTTATATCTCCTGTGACAGACAGCTGGGCTGGTCCCAGTTTTTGTTATTGTGCTTAGAGCATCTGTGAACATTTGTGTGCAAGTCTTCTTGTGGATATTGTTTTAATTCCTCTTGCTAAATACTAATTTTTCT
The DNA here is from genome assembly GCF_008692025.1 of Phocoena sinus. Classification (NCBI taxonomy): domain Eukaryota; kingdom Metazoa; phylum Chordata; class Mammalia; order Artiodactyla; family Phocoenidae; genus Phocoena; species Phocoena sinus. The sequence continues at coordinate 17,511,241 of NC_045781.1, forward strand.
TGGAGAAATACTTGGATTGTTGATAACCTGGCTTTTCAAATTCTGATAAGATGACATAATTTCTACTGTTCTGCTAACCCCACTGGGCCCTTCCTCTGCCAAAAATTATTTTGTTACTCATATGTATTACAGATATCTCTTTCTGGCTTGTAAGTTATCTTTTTTTCCCCTTAAGATTAAATTTATCGTTCAATATCCCTATTTGCACGACCCAGAATCTGCCCAAAAATCTAACAAAATGTTGAAGGGACTGTAAGCAAACTGTAAGAGAGTCAGGCAACAGGGCTGCTTAAAAAAGACACACCCAGGTGTTTCCGTGGTGCTGCAGTGGTTAAGAATCCGCCTGCCAATGCAGGGGACACGGGTTCGAGCCCTGGTCCGGGAAGATCCCACATGTCGCGGAGCAAATAAGCCCGTGCGCCACAACTAGTGAACTTGCGCTCTAAAGCCTGAGAGCCACAACTACTGAAGCCCGCGTGCCACAACTACTGAAGCCCACTCGCCTAGAGCCTGTGCTCTGCAACAAAGAGAAGCCACTGCAATGAGAAGCCTGTGCACCGCAATGAAGAGTGGCCCCGGTTGCCGCAACTAGGGAAAGCCCACGTGCAGCAATGAAGACCCAACGCAGCCAAAAATAAGTAAATAAATAAATCTATTTTTTTTAATAAAAAAGACTGTAAAAAGCCACATCCAAATATCAAGGGCATTCCTACACAGCAGGAGTACAGGAATTTTAAAATAATAGGAAAATTATCCCACTCACCATACCTAGAAATAAACCCAGCAAGGAATAATACAAGACCTAGATTAGGAACAGTGTAAACTGACCAAAGGACTTGAAAGAGGACATAAATAAATGAAAAGACAAAAGACTCTGTAACAAAGTTCAAAGGCAAATGACAGAATGAGAGATAAATATTGATTGCATCTACAAAAGGCAAGGGATTCTTATCTAATGTAAATTCTGCCTGCAAATCAAATAAGAAAAGCAAACAACACAACCGTAATACTGAGCAAAGGACATGAACAGGGAATTCACAGAAGAAATGCAAATGGCCAATAAACATAGAAGGATGTCCAACTCCACTTGGAAGCACGGGAAATATGGGTTAAAACAACGAGATGGCATTTTAAAAAGCTATTCCTGATATTGGCAGGCTCCAGGGCTGGCAGGTATGGAGGAGTAGGTTTTCTAGAACAGCTGGAAGAGGGGGAAAACGTGTGGCCTATCCACACTACCATCAGCAATCCTTTCTCAACTTTGTCTTAGAAAAACTCATGTGCGCAAAGAAACCTGTGTGTGAGGCGAGTAACATCCCAGATTTGTCCATGGTGGTGAGATTCAGAGAAAACCCCATAGCACCACAATGCCCACCAAAAAGGGAGGGGTCCTTTGATTCATGCCACAGCCACAGCCAAGCCAGGAACACAAGAGAATATAAAGAATTTAGGGGCACGCACCTGGAAAGACTTGCAAGATGAATTTGTTGATCATTTATGTTAAAAACACATGTACATGAGATTTAGCCCAGGAATGCAAGGTTGGTTTAACATCTAAAAATGAATTAATGTAATATATCATATCAATAGAATAAAAAACAAAAACCACATAATTATCTCAACAGATGCAGAAAAAGCATTTGACAAAATACAACACCATTTCATGATAAATACACTCAACAAACTAGGAATAGAAGAGAACTTCTTCAGCCTCATAAAAGGCAACTATGAGAAATCCACAGCTAACCTCATACTTAATGGTGAAAGACTGGATGCTTTGCCCCTAAGACAAAAAGACAAGGATGTGTGCTCTCACCACTTCTATTCAATATTGTACTGGAGAGACTTCCCTGGTGGTGCAGTGGTTAAGAATCCGCCTGCCAATGCAGGGGACATGGGTTCTGAGCCCTGGTCTGGGAAGATCCCACATGCCACAGAGCAACTAAGCCCTTGGACTATGACTACTGAGCCTGTGCTCTGGAGCCCGCGAGCCACAACTACTGAACGCCATGCACCTAGAGCCCATGCTCCCCAACAAGAGAAGCCACCACAATAAGAAGCCCACGAACCACGACGAAGAGTAGCCCCCAGTCGCCGCAACTAGAGAAAGCTCGCATGCAGCAACAAAGACCCAAAGTAGCCAAAAATAAATAAATAAAATAAATAAATTTTTAAAAATTGTACTGGAGGATCTAGCCAAAGCAATTAGGCACAAAAATGAAATAAAAGACATCCAGAATGGAAAAAAGAAGTAAAATTATTCACAGAATACATGATTTGTATATAAAAAATCCAAAGGAACTCACTAAAAAAGTATTAGAACTAATAAACAAGTTCAGCAAGGTTTCAGGATATAAGATTAAAATACAAAACCAATTGTATTTCTATACATTTGCAATGAACAATATGAAAAAGCAATTAAGAAAACAATTCCATTTACAATAACATCAAAAAGAAGAAAATACTTGGGAATAAATTTAACAGAAGAAGTGCAAAATGTATACTCTGAAAACTAAAAAAAAAAAAAAAATTGTTGAAAGAAATTAAAGAAGACCTGAATAAAGGGAAAGACATGACACGTTCATGGATTGGAAGACTTACTATTGTTAAGGTGGCAATACTCCCTGAAATGATCTATGAATCCAAAGTAATCCCTATCAAAATCCCAGCTGGCTTCTTTGCAGAAATTGACAAACATTCTAAAATACATATGTAAATTCAAGGGACCCAGAGTAGCCAAAACTATCTCGAAGAAAAATTAAGTTGGAGGACTCAAACTTCCCAATTTCAAAACTTACTACGAAGCTGCAGTTATCAAAACAGTGTGATACTCACATAAGCACAGGCATATAGATCAATGGAATAGGAATGAGAATCCAGAAATAAGCACTCATATTTATGGTCAATTGATTTTCAATAAATGGTGCTGAGACAACAGAATATCCACGTGCAAAATAACGAAGTTAGGCCCTTACTTCACATGATATACAAAATTAACTCAAAAGGAATCAGAGACCCAAATGTAAAAGCAAAAAATTTAAAACCTTAGAAAAAAACATAATTTAAAACTTTATGACCTTGGATTTAGCAATGCAATCTTAGACACCAAAAGCATAAGCAAAAAAGGAAAAAGAACAGATAAATTAGACTTGATCAAAATTACAAATTTTTGAACTTCAAATGACAGTATGAAGAAAGTGAAAACTCACAGAATGGGTCGAAATATTTGTAAATCATATATCTGATAACGGACTTGTATCTAGAGTATGTAAAGAATAATTACAGTGCAATAATAGAAAGACAAATAACCCATTAATCCTTTAATGGGCAAAGGATCTGAATAGACATTTCTCCAAAGAAGATATACAAATGGCCAACAAGCACATGAAAAGATGCTCAACATCATTAGTCATTAGAAAAATGCAAATCAAAATCACAGTGAGATACCACTTCAAACCTCCTAGGATGGCTATAAAAAGGTAATAATAAGTGTTGTCAAGGCTGTGGAGAAATTAGAACCCTCATAATTAAGGGATATGGGTTTTTTAGGGGGGATAATTTTATGTGTCAACTTGACTGGGTCACCAGCATGGCTAGATGTTTGATCAAACATGATTCTGGGTGGGTCTGTGAGGGTGTTTCTGGCTGAAATTAACATTCGAATTGGTAGCCTGAGTAAAGCATATTACTGAGTAAGTTAATTACTGGGTAAATACTGAGTTAAGCTTATTACTCCCTAATATGGGTGGGCCTCATCCAATCAGTTGAAGACCTAACATTAAACCCTTATGAAGCACTTTCTCTATGTGAACTAAGGTCATGAAAATAAGTTATGAAAATAACTCATTTAGTCCTTAGGACAACCAAATGAGGTAATTATTATTATACTTTCCATTTTACATGTGCAGAAACTGAGTCACAGAAAAGATAAGAAATGTGCCCAGAGTTTATCACTGGTAACAAATACACACAGCTAACAGCTAGTACATGGCAAAGCAGCCTGGTTCCAGAGTCTGTGTTAACTATAACACTATATTGCTTCTCACCTATTTTGGTCTATACATTTCTTATTTGAACTTTCATCAGAAGGATGTATTGGTATGATTTCAAAACTTTATTTAAATCATAATTTTGTCATCTAATCAAGACAATTCACTCAACACTATCAAAGGAGTCATCAATCAGTGAAAACGGTGCTGTCACCACATTCCAATCCACAGTCACCATAATTCAAAGAAGTGGATTCAGTGGGTTGAGGGGAATGCTTGCAACCCCTCACACACACACCCCAGTACTCTCACTTATTCTGCCTCTCTTAAAACCTTGCAAGGCTCCAAAAGCTTTTGCATTAAAACAGTGGTTCTCAATTGTTTATCTTGAGATCTCTTTGTACTCTTAAAAATTATTAAAAACAAAACAAACAAAAAAAAATTATTGAGGATCCCAAATAAGTTTTTGTTTATTTGGAATATCTATCAATATTTGAGATATTAGAAATTAAAACTGAGAAGAATTTAAAATATGTATTAATTCATTTTAACATAACAATAACAAGCCCATTCCATGTTAAATAACATTTTTTATGAAACTATTTACAAAATAAAACAAAATTGAGTGAGAAGGATGGCACTGTTTTACAGTTTGCAAATCTCTTTTATGTTGGGTTTAACAGAAAGCAGCTAAATTGTCATATCCACTCCTGCATTTAGTCTGTTGTGATATGTTATTTTGGTTGAAGTGGAAGAAATATGTCCTCATATGTCCTTTCCATAGATGGAAAAGGGAGGAGTATTTTAACAGCCTTTTCCAGAAAATTGTGGATATTCTTTTACACTACACCAAAACTGAGTAAATGGTAGTGTGGAATCTGAAACCGTACCAATGAACTTTTCGTACTCTGTTACATTAAAATACACTGGTAGACTGTCCTCTTTAAATGGATCATGCATCGGTCATTTGGAAAATATTGGCTCACTGAATTACGCATATCTTCCAAACGTTGACCTATCTCATTATACAATGTCAAAAGTATATATTCATTAATATAACCACAAATCTCATCAGAAAGATTTTAAATATTGGAAAACTGTCAGACTCATGATGGTATATAAAACCTTTCTAAAATTTTAGTTTTCACTTGGAAATTCAGATGTTATTGTTGGCAACAAATTACTGTCAGTTGTTTTCTTTGAAGTGATAGGTTCACTTTATTCATTTTCAAGAAAATGTCTATTAAATACCCAAGTTTGAATAAGCATAGTTTGCCTGCCAGTTATCTTCTCAAGTAGAAATGCTGTTCCACGAAAAACATGGTCTTGTCAGCTGACAATCACACGAGTACTTTTTCTCAGAACAACCACTGTACCTCGGTACTCGGCAGAAGTGCTTTCTGCCTACTGCCCATTTCCTCACACAAAATATTAAAAGTACTTGTGTTAACATTTAATAAAATTAATAATGCTTACTGCTTCATAAGCACATTCTTAAGGGAAATTTTTTTTTCTGTGAAAGTGTGGTCATGAAGAATAAATATCCCTAGGGCCCCCTGGCGCCACTGCCTTGATTCCTGCTCAGGTGCCAGCTGACTGCTGTAGCACATCAGTGCAAAGGTCAACACAGTGATAAAGCGATGTAACAGTATCATTATGAAAACAGATTTGACCGCCTGAAAGAGTCTTAGGGACCCCTAGGGGTCCATGAACCACATTTTGTGAATTGCTGCCTTACAGCATTTGAAGAGACAGGCTAGCTGTCCAAAAAAAACCCTCAAAATGCATAATCCAATCAAGAGAATGTGGCCAATTTTCTAAAAGTCATGTGTCCACAAATGCCTATTATATTCCAAGAACCATCAGGTAAATAGACATATGTGGCTCCCCACCTCTCGGGGCTTAATTCTCTTTGAGAAAATGGGCAATAGACAAGGTGATTTCAGACGGTGAAAAGGCTGTAAAGGAAATAAGCAGGATGAGGTATTGGATGCTGGCCTGGGGGGGTGGCAGAGACTCCTGGACAGAGCATGGTGAGGGGAGGCCTCCCAAAGAGGTGATACACTTGCTAAAGGCCAGGAGATGACAAAGACCCATTTCTGCAAAAGGTGCAGGAAACAGCATTCCAAGCACAGGGCACAGCAAGCAGGAACAGCATGGCATTTTTAAAGAAAAGAAGGAGGGGTGCACTCAACCCTGGGCCTATTTGTCTTTTCTGGCTTTGCTCACTGCCCAGGAGTGCTCACCCTGGCAACAACCTTCAGAGTTAACTGCTGCACGCAAGACTGGTGACCCGCAAATGCTTTTCTCCAGCTGACCCTCCCTAACACCCAGACTCACACCCACAACCAACATCTCCCCTTAGCCACCTAATAGGTAAATGCTCAAAACTGACCTGGAATACCTCAGGCTAGCAGTAAAGATGAGCCAGAAAAAAAAACAAACAAAAAAAACCAGCGCCACAGTGACTCAAACCTTATTACCAATAAACTCATCTCCAATTGGATTAGGAGGATGATCCCAACAGAAATGCAAAGCTTCAAAGTATCCCTACAGGTTTTCCTGTGCAACGCCAATCAAAAACAACCAAGTTGCAAAGGGCGAGAACTGACCCCCAAAGAAGAGGGAGGACACACACACACACACACACACACACACACACACACACACACAACTCAGACCCGTGGGAGAAGGAGAGAAAGGAGCTGCTTCTGGGGCAGGTGGTCTATTGGGAACACAGGCTGATACCATAACTGCAATTTCTGCAGCTCGTTGGGACTGTCCTGTTGCATCTGACTTGAATTTTGTTTCGTTTGACATGAGAATTCCTGGGTAACTTTTCATTCCAATGCCTCACTGCACCCCCAGAGACTCCGATGCAATTTCTCTGGGTCAGGACCCACAACCGTCTGCCCCGGGCCTTAGAGTTCAGCCTCACACCGGGCCCTCTGGAGAAGCCGGCTCTAAATTTGGCACAGGAAGTCCCAAATTTCCAGCTTCCCTCCCTGGAAATTTCATTCTTTCATCAGCCTGAGGGTCAAGCTGGCCAGGTTCAATCCTCCGCTCTCCCAGGTGCCCGTGACTTTGGGCCTCACTTGACCTCTGCAAGCCCCAGTCTTCAATCTGGGGAATGATGATCCGGATCGCGTGGCTGGAGAGAGGGGAGTAAGTCAGCAGGCCTATGTGAGAGGTGTCAAGTCCAGTCGGCCGCGTCCGGAATAAATCGACGGAGAAGTGCCCGGGCTCGGCCTCCCAACGCAGCGGCGGCGGAACCTGGGCAGGTTGCTCGCCCTGCGGGTCATCTCTAACCCCAGGAGTGTTCCCACGGCACCCGGGGAGTCCCGCGCCGCCTCCAGGGGACGTCCCCTCTGCTCCGGAGGCCGAGTCAAGGATGCCCCGCAGCTCAAGGAAACGCTAGGGGCTGACTCCGAGGAGGGCCAGCGCCCCACACCGCCGCGGGCAGGGGGGCATTAAATTGGCTTCTTAAGCTGCCCCTCATACCCTCAAAGAGAGGAGGAACTGGGTAGGGGCGCAGAGCAAAACAGGGCGTGGGTAAAAAGAGAGCCGGGACGCTCGGTCGAGGCACCGCTGGGATTCGAACCCAGGATCTCCTGTTTACTAGACAGGCGCTTTAACCAACTAAGCCACGGCGCCGCCCGCACAACTACCGCGAGAGTCCGTTCCCCATCACCATTTACTGTATAGGCTGCGTGCACGCGCACAAATTTTGTCGGCGGCTGACGCATGCGCTGTGTAAGGTCCTCGTCGCAGGCGGCTTAGACCGAGGAGTTGTACTCGGAAGCCGGAAGCTCGGGCAGTGAGCAGCGGGCGGGCCGGGCCCGCTAGTCTTCCCAGCGTTGCAGTGTCCGACCCCGGCGTGGAGCCAGGGTGGCCCATCTTTGGGGAATGCTCGCGAAAGATCTGGTCTTCGGCCCTCCAGAACTGACGCAAGCTGTCCGGCGAGGCCGAGCCCCGGCCCGGTCCGGAGATCCAGGGCCCGCTAGCACGGCCGGGCCGCCGGCTCCCCAGCGTTGGATCAGGGCTCAACCCGGCCGTGATCCCGCAGTGACCACGTGTCGGACCCATCACACTGGCGCCCTCAGCCTGGGAGGCCGGTTGCCCTCCTCGGCCGCACGCTGACCACCGGGGTCTCCGGCGCCGTCAGCTCTGGGGGCTCATCCGCCCGCTGGTGGAAACCAGACCCATAGCTTCATTTGGGCCTCTTCCGCGGACCCTGAGCACGGGGAGAGTCCGGGGGCACTGAAGAGACCCTGAGCAGGCACGGAACGATCAACAGCTTAAAGGGGCCCAGGCCGCTGGCCTTAGAGCATCAACACCGTACGTGGAAGGTTTCCGCTGCCAGAGGAAGGCAAAGCCCTCCCCACTCCGGCGTCTCACTTGCCCCTCTGGGGCTCCTCACTCAGACACATCAGCCACTTCATCACAACACTTTTTAGAGTGCCTTTGAGCAGCAACAAAACCAAAACCTGCTAATCCATTGACCCAGCGATTTCTCCAGTGGGAGAGCCTAATCCACAGAACTGTAGGTCTCTGCAAAAGTATGTACACAAGAAGGTTCACTCCAGCATTGTTTGTAATAGCTAAAAACAAGAAGCAACCTAACTGCCCGTCCGTGGGGACAGTGGATGCAGGCCAGACATCCTCCACAGCAGTGAGGAAGAATACATTTATGTATGTCTTCATGTGCCAGAGAAGGGATAAGACTTCTCTTCCAAAAAGAGCCCAATTGCTGGGAGGCTGATGCAGTGGAGTTTTGCCATGTTCATGCATCATGCATGTAAATTAATGCATAAATACTGAACAGCCTGCTGCAGCTGGGCAGCCATCCTGGTTGTGACTAAGGAGCGTAGCACCAAGCACAGGAGCTGCCCAAGCAATGACTACCAGGTTATGGTGCTCATGGGCAGAGTGATGGGATGCCAATCCATTAACATTAAATAAATCAGTCCTGCAACTAAGTTTTTTTAAAAGGACTAAGGGGCATACTAATGATATCTGACGGAAATCCTGTAAGCCATACCAGATGGAAAAGGGAGCCCTTCACGTTTAACTGATACCTTGCTCTTTGTGAAGTAATTGATTACATTGTATGCGTGGAAGCAGGAAGGAGACTGTACACATGCATGGGCATCCTGGACAGTAAAGAAACCGGGGTGGAGAGCAAGAAGTATTCTGTGATGGAAATGCCCACCACCCACTTGCCTAACCAGACCTTCCTCTGCTCTGAGCAGTGACCATCTGGGAGCCTTAGCCAGGGAGGCACCCACAGTGCCACGGTACAGTCCACTCCACAGATGGAGCTACACAGCTTCCTCTTCATTCAACAATGAAGAGGCTGCGGCTGCTTTACAGGGCAAATCCAGAGACCAGAATGTGTTCCAAAAATGAGACAGGATGGACACCAGGACATAGAATTTAGAAAGAACAAAAATGTTTCTAGAATTCACATGCACACTTGTTTTCCAAAAGAATCTATATTTATTCTGCATATAAACTAAAGACAGAGGGATCCCCAAGGGGCTGTGGAGCTGAGGAGGCGGCACAGTGGTGGGAGCCCAGCCAGAGCGTGGCCCCTGCCCCAGCCTGACAGGCCCACCCGCTGGGGACGGGCCCCAGAGAAAGGCCTGTGCAGAGCCCCGAAACCTATATGACAGGTGGCCTGTGCTCGAGTCACCCAAAGGCTCCAGTGGCCATCAGCCATCCTCACCCAGGCTGCGCTCCCTTGACAGTGAGACCTCCCCTTCTGATGATGGTGAGGCCTCTGTTGACAAGTCTTTTGCATCGATCCGGCAGAACACACATTTGGTGACTGTTTCAGAAAAGATGTCACTTTCGTAGATGGAGAAAGGCCTGTCACATTCTTCACACTGACATGAAATATTTTAAAAGAGTAGAAAGGAGGTGCTGATCAGAGGAGATCAAGGCATGCAGTTAGAATTCTCCCCCCTGATCCAACTGCCTTGGGCCAGGCCAAGGCAAGAGCTGCCTGCCCTCTCTGGGGCTCTAAGTGCACAAGGATAGAAACTGCAGGCCACTGAGAGGGAATAAGCAAAGGCTTCCTGCTCTTTTCCCTCTCAAAAGCTATGCAGGCCCTTCCAGCTCATGTCCCCTGCTGTGGGGTCCCAGGGTGGCGGGGAGGAGTGGAAAGCCACTTGATGGTGCTGAGGATTTGGGGTGGGCGTCTAACCTCACCCTCTGTTCTGTGCAGAGCAAAAGTACAGGGCCGAGGGGCTATCCTAACTCCCCGACATCCTGGGGATACCTAACTTTTGAGAATCAAGTAGGCAAGACTTCTGAACAAAGCAGGAGTTTTTTCCTAGATGACGAAGGTGCTGAGCATCCTCCTCTATCTTTGAGCCGAAGCACCCAGAGGACAGTGGATACAGTGGCACAGCTCACTTGCAACATTTTCCCACCAACAAGTGAGCAACACCAGGGGGTGGGCTCTCAGGCCATGGGCAGAGGTCTCTCGGGGCTCCCACCAAAGCACGGTCCCCCTGAGACGAGCCGGCAGGCGGCAAGCCCCTGCCCTGGCTCTCCAAGCCCCTGTGCTTTGCCACTCTTGCCCGCTGCAGGGCACCAAAGCCTGCAGGAGAGATGGGGCCAACCCCGCCCAGGGCAGGTCTTCTGGGAAGTGTGGCCTCTGAAGTTTCTCGTATTGAATCAGAGCAAGTCAAATGCAGCGAGCTCATCTTTGCTACAACTTCAGGTAGGTTTCTTTTATTTCTTTTGCAAGAAAGAAATTCAGTCCCTTACCTGCCTTATTCTACAGCATCATTTCCCACGACCCAAGCCCAGAACAGCAGGGCTCAGAGGAAGCAGCTCCTGGGTCCCTCCCCAGGTGGCAGGTGGAGGACACAAGCACTGCTCTGTACCCAGTCAGCTTCCAGGGCCTAAGGGCCGACATGGCCACAAAGGCCATGAGGACCAGCTGGCCACAAAGATGGGGTTCCACCTGGGTCCCACCCCTTCCCTCCCTGCCCCCCGGTGCCATTCTCCAATTAGCCATCCCCAGAAGCAGTGGCTCCCAGCCAGGCCTTCTGAGTGGAGACAGGCCTAGGGAGCTCCAGGATTCACAAGGGCCCAGCAGGGACTCCTCAGCCTCTTGAGGTGGCAGCCAGGTGCCTGCAATGCGAGGCCCCAGCAGGGGCTGGCCTCCACTGCCCAGGGCCAGCCCTGGCTATACCTGGTGAAGCAGAAGATGTACCCGCCATGATCATCCACTAGAGAATTGGGACCTGAGCCCCACCCATGGGAAACGGGGCACTGGGGACCTGGCCGGGGTCCTGCTATAGGAGCGTAGGAGGCCCACACGGGGTCCAGCTGTGTGCCAGCCTCCCTCCAGGACTCCCTCCAGCCTCATCGCCTCCCACCCACCCTGCCCACTCCAGTCCTCAGCACCAGGCTCACTCCTGCCTCCGGGTCTCCACATGGGCTCTTCCCTTTGCTGGGATGTTCTTTCCCTAAAAGAGCTGCACAGCTCACTCCCTTCAAGTCTTTGAACAAATATCACCTTCTCAATGAGATGTATCCTGACCACCCTTTGGAATGCTGCAACTGCCCGCACTCCCCTTTCCTATGTTATTTTCCTCCAAACTACTGACCATCGTGTGACTTACTACATATTTTTCTAATTTCTTTATTCATTGTTTGTCTCCCCTTTTAGAAATGTAAGCTCCCTCAGGGCAAAAATGTCCATCTGTTTGTTCATAGTTTTATCCCCACTTGCCCAGTTTGTTCCAAGAATAAATGTGTAGAGAGAACTAATGAAAGCCTTCCTTTGGCTTCATTTTACCCAATACCAACCTGTTTCAGCTTTAAGCCCCGGGCCTTTTTATACTCGATTACCAAAGGAATTTGGTCAATTTCTTCAATATTCCACAGTCTCATGGTCTTATCCTAAAACAAGTTAAACAGCAAACCAGCAGTTACAAAATGGGTTCGTTAGGCTTGGATGACCCAGGGAGGGGCATGGCATCCAGGTTACACGTGGACAACTTCGACCTGCAGAGGGACAGTTAGGGTGACCAACTGTCCCAGTTTCTCTAGCACCATCCTAGCCTTAGCACTGGAAGTCCCGCGTCCCCCAAACTGGAAGCAACCAAGATGTCCCTGAATAAGAGAATAAACTGTGGTACATTAATGTGATAGAATATTATTCAGTGATTAAAAAAAAAAGAAATGAACTGTTAAGCCACAAAAAGGACATGGAGGAGCCTTAAATACAAATTTCTAAGCGAAAGAAGCCGGTCTGAAAAGGCTACATACTGTATGATTCCAACGATATAATGTTATGGGAAAGGCAAAAATATGGAGACAGTAAAAAGGTCAGTGGTCGCCAGGGGCTCTGGGGAAGAAGGGGAGGGATGCGGCACCAGTGCAGCACAAGGAGTTTTTAGGACAGTGAAATTGTTCTGTGTGATACTGTGATGGTGGCTACATGACATGCGTTTGGCAAAACCCACACAACACAAAGAGTGCAACTTAAACCATGGACTGTAACTAATAATTATATATCAATATTAGTTCATCAATTGTGATGAATATACCACACTTAATGCAAGTGGCAACCGGAGGGTGAGGTTATATATAACCCTCTGTATGATCTGCTCAATTTTTTTTTTTTTTTTTTTTTTGCGGTACACGGGCCTCTCACTGTTGTGGCCTCTCCCATTGCAGAGCACAGGCTCCGGACACGCAGGCTCAGCGGCCATGGCTCACGGGCCCGGCCGTTCCACGGCATGTGGGATCTTCCCGGACCGGGGCACAAACCCATGTCCCCTGCATCGGCAGGCAGACTCTCAACCACTGCGCCACCAGGGAAGCCCTAAAATATATTTTTTTCTTAACCATATTTGCTTAATTATCCTACTATCCGTTACTACTAATCACTGTTATTAATTAGTCCTGTTGTTGTTTTGTTTAAATAATAGCATTTATGTAACAGAAAAGTAAATAAGACATAATTTCAAATAAACACTCATTTTTGATACTTTGTCTTGTATTTTTACTTTTTTCCAGCTTTACTGAGATATAATTGACAATATTTTTCATATGTTTTATGCTAAAGTAACAACACATCGGCATATAATTTTTATTATGTATTATAATATTATGGGGTTTTTTTGGTCAGGTGTGATGGTATCCTGCATTGGCTCTCTAAGAAGTTGATCATGGCAGGCAGAGTCTTGCCCACATTTTTATACACCTAGAAACCCCCAGCCTAGAGAATGAGATGGCTCTAACAAAGGTTGGGGGACAAGGTGGGGCCCCACTTCTCTGGTGCTCACACATGAAGGACAGCCCTCAGGATATCCTGGGCTGTCTGTTATGTGCCATTGGCACGGGAATCCCAGGATGCTGTGACTAGCGAGGGAAGACCCACCTGGAACCTCGGGGTTGTCTGCTTGCCCACAAGCTGACCCCTTTCCCTCCAAGGCCCCCTGTTGGCTCCATCACTTACCAGTCTGGACAGGTTCTTTCTCCAATGAAGTTCAAATGACAACTGTGCAAAGAAATGCCTGGCAACTTCCCATATGAGCAAAGGACCCACTTTCCACGTTCCCGCTTCCTGGATGGTGTCGGCCTGGCCAGGTGTAGCCTTCAGACTGAGCTGCTCGGTCCTTCAGACTGAGGAATTTTACTTGACAATGCACTTCTGCTAACACCAATTCTCACGAATGTGATAGAGATTTTAAGTCACTCAAAGGTTGGCCACTTTTACCTTTGAAGCAGACAGGATCCATTTCTTGTTGTTGCTAATGGCAACATCCATCACCCAGTCATTATGGCCCTGAAGAAAAGTAGAATTTTAAGAGGACCTAGGAATAAAAACCTTTGAAAGAACAACAAAAACCAAAAAAACAAAGTCACGAATCCAACGTTGCTTATTTTTTTTTTTTTTTTGTGGTACACAGGCCTCTTACTGCTGTGGCCTCTACCGTTGCGGAGCACAGGCTCCGGACGCGCAGGCTCAGCGGCCATGGCTCACGGGCCCAGCCGCTCCGCGGCATGTGGGATCCTCCCAGACCAGGGCACGAACCCGTGTCCCCTGCATCGGCAGGCGGACTCTCAACCACTGCGCCACCAGGGAAGCCCGAACATTCAGTCTTAAGCCATTCATGTGCTATGATGTAAACTCCCCTTGCCTCTCCAAACCCACAGAGAAGAGAGTCAGATAGAACAGCTTTGGGATACTGAATTTTATGGTGATCAAGGGGACACAGTCCACATTTGGGTCACAGGAAATAGAGAAACCAAGAGTCATCAATGCAAGCATTCACAGCCAAAGGCGGCCATGAGATCACAAGATCAAGGAGTATGCAGAAGTCTTGGGGTGGGGGCAGCTGGAACAGAGGCACTGAAGTAGCCAGTCCTGGGACTGCCTAACCTTTGGGTTCTTGTTGTGTTGCACAATCCATCTCCTTACCATACAGCCACTTGAAGTTGAGTCTCCTCTAACCTGTAGCCAAAAGTACTCACCCACCATTGACACCCACCATTCTGAAGCCCCACAGCTTTCTATGCATGCCTCGTGATGGCATTCAACCTTTTGCACAGTAGTTTCTGCTGTTCATAGACACTGACCCTCCTCGGAGTTTTTGCATTTGCTGCTCCCTCTTCCTGGAACACCCTTCCCCAAGATCCTCACTCATCCAGTCTTTCTTTGCCATCCAGTTCTCAGCTCAAATGCCACCTTCTCCAAGAGGCCCTCCCACTGTGGATTAGTCCCTGGAGTCTGTTTCTATCATATCACCCTGTTGTGGCTACTCTGTGTCGCTCATCACTATTGAGGATTTGTTTGTTGGTTTCTTGTCTGACCTTGCCCACAGAGGTGTTGCTCCATTGCGAACATTTAGGTCTGTCTAACTGTTGTATCCCCAGCACCCAGCACCCAGCATGAAATGAAGAATGAAGCTCAGATCTTCTAACTGATGCTGGCATTGGTACCTTCAAGGAGAGCTTCCGGTAGCCTTCTCCTACATCCCAAATAGCCACAGTCTTGTCGAACCCTCCAGACACAAGCAAAGAGGCTGAAACACAAAATGAAAGAGTCTCAGGGGGGTCACCTTCCTCAACCAACTGTTTCCTCCTCTGGTGAGGCCAAAGCAGGCCGCAGATGCATCTGTGAGGTGCCACCGTGGCTCACTCCGAGGACACGCAAACCCCTTCCGGGTGTGACTCAACAACCCCCAATCAATTACAGTTGACGCTCCATATTCATGGTAGTCGCGTTCTACAAAGTCATCACACTCAATGAGTGATGATTGGTCTTAGGGGAAATGCAGGGTTAGGTTCCTGTGAGCCTCTGGTTACAGCATTTTCATTAACCCATCAGTACATAACCTTGTTTTCTGTCTGTTTCTGTTTAATGACACCTTAGTTGATACATATTGCTTATTTATTAACATTGATTTCATGGCCATCAGCATTATAACTCATGTCTGAACGAGGCGTATCTAACATGTGTTTTCCCTGTAAGGCACGTCACAGGCTTCTTGCAGTTAGGACACTAGACAGCACTTCAGCACTACGCTGGGGGGCCCCTTTAAACAGCAAAATCATCAACAAAGAGCACAAAATGCAAAAAAGTGCGACTAAATAGATCACAGCAAGGACACCTTATGATAAGAGAACTGAAAGGAGAAGGCGGAGGGTCACCTTGTTCAGCCTCGGCTGGGACCGTGCGCACATGGCAAGCTTGTTGCCGCTCTGCACGTATCTATGGGTGGCTGCAAAAGTGCCATGAGTATTGATTTT
This sequence comes from Phocoena sinus, assembly GCF_008692025.1. Lineage (NCBI taxonomy): Eukaryota > Metazoa > Chordata > Mammalia > Artiodactyla > Phocoenidae > Phocoena > Phocoena sinus. The sequence goes on from NC_045781.1 coordinate 17,527,011, forward strand.
AGGCTTACAAATAAATTTTACCCAGTAGGTAAATTCACAAACACAGAATCCGCAAATAGTGATGATTGACTGACTATATGCAACTCTGAAACCTATAATGCCAAGGACAGAAGCTGGTGGGGCACCTCACAGAGGGGTCTGACTTACACAGAGGCTGCTTCTGAAGAGGGAAATGTTTCTCAAGCCAGGCCCTGACTGTATGCATATTGGCTGGGTACTCCCCTTGACACACAGAGCAAGCCCTACTCCCCACGAGGACCGCGGAGTATAGTCATAACATTTGGCTCCTGGGTGTCGGGAGCAGTCACAGCTCTCACTGGGGCCAGCTGCCCCTGGCTGCTTCATGGCATTGCTCCTGGTCACATCCAGGCCCCTTCATCTGGAAACAGCTCTCCAATGTCCCATGCAGAAACACCCCTCACATATTCTCAGTGCCTCTGGTTCAGAGGGTACCAACTCTGACCTCCAGCTCTAAGGATGGGCAAGTCCCGCAGGCACGGCCAATCAGAGCCTTTCATCCCCTGCTAAAGGGGTTGGTTCAGAGATGGGCATATATCCCCAGCTGAGCCAATGCGAGTCTTCCCTGGGACTTGTACGGGCACCACCAGAAAGAGGTTTTCTCTTTCTCTAGGATTGCCAGTGACCAGAACCTTTGTTGGCCTGGACCGCCAGAGGCCATCTTTGCCTCCTTGAGGAGAAAGGTCAATACAAGAGAGAAGCTGAGCTGAAGGATAGAGCGGAAGGGTTGGCTTCCTGAGAGCATTGTCTGTCTGGACACAGCCCTCCTGAAGGGTGACCAGCTTCTGGATGAAGTGAGAGAGTGGCATGGACATACATACACTACCAAATGTAAAATAGATAGCTAGTGGGAAGCAGCTGCATAGCACAGGGAGATCAGCTCGGTGCTTTGTGACCACCGAGAGGGGTGGGATAGGGAGGGTGGGAGGGAGATGCAAGAGGGAGGGGATATGGGGATATGGGGATATGTATAGCTGATTCACTTTGTTATACAGTAGGAACGAACACACCATTGTAAAACAATTATACTCCAATAAAGATGTTAAAAAGAAAAAAAATAGATTTGAAAAAAATGTTAACAGATTTATCTTGTTGCTTAAGCTATATCAAACTGAGTTTCCATCATTTGCAAACTTGTGCGTATGAATCTCCCTCTTGGCTTTTCTGTTCTTGGGGAAAATAAATCCACCCTCACCACTGGCATCATTGGAAATCACCTCTTTATACTAAGGAAAGTCCACATGAATGGGACGTGAGGAACTCTACCCCAGCACTCCCACGGGTGTGGAATCCTTCAACATTTAATTACTCACTGTCTCTGGCAAAGTGGCAGGAGCTCACAGAACCTTCATGACCCTGCATCAGAGTCACACAGGCTCCACGGTTTCGAAACTCCCCTGTGTGGATGTTCCATATTTTTAAGGTTTTATCCCAAGAGCTTGTACACAGGAAATGGCCACTGAAGGTAAAACAGCAGTTTGAGATTGCATTGGTGTGTGCTCTGAAACATATATGGAAGGGTGCACACGTTAGTACATCACTCCTGGAGGATCCGAGGACACACTAAAGGGGAGGTGAGTGGAGGGGGCATTGGAGCTGATACCCTGTGACCCCATTCCTTTTTTTTTTTTTTTTGCAGTACGCGGGCCTCTCACTGTTGTGGCCTCTCCCGTTGCGGAGCACAGGCTCTGGACGCACAGGCTCAGCGGCCATGGCTCACGGGCCCAGTCGCTCCGCGGCATGTGGGATCTTCCCGGACCGGGGCACGAACCCGTGTCCCCTGCATCGGCAGGCGGACTCTCAACCACTGCGCCACCAGGGAAGCCCCATTCTCAATTTTTAAATATCTTATTTTTTTACAGAAAAGAATTGTCAGAATTTTGCTTTTCTTTGATTTGTTATGATCTTCAAAGTATTTTCCCTGTGACTGTCATCTCCTGTTACAAAGAGAGTTTTCAAGCAAACTTATAAACATAATTGAGCATCTCTGAGTAGCCTGGATTATAATATCAATTCATCTAAATGAAGAAAATGTTGAACAAAACTGTTTTCTAGAGCTCAAGTCAGAGTTTTAGACTCTTTTAGTTCTCTGAAGCTCACAAACTGAGTAGGATCAAAGGAGAAGAAATGTCGGCTTCCCAGGGGTATCCAGGCTTAAAATGTCCAAATCCCAGTGCCTGGTGGGGCAAGAACCATCCCAGCAATATACTGGAGGTGAATAACAAGCCCTCCTCTGAATCCAGAGACTGTCGCTGAGGTTTAAACCAAGGCTCTCTCTCTTTTCCAGGATGCGGCTCTCATTTCAGATAAACTCCACATAACATAAAAGACCATTTTACTTAGTGCAAAAGTTTGGGGAAAACGTTCTGGACAAGATGGAGTCAATGTACTGCTCCCCTTTCCTCCTATTAAGTACAGCTAACAGGGGCTTCCCTGGTGGCACAGTGGTTAAGAATCCGCCTGCCAATGCAGGGCACACAGTTTCGAGCCCTGGTCCGGAAAGATCCCACGTGCCTCAGAGCAACCCCGCAGAGCAACTCAGCCCGTGTGCCACAACTACTGAGCCCGCGTGCCACAACTACTGACGTCCATGTGCCTAGAGCCTGGCTCGGCAACAAGAGAAGCCACCGCAATGAGAAGCCCATGCACTGCAACAAAGAGTAGCTCCCGCTCTCCGCAACTAGAGAAAGCCCGCGTGCAGCAATGAAGACCCAATGCAGCCAAAAATAAATAAATAAAATAAATAAATTTATTTTTTTTTTAAAGTACAGCTAATAACCCTGGGCATTTATAAAGCAAACAGAAGACTGCAAAAGGTGGAGAAGAGAAGGCAGACCAGCTAAGGATCTTGGGACCCAAGGATGGCATGCTGTTGAGTCCCTGTAGTTTTCTTTTTGTTTCTTACATCCTGGACTGGGTATTGGGAAAGCCTGCAACCCCCAAAACAATAGGGACTGGATAAAAAGCTCCCAAGAAAAGCCTGTTCTCCCTAGCCAAAGGGATAGCCTAGTAAGACAGAAAACCTTTATACAATGCCTGCCTTACTCCAGTGAAAAATCTTGGGAAAAACTGCAATCCCATCTCCACCCCTGTCAGCAAAGTCTAGAGTCTAGACTGCCACCCTTGCCAGGCTCTAATGAGGTAGCCTGCTAAAACAGAAGATTTAAGTAAGATTTAGAGTCTCGTAATGCAATACTCAAAATGCCCAGGATGAAACTGAAATTCACTCATCATACTAAGAGCTAGGAAAATCTCAACATGAATGGGGAAGAGAGTCAACAGATGCCAATACTGAGATGACACAGATGTTAGAATTATCTGACAAGGATTTTTAAGCCGCCATCACAAAAATGCTTTGATGGACAATTACAATCGTGCTTGAAATAAACAAAAAGATTGAAAGCCTCAGCAAAGAAATAGAAGGTATAAAGAATGACCAAATGGAAATTTTAGAACTGAAAATACAATAACAAAAACAACAACAGCAACAAAAACCCTCAATGGAGAAGACAGAGGAAATAATCAGTAAATATGAAGACAGACAATATACATTAACCAATCCAAAAAATAGACTGAAAAAAACCAGAGCCTCAGAAACCCGTGAGACTATAAGAAAATACCTAACATTTGGGTAATCAGCATCTCAGAAGAAAAGGAGAAATAACATAGAGCTGAAAAAATAATCAAAGAAATTGTCTAGAATTTTACCAAACTTGGCAAAGGACAGATTCAAAAAGCGGAGTGAAGCCCAAGTAGGATAAACCCAAAGAAATCTATACACAGACACATTGTAATTAAACTTTTGAAAAGTAGAGAAAAAGAAAAAAATCTTGAAAGCAATGAAAGAGAAATGACACCTTACTTATAGGGGAAAAACTATTTGAACGGCATTGGATTCTTCATCAGAAACCATGGCGGTCAGAAAAAAGTGATATGACAGTTTTCAAATGAGGAAAGAAAAGAACTGTCAGCACAGATTTCTATATCCAGCAAAAAAATATCCTTCAGGATTGAAGGAGGAATCAAGACATTTTCAGATGAAGGAAAACAAAGAGAATTTGTTGCCCTCAGACCTACCCTAAAAGAATAGCTAAAGGAAATTTTTCTAAACAGAAAGAAAATGGTTAAAGAAGGAAACTTGGAATATCAGAAAAGAGAACATGGTAAGCAAAAGTATGGGTAAATATAGTAGATTTTCCTTCTCCTCTTGAGTTTTCTAAATTATGTTTGACAACTGATGCAAAAAAATTATAACAAAGTACTTGTGTTTATTCCTTGCAAGCTTCAAAATCAGTTGAGATTATGAATTTTCAAACTTCTCTAGTAAGACCAGCTATATAATTTGCAGGGCCCAGTGCAAGATTAAAATGCAAGGTGCCAGTTTCTCAAAAAGCTTTACAAAATATTACCACATGATCCAGAAATTCCTCTTCTAGATATATAGCCAAAAGAATTGAAAGAAGGGAATTGAACAGATATTTGTACACCAGTGTTCATTGAAGCATTATTCACAACAGCTAAAAGACAGAAGCAACTCGTGTTCCTCAACAGATAAATAGAGAAACAAAATGTGGTATATACATGCAATGGAATATTGTTCAGTCATAAAAAGGAATGAAATTCTAATACAGGCTATAACATATATAAACCTTAAAAACATTATGTTAGCCACCATCACCCTGATGCCAAAAACAGACAAAGATGTCACAGAGAAAGAAAACTACAGGCCAATATCACTGATGAACATAGATGCAAAAATCCTCAACAAAACACTAGCAAACAGAATCCAACAGCACATTAAAAGGATCATACACTATGATCAAGTGGGGTTTATCCCAGGAATACAAGGATTCTTCAATATACGCAAATCAATCAATGTGATACATTACATTAACAAATTGAAGAATAAAAACCATATGATCATCTCAATAGATGCAGAAAAAGCTTTCAACAAAATTCAACACCCATTTATGATGAAAACCCTCCAGAAAGTAGGTGTAAACCCACAGCCAACATCATCCTCAATGGTGAAAAACTGAAACCATTTCCACCAAGATCAGGAACAAGACAAGGTTGCCCACTCTCACCACTATTATTCAACACTGTTTTGGAAGTTTTAGCCACAGCAATCAGAGAAGAAAAAGAAATAAAAGGAATCCAAATCGGAAAAGAAGAAGTAAAGCTGTCACTGTTTGCAGATGATATGATACTACACATAGAGAATCCTAAAGGCGCTACCAGAAAACTACTAGAGCTAATCAATGAATTTGGTAGAGTAGCAGGATACAAAATTAATGCACAGAAATCTCTTGCATTCCTATACACTAATGATGAAAAAATCTGAAAGTGAAATTAAGAAGACACTCCCATTTACCATTGCAACAAAAAGAATAAAATACCTAGGAATAAGCCTACCTAAGGAGACAAAAGACCTGTATGCAGAAAATTATAAGACACTGATGAAAGAAATTAAAAATGATACAAATAGATGGAGAGATATATCATGTCCTTGGATTGGAAGAATCAACATTGTGAAAATGACTATACTACCCAAGCAATCTACAGATTCAATGCAATCCCTATCAAACTACCAATGGCGTTTTTCACGAAACTAGAATAAAAAATTTCACAATTTGTATGGAAACACAAAAGACCCTGAATAGCCAAAGCAATCTTGAGAAAGAAAAATGGAGCTGGAGGAATCAGGCTCCCTTATTTCAGACTATACTACAAAGCTACAGTAATCAAGACAGTATGGTACTGGCACAAAAACAGAAATACAGATCAATGGAATAGGACAGAAAGCCCAGAGATAAACCCAAGCACATATGGTCACCTTATCTTTGATGAAGGAGGCAAGAATATACAATGGAGAAAAGACAGCCTCTTCAATAAGTGGCGCTGGGAAAACTGGACAGCTATATGTAAAAGAACGAAATTAGAACACTCCCTAACACCATACACAAAAATACACTCAAAATGGATTAAATACCTAAATGTAAGGCCAGACACTATCAAACTCTTAGAGGAAAACACAGGCAGGACATTCTATGACATAACTCAGAGCAAGATCCTTTTTGACCCACCTCCTAAAGAAATGGAAATAAAACCAAAAATAAACAAATGGGACCTAATGAAACTTCAAAGCTTTTGCACAGCAAAGGAAACCATAAACAAGGCGAAAAGACAACCCTCAGAATGGGAGAAAATTAGTCGCAAATGAAGCAACTGACAAAGGATTAATCTCCAAAATTTACAAGCAGCTCATGCAGCTCAATATCAAAAAAACAAACAGCCCAATCCAAAAACAGGCAGAAGACCTAAATAGACATTTCTCCGAAGAAGATATACAGATTGCCTATGAACACATGAAAGAATGCTCAACATCATTAATCATTAGAGAAATGCAAATCAAAACTACAATGAGATATCATCTCACACCAGTCGGAATGGCCATCATCAAAAAATCTACAAACAATAAATGCTGGAGAGGGTGTGGAGAAAAAGGAACGCTTTTGCACTGTTGGTGGGAATGTAAATTGATACAGCCACTATGGAGAACAGTACGGAGGTTCCTTAAAAAACTAAAAATAAAACTACGGTACGACCCAGCAATCCCACTACTGAGCATATACCCTGAGAAAACCATAATTCAAAAAGAGTCATGTACCACAATGTTCATTGCAGCTCTATTTACAATAGCCAGGACATGGAAGCAACCTAAGTGTCCATAATAGACCTAGAGTCTGTCATACAGAGTGAAGTAGGTCAGAAAGAGAAAAACAAATACCGTATGCTAACACATATATATGGAATCTAAAAAAAAAGGGCATGAAAAACCTAGGGGCAAGACGGGAATAAAGACGCAGACCTACTAGAGAATGGACTTGAGGACATAGGGAGGGGGAAGGGTAAGTTGGGACAAAGTGAGAGAGCGGCATGGACATATATACGCTACCAAATGTAAAATAGACAGCTAGTGGGAAGCAGCTGCATAGCACAGGGAGATCAGCCCGGAGCTTTGTGATCACCTAGAGGGGTGGGATAGGGAGAGTGGGAGGGATGGAGACGCAAGAGGGAAGAGATACGGGGATATATGTATATGTATAGCTGATTCACTTTGATATAAAGCAGAAACTAACACACCATTGTAAAGCAATTATACTCCAATAGAGATGTTAAAAAAAAAAACTACATTATGTTAGATGAAATACGCCAGACACAAAAGGACAAATAATGTATGATTCCATTCATTTGAAATTTCTAGTATAAGAAAATTCATAGAGGCAGAAAGTAGAACAGAGGTTACTAGGGGCTAGGGTTGCGGGGAGTGGGGAATTATTATTAATGGGTACCGAGTTTCGGTTTGGGTGATACAAGGGTTTTGGAAATAGAAAGTGGTGATGGTTGCACAATATTGTAAATGTAATGTCAGTGAAATAAGTTGAAAATGGTTAAAATTCTATATTTTACCACAATTAAAAAAATAATAATGTAATATCCCCCAAACCACTGAATTGTACACTGGAAATGGGTGAGCTGTATGATGTGTATGAATTATATCTCAATAAAGCTGTTAAGGAAGGCAGCCAGCAGGCAGGAAAGAAGGGGGAAGAATGATGGCTTCTGGGGAAACAATGGTTACGAGACAGGTAAGAGAGAGATTTTTCACTATATATCCTTTTGTACCTTTTAAATTGTGTACTGTGTTGCACGCTTTACATTTTCAAAAAGTAAATTACATATTTTTAAAATAAAAAATTCAAGGTCCCTTGTTCAAAAATGAAGAATTTCAACATATCAATGGCAGAGCATGAAATCAAGTGTGAGACTTTCTGTGTGTGGAGCTCTGTGTAACTTCAGAGGTTCATGCCATGAAGCCAGCCCTGTCCTGTAGCCCTGAGAATCCTTGTCTCTATGTTTTCTTGCTAAAAGCTACATTTCCAGAAAATTCACAAATGTGGGTCAATCCAATATACCAATAGACATTTTCCTTAGCTCCCTTTCCACCCTCCTTGGGGAAACAAAGTGGAGTGGATTGTGACACCCACAGCTGGAGCTGCGGCTGCTTCTGCTGTGTCACCCTCCTCACTGCCACCACGGAGTAGGTCTAAGGAGCAGGGCAGGTGTCCCTGCCTGCTGTCCTGTACCTGTCAGGTACAGGTGTCCCTGTAACACTGCCCAATGCTTACCAGTGTTGGGTCACACTGAAATGAATGCATCTGAGGGCCGTCCCAGCCCAGGAACCACAGCTAGTGGTTTCCCCCTGCCTGTCTGTCCCCTTCCCTTTCTCCATCTCCAGCCTCCTCACAGCACCAGCGGACCATAGTTGGAGATGTCCTACATTGACACCAGCTGGGGAGCCAAAGGGGCACAGGCCGAATCCAGGAGGGCGTGAAGGGGGGACTCCCACCCACCTCCCCGCTGCAGGATGCTGCCCGGCCTCGCAGGGCCTCCTCACTTGGTGATGGTGAGCAGCGTGGCCTGGGATGTCACATCCCAGATCTTGATGCTCCTGTCCAGTGAGACGGAAGCCACCTTCTGGCTGTCTGGGTCAAAGCAGCACGCTGTGACCGACATCCTGTGATGATCTGAGGCACAAGGAAAGTGACTCGTTACCGTGCGTTCCATACTCTGGGACACAGGCTCCAAGGGAGGCAGAGGCTCACCCTGCTCCCCTAGACTGACAATATTACAGAGATGCAACTCTGGTTTTCACAAGGGACTCTGCACTCACACAAAGTGCCTGCCGTGAGCCAGGCTTTGGAGAAGGAGCACTGCCCCCTGCCCCTGCCGCTGTCCCTGCCGAGCGCCCACGTGGATGCGGAGACACCCTTGAGCAGGCAACGATCTGCAGCATGTGCCACGGCTCCCAGCCAGCAGAAGGAAGCCTGGCCCAGCCCCGAGAGGTCGAGGAAGGGACCTAAAAGTTATGGAGGGAAGCAGGAAAGGAAGAGTGCTCTAGGCAGAAGGAAGAGCACGCGCCAAGGTCCGGCGTGGGGACAGAGCACGGAGGGGCGTGGCGTGCAGCTAGAACTCCGAGCGTGGGTCCGGCGTGGGGACAGAGCACGGAGGGGCGTGGCGTGCAGCTAGAACTCCGAGCGTGAGGAGAGGTGGAGTGTGCGGTGATACATTAAGGAAATACGCAAGCTGTGGGGCAGTGCACCTATCACGGTGCCATGCTGATAAAAATACATTAAATGCACGTGGGAAGTAGTACTGTGTGTGTGCAAACACACACACACACACACACACACACGAAGGGCACCCAGCAATGTACTGTTAATAATATGTACCTCCAGGGGAGAGTCCAAAGAGGTACGGCAGCCTTGCACTTTTTACTTTACACACTTACTAATTTTTTTTTTACAATGATTATGTAATTTTTAACGAGATAACTGTTAACTCACATGCAGTTGTAAGGAATAATACAGAGATCCCATCACCCAGTTTCCCCCAGTGATAACATCTTGCATAATCATTACATAGGATTACAACTGGGAAATTGACATACGATGATTTTTTTTTTCAGGAGATGCCATTCTGTTCTTTTTCTAATTGTCTGAATTTGTTTCTTTCTACATGACAATTAATAATAATAATATTGCAAATCATCAGCATTGTAAAACACGACAATAAATACTTTATGTGCAATATTAATAATCATTGTGATAATTATTTTTATATTTAAAAATTACAGATCAAAATGTTAAGAAGGCTGGGACTCAATAAAGAATTGGGCTTTAAATGTCCACGTGAGGTTGGAGCAGAGCACTGCTTCATTTATTACAAGCACGAGACTGAACGGAAAATCCTTAAGCAGTCTTAGTTTTAACTGCCTGTGCATTTATCAATCAATGTCCCATATTTAATGATGTGATTCATAGCATTGCAGGTTCACCAAACAAAGCAATCGAAAGTCACTGTCTGTCAAGTGACAAGTGGCTGTTACCACAGACAGAATAGAGCAGGGAGCCCACGCAAACTCACCTTTGATGTGGGACACGGTGGTGGTGTCTTCCGCGTCTGTTATACATATTCCACGGTCCACATCCAAGCCTGAGACCACGTATTTACCATCGGGGGAAATCTTACAGGAGACTATGAAGGTTTCATGACTGAGCTTCCACTGAAATAGGGCAACAATCCAAAGGTTTTCTCTCTAGCCCAGCATTCCAGCAGGACTTTCTGAAATGTTCTATGTACTGTTCAGTATGCCAGCCACTGGCCACATGTGGCCATGGAGTACTTGTAATAGGCTGGTGCAGATAAGGAACTGAATTTTTGTTTGTTTAGTTTTCATGAATTAATTTTTAATTAATAAATGTAATTAATGTGTGTCTAGGACAGATGAACAAGGATAGCAAGCACCTAGCAGAACTGGCAGCAAGGTTCTAGTAATGGCCAACTTTATTCTTTTTTTTTTTTTCTTTTGGCTGCACCAAGTGGCTTGTGGGATCTTAGCTTCCCGACCAGGGATCGGACCCGAGTCCTCAGCAGTGAAAGCGCAGAGTCCTAACCACTGGACCGCCAGGGAATGCCCCCTGGCCAACTTTTTTCTTGTTCAGTTTGGTAAGTGTTTATTGAATGTCTGCCCTGTGGACAAGACCCTACAGCCTCAGCCCCTTGGGACGAAGAGCTACTCAACATATTTAGGAAAGGAGGATCTCTCTGTATGTTCTAAATTATGGTATTGCCATTGTGAAGGTTTTTAAATATGCCCACCAATTCTTTGATAGTCCTCCCTCCACAGGCTGGAGTTTAATTACCTGCCGCAAGAGTGTGGGCTCAACTTAGTGACCCATTTCTTTGAATACAATATGGCAGAAGGGATACTGTATGACTACGTCATAAAAGAAACCAGGGCTTTCTCCAAAGAAGACATACAGATGGCCAAAAAGCACATGAAAAGATGCTCAATGTCGTTAATTATTAGAGAAATGCAAATCAAAACCAGAATGAGGTATCACCTCACACTGTTCAGAATAGCCATCATCAGAATAATAACAGAAAGAGTGTGGAAAAAGAGAACCCTCTTACACTGTTGGTGGGAATGTAAATTGGTGCAGCTGCTGTGGAGAACAGTATGGAGGCTCCTTAAAAAACTAAAAACAGAGTTACCATATGATCCAGCCATCCCACTCCTGGGCATATATCTGGAAAAGTTGAAAACTCTAATTCAAAAAGATACATGCACCCCAATGTTCATAGCAGAACTATTTACAATAGCCAAGACATGGAAGCAACCTAAAGTCCATTAACAGATGAATGGATAAAGAAGATGTGGTATAAATATACAATGGAATATTACTCAGCCATAAAGAATGAATTATTGCCATTTGCAGCAACACGGTTGGACCTAGAAATTATTGTACTCAGTGAAGTAAGTCAGACAGAGAAAGACCAATATCACATGATGCCACTTATACGTGGAATCTAAAAAAATGATACAAATGGACTTATTTAAAAACAAAATAGGGACTTCCTTGGTGGTCCAGTATTCCCAATGCAGGGGGCCCAGGGGGCTGGGGTTCGATCCCTGGTCAGGGAACTAGATCCTACATGTGGCAACTTTGTTGCCACACGCAGCAACGAAGATCCCACATGCCGCAAATAAGACCCGGTGCAGCCAAATAAATAAATTAGAAATAAGCATTTGGGAAAATGCTCAAAGTCAGGAGTAACTGATGCTCCTATATCTGCTAGTATATAATGACACTATGTTGCCAACAGAATATACTTGCCCGTGTTCACATTTAACATGTGTATAGGAAAAGAGACACCAAGGTGTTAATTGTAATCTCTGGGAGTTGTTTTAAGGTTTCTGTGTTTGTTTTTTTGAACTTGGCTTATCTTGTCTTTCCAAAAATTGTTTACAATGAGTATAAATTGATCTTCACACCAGGAAGGAAGATTTTTTTTTTTAAGGAGAGAAAAGAGGAGGAAGGGAGAGGAGAGGTGATGAGAAGCTGCTGGGGGAAGGGCGATGGGGATGGGACAGGAGACCCTGAGGAACCCCTGGAGCAGTGTCAGGGCTGCCTGGGTACCAGGCAGAAGAGAGATGGGGATATCGGGCCAGTTTGGATGGATGGATGGTGGTAACTTCTTAGATGGAGGACAGATTGGGAAGGGCCCAGAAGCCTCGTGCTTTGGCCACGTGCATGGCCTTTGTCCCAAAGCCTCAGCTCTGCCTCTTGCCCCATCAAAAGCAGACATCCCTAGGGAAGGGTCTCTTTTCCCATGCAGTTCCCTCCACCTGGAATGCCACCTCCCACCCCCACCTCCACTTCTTCCCTTCTTCCACATCCTCCCCATCCCTCAAAGAGAGCCCTCTTCTGCCTGCTTCAGAAAGCTTCCCTTCCCTGAAGCCCACCCTCCATCATTTTGGGTCCCTGAGAAAATTTTCCTTTCCTGAAAGATTGGCTACCCTTCACACTCCATGCCCAGCTCAAGGCCACTTAAGGCCCAGTCAAGACCCTGTGCTGTGAATTCTGCTGAGTGCACCACGGTGACCTCAATGGGAAGGAAATCCAAAAAAGAGGGGATATATGTATATGTATAACTGACTCATTTTGCTGTACAGTAGAAACCAGCACAACATTGTAAAGCAACTATACTCCCATAAAAGTTAATTTTACAAAAAGACCTTGCGCTGTGATGTCTCCACTAGGGCAAAGCATACGTACCAGCAGCTTGCCTGTTTCAAGGTCCCAAGCCCTCACTGTTTTGTCATAAGATGCTGCAATAATTCTGGAAATAAAATGACAAACATAGGGTCTTAATGACCCAGATTATTATGCCTGTGGTTTCTATGAAAAAAAAATAGGAAATTTTTACAGAAAATTTCTATAGTTTAGGACCAAGATTGCAAATAATACCTGAATCTTCCTAAAGATGTTCCATGAGCGCCCCCCCCCACCACCGGAGAACACAGGTTCTCAGTGAAAACAGAGAGCCCCTAACACAGAAGGTACCACAGCACCATTCTCTTCCTTAATCCCTCAGTCACACAAATACGTTCTTTTATATCTGGGGCATTAAAGGTATCATTTCTTCTGTCCTGTAATTGTCTTCTTCTAGAAGGAGCTACAACTCACAAGGATCAGTCACTTCTTTCTCTGGTCACTTGTCTATATTTTTACAGGAAAAGACTTTCGTAGCTCATCTCATTCTGAAATGCTTTCTTGTACATTTAGTAAAATAATATAAGTGTACCCTTGTCTTCTTATATTGCATGTTTCTGTGACAATCTCTGTCCTCTATGTAAGATAAATTCCCACGAAACTTAAATTCCCACACTGGTTTTCACTAGCAGACTAATTTTGTAGCTGCTACTCAGGATAAAAGTGAATCCACTTTAAAGCAAATCCCCTTTTAAAGGCCCGTCTCACATCTGTGTGAGGGGTAAATTCAAGTGCATCCCAGAGGCTGCCTCCCAGCCCCTAGGCTGCCTCCCAGCCCCGACGCTCCCCAGGTGACAGCTTGGGCTTCCCTCTTCTTCCTACGTCTCAGCTTCCCCTGTGAAATGAGGTCCTGGACTGAACCGCTAGTGAGCCTCGCAGCTGACCCAGTCCACAGGTGTGACTGCAGGAAATAAACTCCGTGAAGAACATTCAGACTGGCTTTAGCCACAATAAAATTTGCCTTTTTAGCATTTTAAATTTTCAAAGAGTTATCACATCTACTTGATTCTCACAGCAAAAGATGGGAACCATGAGACCGATATATGGGAGTAAGGTTGGGTATTTGCTTAAGAGACAGTGAACTGACCCGAGCGTGCTGTGTGCTGGCCTACTCTTCCCTCTCACTTTCCTGACCAGAGTAAAATGAGGGCAAGTCACCTTCTGCTGTCAGCCGTGACGCTGCATTCTAAAACAGGAGCTCCGGGCCCCGGCTCAAAATTCCGAACCATAGATCCATCCACGGCATCCTCAGATCAGCAGGAGAGAGGGGGAGAGGGCCAGAGGTCACTGAGGTGTCGGCTGAAGCTGTGATTGAGTTCAACATCAGCCCTGGGCTTGTCTGAGAACCTTGAGAACCTGAGAACTTTGCCCTATGACTCTCACCCAGCTCAGAGGGGCAAAAGGACTTCCCCTCCACCCCCAAAGCAGGAAGGACACCCTCGCCGGCAACCCCGGGAAAACTCCCCCTCGATCCCACAGTGGCCGATGGAAAGAGGCGGCTCTGAGGGCAGAGCTGCAAACGGGTAATTTTCTCATTCTCCACCGGCCAAAGAGGCGCCACAAAATCTAGCAAGATCTTTCAAGAACTTTTTACAAGTTCCCACTGTTTGACCCAGCAATTCTATCCTGAGGGGGTCTCCCTTAAGGAAAGAATCTGAGTTGTGGCATGCATGAAAAATGTTTGTCACGTGTTAGAGGGGACAGACGGCAAACACACCGGCAACAGTCTGTGTCCACCTAAAGGGGGCAGTTAAGACAAATTTGAGCACTCCCAACAGTGGGGCGCAAGCAACTCTGATCACACTGAAGGGAGATAACTGCAGGATAGGATGAGAACAGAGCAGGGTAATAACTGACAATAGGATGGGAACAATCGGGGTACCAAAGCGAAGGGTGCGTGCTGCGGCGGAGATAAAATACTTTCAGTAAGAAATGTGTCCACAGCTTTTCAGGATAAGCAGGGGTGGAAAGTCCCCTTGAAACAAATGTTATTAGTAAGACAGCGAATTCATAGAAAGGCCTTGCACTGTTATATGAAATTATGGTGCCCGGTTGGGGGAGCTTTTGGCCTGACCAGGGCAGGCCTGGGACAATTCGTCCTGATATGCAGAGACCACTTTGCATGAAGACCCCAAGCCTGCTGGGAGGCAAAGGACCCTGTGTTAGGGGTCCCCAAGACCACCCCCGGGATTGGTGATTCTCCAGGACTCACAGGACTCTGAATATAGTCATGCTCACGGCTAAGATTTATTACAGCCAAAGGACGCAAAGCAAAATCAGCAAAGGGAAGCGTACACGGGGTGAGGTCCAGAGGAAACCAGGCACTGCTTGCATGAGTCTCTGTGGGTCACACGGGACATGCTTGATTCCTGCAGCAACCAGCTGTAACAACATGTGTGAGGTGCCGTCTACCAGGGAGACGCACCTGAACCTCGGGGCCCAGGTTTTTACCGGGGTCGGGTGACACGGACTCCCAGAAGGAGAGCCGGTGTACAGCATCAACCACGTGGTTTGCACAAACCGTCTGTGAGGCCCCTTTATCACTTAGGGAAAGATTCATATGACTATAGAACACTGTTTACCAGTCAAGTTCCCAGACGCCAGCCAAGGCCAGCCTTGCCAGTGGGCCTTTCCAAGGACAGCAGTCTCAGGCCTACCGTGCGAACTCTTTTCTGCACAGACCCAGTCCCCCAACCCCTGCTCCGTGAAACTTGAAACGGTGGAGTTGTGTTTGGGTGAACCCAGCAGGCCTTAATCAAAGCCCACCGACAGGAAGAGATCCCAGAGAAGAACTCATGGGAGCAGGACACATTCAGGCTGGAGGCCTCGTGGCTTGGGAAGAAAGGGCTGGCTCTGACAGCCTGTGATCCAGCCTCCCTGGCTGGTGTGTTGCTCTAGGACAAACATTGTCCGGGAACTAAGAAAATGATTGTCGTGGGGCCTGGGGCTGAGGCCCACGGTGGTCTGTGCAGGGCCCCGGGCCAGTTAAGGGCAGAACTAGAATGGACTGTGCAGATTCAGCGTTCAATAGTGCTGCCATATGGCCAAGAGGAGGAATAGCAACCACGGACAGATAACTCTCTTGGAAAATGTGCACAGTCATGAATGATCTGGCAGGAGATATTCAATATACGGCAATACAAGCCAGATGTTGTTAGTGAATTCCAAAGACAGTGGAAATGTCTCTGTTTTGTATTGGATGTTTCTTGAAATAAATGGGCCATTGGCTAGGGGTGTGAGAAGACAAATAAAGATAGTTCCCCCTTCACCGGGCATTTGGAACCAGGAATTCTTTCTGTGGACTCAGATAATTTAAGGGGGGATGTTGGTTGGACTTTGAATGAATGGGGAGGAAGGGGTTCTAATAAGTGGTTAGAAACATAAAGGAGATGTGACAATATTTGTAGCCCAAGTTTACTGTGATTATATAAACAGTTTTTCTGTATGGTTTCAATTTCATAAATGTGTGTATACATGTGCGAACAGGAAAAAGAAAAGCTACACTCCAACATTTTCATGGTAGTTAACTCAGGGTTCATGGAATGATGTTTTATTTTCTTCTTTGTGTCTTTATGTATTTTGGTGATAAAACCATATTACCTTCATAGTATGAGAAAAACTACCAGTGATTTTTTTTTTTACAATGATTGGAAAGAGATGTACCATATTCGAGAGAGACTGGGCACAGGACTAAGAATACGTTTTTCTCAGCTTCTTCATACATTTATGGTCTTTCTAAACTATTCACAGTGATCTACAGGTAGGGGAAAGGGACCTTTTTAAAAGACTAAATCAGAAGTTTGGCTTTGGGTGGGTTGAGAGGAAGGACTGGAGATGGGAGATGATGAGAGTGGAGGAGAGAAGGGAGAGGCGAGGAGACACTTGCCCAAGATACTGTGACAGAGAAGGTGATGCGCAGGGTAATGGCTTAGTCATCTCCTGAGGGAGGGCTCACGCCACGAGCTGCCGCTGGGGCAAGGAGAGCCACAGGAGGAGCCAGGAGCAGAGAAAAAGATGGGGAAAAGAGAGCCAGGAGGGGGAAAGAGGATCATTGGAGGGGCAGCCAAGGCAGGGAGACCAGAGAACTAGTGATTCTGCAACTAGGGGTGGAGGTGTGAAGGAGGGCAGAGGGACGGAGGGGGCAGCTGGAGAAGGTGGTGGCAGGGGGTGGGGCTGTGAGCAAAGTCAGGTATTGAGGACGCTTGGGCAGGCTGAAGTGACGGGGTCCTGGATGGGGCACGGAGTAGGTAGGGAGCCAGGGCAGTGAAGCTGCTGTGGGAGCCAAGGACATCTTGATGGATGGTCCCTAATCTTGGGACAAAAAAAGAAAACAGGCAGATATCCCCTTATAGAGACAGAAGCCCTCCGGCCAAAACAGACAGAAACCCCTGAGAGTCCTTCCACTGACTCAAAAGGTGAGAAGAACATGAGAAGCATCTGAAGATGACAAAGCAAAATGCACACTTGGAAAGTCACCATTCCCCCCTCCCCCTGGGTGACAACCAGCAGAGACCCCCTCACCCCCAGGCCTTCTCAGTCATCCCAGAGGGTTGGGAAAGGGCTTAGGGTTCCCAGAGGAAGCAGTGGTTTTCCCAACAAGAAGATCATGGGGCTGGGTGTGGGGATGGGGGGGTGGCTAAGGGCCACAGAAGAGGAGAGAGTGGATATCTGTCGGGACCTGGTATGGGCCAGGCAGGCCCTGGGGTGGCCCCAGCACACAGCTGATCCTGTGAGGCCTGGGGAGGTTTAGGGAAGCCTGGGAGGTCATGTAACCACCCAGGGTCAAACAGCTGGTAGGTCACTAATGCGGGGCCTGAACCGCGTGGATAGCCCCAAACCCTCCTGCCCAGTCTGCCTGGCTTGGTACCCGCCAAGACCCAGAAGATGACCCAGAAGATGCTCCTCCAAGGTGATCTGGAGGGTAAGGAGCTATCCTTCACCTAGTTACCCAAACCAGAACCCAGGAACCAGCCTTGACTCACTCCGCCCTGTCCCCCTCCTGCCCCTGAAGCCAGATGAGACAGCAAAACTCAGAACTGACTGTCCTCCCCAGTGGGCCCTGCCCCAGCCACACAGTCATCTGTGGCCTGGCCCCTGATGGCCATTGCCATCTCCCAGCCCCGCTCCTTCCTCACCCACTCCCGATTGACCAGCAGTGACCCCAAGCAGGCCCACTAGAGTCTGCTGGCTATGCCCAGAAGACTTTGGAAGAGTTCTTGGTGGCCACCTCTCTGTAACCTCATCTGACCATCACATCCCTGTTCCTCTGCCCCTGCTTCCTGCGCCCTGTGGCACTGACCTGTGCTCAGGCCTACCTCTCCCAATCACCCTTCATGGACAGGTCCCAGGTCTGGCCACTTTTCTGTCCTCTTGTGATCCCCTAGGCCTAGCCGTAATACCATCTCTGTGGATGGAACTGAATATTCCAAATGAGAAGGAGGCCCAGAGAGATAACACAGCTCAGAGACCCCCAGGAGGTCTCAGGCACAGCCTCTAACAAAAGGTGGTGAGCTCCTGGTCCAGTGGTCTCCATCCCTGCTCCCACTGTTTCTAAATTAACAGGTTGACAGCAGACACACTAACTTCATCTCTCTCTGGTGACTTGAAACTAGGGTGAGCCCTCACTTTGCTGCTTCTTCTTGCACTTTGCTCAGAAAGGTCTCTCCAAATCTTTGGGATCCTTGAATGTCTGGGAACTCAGTACCGGGGAACTCTCCACAAGAGGAGACACAAGCCTATGGGACGTTTTGTTTCCACCTAACACTGGGCCACCTACCCACAGCTTCACGGTGCAGTCATAGGAGCCACTGAGGACCTTTGTGTCATCCACACAGAAGTGACAGGAACTCACAATGTGCTGGTGTCCCCTCATAATTTTAAATGGGATCTGAAAAAAGGATAGACTGAATGAGTTCAGAAGGTTGCAGAATACCAGATCAATAGTTTAAAAATCAATAGTATTCCTATACACTTGCAATGAACAATCCAGAAAAGAAATTAAGAAGAAAATTGCATTTACAAAAGCACCAAAATAGGAATAAATTTAACCAAAAAAGTGTAATACTTATACTCTGAAAATTACAAAACATTGTTAAAATAAATTTTAAAAGACTTAAATAAATGCAAAAGCAACCCACGTTCATGGATTAGCAGACTTACTATTCTGATGAGAATACCCTCCAAAGTGATCTACAGATCCAACACCATCCCATCAAAATCCCAGCAGACTTCTTTTCTAAAACTGACAAGCTGATCCTGGTATCAGAGAGACAGCAGTGAGCGGTCCTGAAGAGAGATCTTAGTTCCCTGCCCAGGAATTGAACCTGGGCAGCTTGGATGAAAATCAGGAATCCTAGTCGCTAGACCACCAGGGGCTAGAGGCTAGAAGCAAAGTTCCCCTGGCCCTTGCCCCATTTGAAAAATGAATTTCTCAAAGGGGCAAAAATTGTAAAAACAGGTCCAAAGTTTATTATTAGAGACACAGCACAACAAGTGGGAGAGCACACAGAGAAACAGTTTGTTTATTTAAGACAGAAGCAAGGCAGAAATACACAACTGGAGAGAAAGACTGTGGGCGTCTCCCCTAATGAGGAGGAGTGCAGTAAAGAGGCGGTTAAATGATTTATATAGGGGCAGTTCTTCCACATCTTTGTTTACCTTTGGCCAGCTTTCTTAGTTCTTTTCCCACATCTGACTTGTTCTAGGACACTCCCCAACATGCATGCACATCGTTTTGTCAAGATAGATTCCAGCGCAGAGGGTTGTGGAGGCTTGGCGTCACCTGTTATGGGATGGTGGGCCCTCCTTTTTGAACCCCAAGGAGTCTTTCTGCACCTGTGCAGTCAGGGAGTTTTCCTTGACCTCAGGAGTGGTCATCTTATCTCTTTACTCCAGCAGAGCTCAGCTCCTGCCATTAACCTCGTCCTTGGAGTGTCCAGGGAAAACAAAGCTTCGATTGTAATCCACTTGACAAAAACCAGCTGTTCAGCCCAGGGGCCCATCTACCTCTTACCTCAATCCTAAAATTTATACAGAAACTCAAGGGAAGCAGAATAGCCAAAAAAAAATCTTGTAAAGGAACAAAGGTAGAGGTCTCACAATTTCCAACTTCAAAACAATTTTTAAAACATACAAAGAGACAGTAATCAAGACAGTGTAGTACTAGCATAAGGAGAGACATATAGATGGATGAAATAGAACTAAGAATCCAGAAATAAGCACTCATACTTTTGGTCACCTGATTTTCAACAAGTGTGCCAAGATAATTAGAAAGGGAAAGAAAAATCTTTTCGACAAACTGTGCTGGGACAAGTGAATATCCACATGCAAAAGAATGAAGTTGGACCCTTACCTCGTACCATATACAAAAATTAACTCAAAATGGATCAAAGACCTAAATGTGAGAGCTAAAATTACAAGCCTCTTAGAAGAAAACATGGGTGTAAACCTTTGTGAATTTGCATTAGTCAGTGGTTTCTTAGATATGACAACAAAAGCACAAGCAGCAACAACAATGATAAACTGGACATTATCAAAATAAAAAACTTTTGTGCTTCAAAAGACACCATCAAGAAAGTGAAAAACAACCCATACGATGGAAGAACATTTTTGAAAATCATATACCAGGTAAGGGACTTGTATCTAAAATACATAAAACACACTTAAAACTCAACAATAAAGAAACAAACAATCCAATTGTAAAATAGGCAAATGATTTGAATAGGCATTTCTCCAAAAAAGATATGTAAATCATCTATAAGCACCTGGAAATGTGCTCAACATCTTAAGCCATTAGGGAAATGTAAATCAAAACCATATTGTGTAAAGAGAGTAAATCCTAAAAGTTCTCATCACAAGGAAAAAAAAATTATTTATTTCTTTCATGTTGTATCTATATGAGATGATGGATGTTCACTAAACCTATTATGGTAATCATTTCGTGATGTATGTAAGTCAAAACATTATGTTGTACACCTTAAGCTTATGCAGTGCCGTGTGTCAATTATACCTCGATAAAACTGGGGGAAAAAAGACATTCGATTATAGCACCTAAATATAAAAAACAGAACAAACCAAACAAACAAAGAAACATATTGAGCTACCACTTCATACCTAGTTGAATGTCTGTAATCAAAAAATCAGACAATAGGGCTTCCCTGGTGGCGCAGTGGTTGAGAGTCCGCCTGCCGATGCAGGGGACATGGTTTCGTGCCCCGGTCTGGGAAGATCCCACATGCCGCGGAGCGGCTGGGCCCGTGAGCTGCTGAGCCTGCGCGTCCAGAGCCTGTGCTCCGCAACGGGAGAGGCCACAACAGTGAGAGGCCCGCATACCGCAAAAACAAAACAAAACAAAACAAAACCAAAAACAAAAAAATCAGACAATAAGAAGAGAACTCGGAACTCTCATATAGGGCTGGTGTGAATGTAAAATCGTGCAGCCACTTTGGAAAATAGTTCAGCAATTCCTCAAAATTTAAATATATGTGTTAACTTATGATTCAGCAACTTTACTCCTAGGTTTTTACCTAAGAAAAATGAAACCAAACGTCCACGTAAAAACTTGAACATGGGTATTCATAGAAATATTATTCATAATAATCAAAAATTGGAAACACCACACACCTATGGTCAATTAATCTTCAACAAAGGAGGCAAGAATATACAATGGAGAAAACACATTCTCTTCAGCAAGTAGCGTGGGGAAGCTGGACAGCTACATGCAAAACAATGAAGTTAGACCACTCCCTCACACCATACACAAAAAATAAACTCAAAATGGCTTAAAGACTTAAATATAAGACATGACAGCATAAAACTCATAGAAGAGAACATAGGCAAAACATTCTCTGATGTAAATCATAGCAATGTTTTCTTAGGTCAGACTCCCAAGGCAAAAGAAGTAAAAGCAAAAATAACCAAATAGGACCTAATCAAACTTATAAGCTTTTATGCAGCAAAGAAAACCATAAACAAAATGAAAAGACAACCTATGGAGTAGGAGGAAATATTTGCAAACGAAGCTGTAACTGACAAGAGCTTAATTTCCAAAATATACAAACAGCTCACACGACTCAACAACAAAAACAAAACAAACAGCCCAATCAAGAAAAGGGGCAGGGGCTTCCCTGGTGGCACAGTGGTTGAGAGTCCGCCTGCTGATGCAGGGGACACGGGTTCGTGCCCTGGTCTGGGAAGATCCCACATGCCGCGGAGCGGCTGGGCCTGTGAGCCATGGCCGCTGGGCCTGCGCGTCTGTAGGCTGTGCTCCACAGCGGGAGAGGCCACATCAGTGAGAGGCCCGCATAGCACAAAAAAAAAAAAAAAAAGAAAAGGGGCAGAAGACCTAAACAGACATTTCTCCAAAGAAGACATCCAGATGGCCAACAGGCACATGAAAAGATGCTCAACATCGCTAACTATTAGAGAAATGCAAATCAAAACTACAATGAGGTATCACTTCATACCAGTCAGAATGGCCATCATCAAACAATCTACAAATAATAAGTGCTGGAGAGTGCGTGGAGAAAAGCAAACACTCCTCCAGTGTTGGTGGGAACGTAAATTGGTGCAGCCACTATGGAGAACAGTATGGATGTTCCTCAAAAAACTAAAATTAGAGTTGCCATATGATCCGGCCATCCCACTCCTGGGCATATATCCAGAAAAGATGAAAACTCTAACTCGAACAGATACATGCACCACAGTGTTCATAGCAGCATTATTTACAATAGCCAAGGCATGATATCAACCTAAGTGTCCAACAACAGATGAATGGATAAAGAAGATGTGGTACATATATACAGTGGAATATTACTCAGCCATTAAAAAGAATGAAATAATGCCATTTCCAGCAACATGGATGAAGCTAGAGATTATCATACTAAGTGAAGTAAGTCAGACAGAGAATGACAAATATCATTTATATGTGGAATCTAAAAAAAAGATACAAATGAACTTATTTACAAAACAGAAACAGACACACAGACATAGAAAACAAATTTCTGGTTACCAAAGATGAAAAGGAGGGGAGGGATAAATTAGGAGTTTGGGATTAGCAGATACACACTACTATATATAAAATAAACAGCAAGGACCTATGGTATAGCACAGGGGACCATATTCAACATCTTGTAATAAACTCTAATGGAAAAGAATATATACAACATATATTCAGAATATATATACATACTGAATCACTTTGCTCTACTCCAGAAACTAATACAACATTGTAAATCAACCACACTTCAAGTTTTTAAAAATTGAAAAGATGAACTGGAAACAATCCAAACATGACCATCCACTGGCGAATGAATAAATCAAATGAGGCATATCCACACAATAGAATATTACTAGCCAATAAAAAAGAAATGAAGGACTTCTTCCGATATGGCATGTGAGAAGCTTGGAAGTCACCGCTCCATCGTCACAACAAGGAAAAAGCAGAACAAACTGAAAAATCAACAACCGTTCTTAGATCCATAAGAGAAGTGAGGTCACAAGGCGAATGGCTGCCCGCCAAATTGGAGAGATAGACAGGCAAATACAAAGAATTCCAAGTTACCAGAGCAGAAATCCAGGAGCAGCAACCTCCACGGGCACCAACGGCAGGATAGGGAAACCTGAACTGTCATTGACAAACGGCTGAAGGCTCAGCGTGGACAACTCTGAGAGCTGCGGTACTGGGTTCCCCACACTTCTGTGAGTGTTACCTCCAGGAACAGTCCTAATCCTCACAGTGAGAGCTGGAGAGAAGTCCCCTCGTGCTTCCAGCAGGGAAAGGGAAAAGGAACCATCCTGAAATATGCCACAGCATCCTGTCCTTCTTAAGCTCCGCCCTCAGGAGAAACTAACCAGAGCCGAACCTGCTTGGATTTTCTCGGAGACTAACTGTCCTGGGGAAAGGGAAACACCCAGCCCCAGCCCCCTCTAGCCATCCTATTCCGCATGAAAGCGAGGGGTGAGGGTTGCAGACTAAACAGTACATGTGAAGTTCACAATACAGAGGCACAGGCTCACTAAAAGACCTAATCATAGGACTGTAGAACGCTTCTCCACACCCCACACCTTGCGACCACATTATTAAAAGCTTATTTATAGCAGTTCCTTTTACCTAGTACATCATGTCTGCCCATCAAAAAACAAAAAATTACGAGAAATACTAAGAGGCAGATAACACAGTTTGAAGGGTCAAGCACAAATATGACATCAAGACCAGACTCATATGGTACAGATGTTGGAAGCATCAGACCAGGAATTTAAAACAACTGTGATTATATGTTAAGGGCTCTAATGAATAAAGTAGACAGTTATGCGAGAACACGTGGGCAATGTTAGCAGAGAGATGAAAATTCTAAGAAAGAACCAAAAAGAAATGTTACAGATCAGAAACACCATAACAGAAATGAAGAACATCTTGGATGGGCTTATTATTAGACTAAACATGGCTGAGGAAAGAATCTCTGAGCTTGAGGATATCTCAATAGAAGCCTCCAAAACTGGAAAGAAAAAAGACTGGGGAAAAAAAGAAACAGAACAGAATATCCAACAACCGTGGAACAACTACAGAAGGTGTAACATATGCATGACAAGAATACCAGAAGAAGAGAGAGAGGAACAGAAAAAAATATTTGAAGCAATAATGATTGAGAATTTACCCCAAATTAATTTCAAACACTAAACCACAGATCAAGGAAGCTCCGAGAACACCAAACAGGATAAATGAAAAAAAAATAATAATAATAACTACACCTACACATATCATTTTAAAGCTACAAAAAATCAAAGATAAAAAATCCTGAAAGAAGCCAGAGGAAAAAACACCTTACCTATAGAGGAGCAAGGATAAGCCTGACATCCAGCTTCTCCTCAGAAACCATGCAAGTAAGAAGAGACTGGGGACTTCCCTGGTGGCACAGTGGTTGAGAGTCTGCCTGCAAATGCAGGGGACACGGGTTCGAGCCCTGGTCTGGGAGAATCCCACATGCCGCAGAGCAACTAGGCCCGTGCGCCACAACGGCTGAGCCTGTGCACCACAACGGCTGAGCCCGCATGCCACAACTATTGAAGCCTGCGCACCTAAGTCCCGTGCTCCGCAACAGGAGAAGCCACCGCAATGAGAAGCCTGCGCACCGCAACGAAGAGTAGCCCCTGCTCGCTGCACGCAGCAACGGAGACCCAACACAGCCAAAAATAAATAAATAAATATATATATACTTTTTAAAAGAATAGACTGAAATATTTTAAGTATTGAGAGAAAAAAATCACCAACCTAGAAATTTGTATCCTGCAAAATTATCCTTCAAAAGTAAAGGAGAAATAAAGACTTCCTCAGACAAACAAAAACGGAGGAAACTTGTTACCAGTAGATCTGCCTTGAGAGAAACGTTAACAGTTCTTTAGAGAGAAGGAAAATGACATAGGTCAGAAACTCAGATCTTCATAAAGAAAGGAAGAGCATCAAAAAAAGAGAAAAGTGAAGGTAAAAGAAATACTTTAATTGTTCTTATTCTTAATTGATCTAACAGATAATAGTTTGTTCAAAATAATAATAGCAACTACATATATATGTATATATGAAATAAATGACAGCAATGAAAGGATCAAGAGGGAGGAATTAGAAATATTTTGTTACTTTAAGGTACCCACACTACCCATTAAGTGGTGTAGGGCTATTGAAAGTAGACTTGAATTAACTATAAATGTAAAGTATAAATGCAAACTCTTGGGCAACCACTTTAAAAAGTAAAAGAGAAGTACATCTGATATGCTAAGAAAGGAGAGAAAATGAAATCACATAAAATACTCAATTAAAACTGCAAAGGGCAGGGACTTCCCTGGAGGTCCAGCAGTTAAGACTCTGTGCTTCCAATGCAGGGGGCATGGGTTCAATCCCTGGTCAGGGAACTAAGCTCATGCAAGCCGCGTGGCACGGCCAAAAAAAAAAAAAAAAAAAATCAAAAAACAAGGGCAACAAATAAAAAACAGTGACAAATATGGTAGTTATTAATCTAACTATATCAACAATTGCTTTGAATGGTCTAAATGCACCAATTAATAGACAGAGACTGTCAGAGTGGATCAAAAAACAAGACCCAACAATATGTTGTCTACAGGAAACCCACTTTAGATATAAAGACACATATAGATTAAAAGTAAATGGATGAAGAAAAATATACCATACTAACACTATCAAAAATTTCAGACAGAGCAGACTTCACAGCAAGAAAATTTATCAGGGCTAGAGGGACATTACATAATGATAAAAAGGTCAGTTCTCCAAGAAGATATGGTAATCCTTAATCGCATGTGCAGAACACCAGAGCATCAAACTATGTGAGGCAAAAACTACTAAACTTGCAAAGAGAAATTGACGAGTCCACTATCATAGTTGGAGATTTCAGCACCTCTCTATGAGAAATGGACAGATCCAACAGGCATAAAATTAGTAAGAATACAGAGGAATTCAACAATATTGATCAACGGGATATAACAGACATTTATGGACTGCTTCATCCAGCAACAGCAGAATACATGTTCTCCTCAAACTCATATGGCATATTCACCAATATAGAACACGTTCTAGGCCATAAAACACACCTTAACAAATTCTAAAGAACAGAAATCATACAATGCCTACTCTCAGAATACAATGGAATTAAACGAGAACTCAATAACAGAAAGATGGTTGGGATATACCAAAATACATGGAGACTAACACTTCTAAATGACACATGGGCCAAAGAAAAAATCTCAAGAGAAGTTTTAACGTATTTTGGGACTTCCCTGGTGGCACCAGTTGTTAAGAATCCGCCTGCCAATGAAGGGGACACAGGTTCAAGCCCTGGTCCCGGAAGATCCCACATGCCGTGGAGCAACTAAGCCCGTGTGCCACAACTACTGAGCCTGCGCTCTGCAACTACTGAAGCCCGAACACCTAGAGCCCGGCTCTGCAACAAGAGAAGCCACGGCAATGAGAGAAGCCCATGCACCTACAACGAAGATCCAATGCAGCCAAAAATAAATAAATAAAATTTTTAAAGTTTTAACATATTTTGAACTAGACAAAAATGAAAATACAACTTACCAAACTTTGTGGGATGCAGTGAAAGTAGTGCTTAAAGGGAAATTTATAGCATTGAATGCATACATGAAAAAAGAAGGAAAATCTAAAATCAATCATATAAACTTCCACCTTAAGAAAACAGAAAAAGAAGAGCAAATTAAATCCAAAGGAAGTAGGAGAAAAAAAATACTAGGAATTGCAGCATAATTCAGTGAAATTGGAAACAGGAAATCAATAGAGAAAATCAATTAATACAAAAGCTGATTCTTTAAAAAGATCAATAAAATTGATAAGCCTCTAGCCAGGCTAAGAAAAAAAGAGAGAGAACACAAATTACTAATATCAGCACAGGGGGTAGGGAGGTGTCCAGGATGTAGGGGTACCGCAAAGAAAAAAAATGTTGCCTGCTCTTCCAGTTCTACAAAGACCAAGCCATTAGCCACTGCAGTGGCCCACAGACAGTGCACCTGAGGGGAATTCAAGACAGAGAAAAACAGGAAGCATTCTGTGCTTTGGATACACCAGCCCCTACATGGTTAAGACGCGTACTTACGGCACATTTAAATGATGCCAGTTTTTCCATCTTCTTCCCATACACAGAAAAGCACTAAAATCATTAACCTGAGACGGCTGTTCTTTGTGATCAGCAGTAATTTCCCAGCAAAATGTTCATATACCCTGGCTCCTCCCTTACCTCTCTGGAGCCGTCCCTCAGAGCTATCCGAGAGGTTGTCTCCCATGCTACAGTCTGCAGTAAGGTCCAGGAATAAAAGTGAACTGGTAACTTTACACTGTGCATTTTTCTTTAAGTTGACAGTGCTGGGAGGAGGGATCTGAGGCTCTGCCGCCAGTATGGGGGGACAAGGTTGGGGTGAGGCGAGTAAAGTCCGAGGTGCAGGGATGAGGGGAGGCGGGGGTCTAGGGTAGGGGAGCGGTTTCGGGGTTGTGGGGAACACGGGGCTGTGGGAAGGCGGGAGTGAGACGGCCCTTCGGCTCTGGGTAGCTGGGAGAGGTGGGACAGGAACTGGGCCGCCAGCAGACGAGATGCGAGGCGCCAGGTCGGGGCTGGGCCGCCAGGGGGCGCAGGCAAACTGAGCCAGGCGGCGGGCGTGGGGCGGGTCAGGGGGCGGGGCCTGGCAGGCGCGTGGCGGGGGGGGCGGGTCAGGGGGCGGGGGCTGGACTGCAGGCTGCCCGCAGCCCAGGCCGATTGCGGGGCCCAGGACGAGACCCGGTCAGTGGTCTGCTTCAGGCTCCACCACCAAAGCCTGCGCCTTGGGGTCGAGACAGCCGACCCTCAGTTCCCTGCTCTGCAGCTGTCTCTGCCTCGAGGCAAAGCTCTCGGGGCTTCGTTCTTTTTCTCATCACAAAAACAGAACTTTGGTATGGGAAAACAGCAAGAGCGGGGAAATCCCTCCACCCCCTTCCGGACCTTTCTGGGCAGAGTACTTTTGGAGTGCATTATGGAGAGGGAGCCCCAGGAGCCACGCAGAGAAGTTCCACACTCTTGTACTCTAGGTACATTGTCCGAGGCCCTAACAAAACTAGCATATTCAGAAGACAGTCCGATGTTTGTAAAAGCAAAAAATGTGAGCTCTTTTTTAGGTATATGTAGCGTCCCACAAATATGTTCTACAAATCTGCCTGCGCCTCCCTGGCCGGGCCTTGATCGCGGTGCCGCGGTGCAGCAGGAACCGGGGAGCAAAGACCCCAGACCAGGAGTGCGCTTGGCGGGCTCCTGCTCCCAGAGGCCAGGGTGGGAGATGGGGCAGCCACTGCACAGGCGGCACGCGATGCCAGGTTAGGGCCAGAGCCAGGTGAGCGCTGCTTCAGACCGAGGGCAGGGAGAGACATCCGCCCCCTCTGGGGGAGGGGGACAAAACGAGGACACCGGAGGCCGGACAGACGGGCTTGAACGTCAGCAAGTCAGATGGAAGAGGAGAGAGATGAGGTAGAGCCGAAATGGCTTGGAAGGTCATGGTCAGATCTCCTGACTTCCTCTTAAATGTGCCAGGGAGCCAAGGAGAGGTTTTGAGCCAATTATTTTTAAAATTGGTGACACATCCATGTGTGAATGTGCCTTGTTTAAAGGCCAAGAATGAAGAATTATCATGGAGAATGTTCTTTAGCAAACCATCTCAGGTTGTTGGATGAAATCATCTGGAACATTATTATTCTTGCATTGTGCACCTTCACTTCAAAAGATAATTTGTTAACATTTTCACTGAGCTAAACAACTGCATTAACCTTGCTGTATAAACACTTCCAAGGTGTACTGTTTTCAGTCACTGCTCCCCTCTGTTTATTCTAAACTGCTTTTTCTTACTCCAGTTCTTAATTCTGACTTTTTTGTTGTTTGCCACAGTATTCCCTTGAGTAACTTTTTCCTCAAAGAGAGGCATCCTTTCTGAGTTTCTGCAGCTCTGAAGAAAATGTCCTTTTGTTGGCTTTGTCAGGGACCAACAGTTTGGCCAGGCAGAGAATACTTTAGGTATACTTTTCTCTATATACTGGGCCTGTCGAATGGCTGTCTCGGCCAGTCCACCACAGAAAAGAATACTTTTATCCCAGAGCTTTATATAACTTCTCAACTTCTGTTAACCTAATGGATCATAAAAACCCCAGGCCAAAAAAAATCTTAAGCCACCTGAATGTGCATGCACCCAAGACTGGTTAAATCCATCAGGGGGCAGCCAGCCAATGGAATACTCGCCACAAAAAAAGAACAAGGAAGCTGTTTCCTTACTAATATGGAGAGACCTCGAGACTTCCCTGCTGGTCCAGTGGGTAGGACTCCGCGCTCCCAACGTAGGGGGCCTGGGTTCAAGTTCAATCCCTGGTCAGGGGAACTAGATGCCGCATGCCTACCACAACTAAGATCCTGCATGCCGCAACTAAAACCCCGTGCAGCCAAAATAAATATATATATTTTTTAAATATGGAAAGATCTCTAAAATAAATTTTTAAACAGTTTAAAAACTAGGTGCAGAAGAGGTCTAAGGTATGCTTCCATTTATGTAAAAAAAACGGAGGGGTCAGAATATACATGTATGTGCTGGTATGTGCATAAAATCTCTGTAAGGATGCAGAGGAAACTAGACACATTTGTTGCCTCCATAGAGGGAAAGAGCGTAGTTGGGTGGGGGGGGGGTGCTAGGGAGACTCTTTTTAAAAATTTATTTTATTGAAGTATAGTTGATTTACAGTGTTAGTTTCTGGTGTACAGCAAAGTGATTCATTTCTATATATAATCCCAAATCCATCCCTCCCCCACCCTCCCTCCCCCTTGGCAACCACATAGAGAACACACTATGTCCGTGGGGAGACACTTAATTGTAAAACACAAAAACAAAAAACGCCCACAAACCTTTTTTATCTATTGAATTTGGATCTTGGGGGTATTCTATGGAGAACAGAACTAAAATACAACTCCTATGCTCTCCTCTAATTTTACTTAAAAATCAGAATAACTGTCACAAATAAAAGCAAGGAAAGCACTGGCACACACTGCTTTCTCTTTAAACAGCCTTCCGCATGGAGACCCCAATGCACCCCTGTGGTGGCCTGGCCGAGACAGTCAGCCATTCGACAGGCCCAGTTGTGGACTCAGCTCTGAGGTCCTCTGACAGCTGGAGAAGCCTCCATCTCAGTCTGATCGCAGGCTTTTCCATCTGCATTGGAAAAGGGACAGCCATGCTCCTATCCTTGCAGTGCAGGCATTCACCACTTGTAGGTTTTATTTCCCTCCAATCTTGCAGTGAACTTGACTATGTCTTGTCTTTTTTTTTTTTTTTTTTTTTTTTTTGCGGTACGCGGGCCTCTCACTGCTGTGACCTCTCCCGTTGCGGAGCACAGGCTCCAGACGCGCAGGCTCAGCGGCCATGGCTCACGCGCCCAGCCGTTCCGCGGCATGTGGGATCTTCCCGGACCGGGGCACGAACCCGCGTCCCCTGCATCGGCAGGCAGACTCTCAACCACTGCGCCACCAGGGAAGCCTTGACTATGTCTTTCCACATGAGCGCTCCAGTCTTTCTTCGGCCCAGGGACGTTTCACTGTTCCCTTCTGCATTTCTTTCCTCCTCCTGCCCCCTCCCCCCACCCCAATACCTCATACATTTACTGGCTCTTCTGCATCTCCCCTGCCTTCCTCTTCTCTTTTCTCTCATAATTATTGTTCCTTTATATTTTTTCTCTGAGTTCTCAGAGAATCCCATGAGCTTGTTTTCTAATTTTCTGTTCCAGTTCTCTTCTCTGATTTGAAAGCCTCCATGGAGGATCTTCGTTTGGAAATCCTCTTTTTCATCCCCAAGACTTCTCTCTGTTCACAGATTATTTCTTCTTCCCAGCTACCGGCCTTCTTTTCATCGATGCGTTGTCTCTCAAATATCATTTAGAACACTAAGTAGTGTTTTGGGGGTTTATTTCTGTATTCTTCTTCTTCTAAGTTTTCTGTTGCTTCTAGTGCTGTTTCATGGGTGACAGGGCTCCCTCACTGACCCCGGGGCATGCACTTGGGAGTGTCACCATGGGGACATTTGGAAAGCTCAGCCGGAGCCCACGGGGTCTGGGTTGGGTAGCGTTCCCCTCCCCCAGGATGGTTTCCCTGGGCCACCCAGCCTCTCCTCCAGCTGCCCCCGCCCCCGGCAGCCACTCTGCCCACTAGGTGTGCCTGGGGCAGGGGGCTGGGCCCAGGCCTAGCAAGCCAGGTGGCTCCCTCCCAGGCCCCCTTGCCGGCTCTTGAGCTCTCCGCACCTGTTGGGAACAAGCCACACCCCCTCCCCTTGGGGGCGGTTCTGACCTTGGAGAGGGGTTCCTGGTCGCCCCAGAACGCTGCCTTCTCAGGCATCCAGTGCTTCTTCGGCGGTGGCAAGTCATTGCCCACGGCCAGGGGGTTAAGCGAGGACAGCAGCCGGCCCCGCCGCGCCTCCAAGAGCAAGAGCTTGAAGCGGCCGCAGGCCCTGACCAGGGCTACCCAGGGCAGCTTGCGGGGCCGATGTGCACCGTCGCGGATGTGGAGCGAGGACAGCTGCACGTTACTTCTCCGGAGCGCTGTCTTCCCGTCCTGGTCCAGGGCTTTTGCGGAGCTGGGGGCGCCCGGGGGCTGGGAGGCCATCTCGGAGCCCGGCCTGGCCACGAACGGTGGCGCCACGCGCCCGCGCCCCCACCTTGGGACCCACGCGCCCTTCCTGAGCCCGGAGATCTCGCTGCTTCCGCTCAACGCCCAATACGGTTAGCCACAGAAAAATGGCCAAGCGTGTGAAACCGGCGGCCCCATCCTCGCGGCCTCGCTTAGGGTCTTCCTGGCTCCGCCTCCCGGAATGATCTGTGTCTTCTGCCTTTGTAGGGGCCTCCTGGCCAACCCACTTCACCGTCAACAACAGAGAAACGGTCCATAAATTATAGAATGTGCCCAGGATTAATTAAGATGCAGCTGTTAGGGGTAGGTACACAAAATATAGAAGCACGTGAGGGAAACACCTGTCATAATGCCAATGAAATACCACAGAACAAAATGTCACCTCTTGGGACTCCCCTGGTGGTGCAGTGGTTTAGAATCCGCCTGCCAAAGCGGGGACACAGGTTCGATCCCTGGTCCCGGAAGATCCCACATGCCACGGAGCAATTAAGCCAGTGCGCCACAACGACTGAGCCTGAGCTCTAGAGCCTGACGAGCCACAACTACTGAAGCCCGTGCACCTAGAGCCCGTGCTCCACAACAAGAGATGCCACCGCAATGAGAAGCCCGCGAACGGCAACGAAGAGTAGCCCCCACTCACCGCAACTAGAGAAAGCCCGCGCGCAGCAACGAAGACCCAACACAGCCCAAAATAGATTAATTAATTTTTTTAAAAAAACACTTAAAAAAAAAGTCACTTCTTGTCCGGGGGCAGACTCAATGCTAGAAAATGACTGCATGGAATTATAACAAAAGAGCAAGGGTTGTCAACCCTAGCAGGTAGAAGTAGAAATGATTTTCTTCCTTCTTTCTCCTTTTACAATTGTTCTGATTTTTCTACGATGTTACTTTGATAATAGAAAAAAACCTCTGCACTCTACTTTTTCTAAAGGTCTCATCTGGGCAGATAAGGCAGCCTCAGAGCAGGGACCCAGGGCTGCAGTGCAGAGACCTGGAGCTTGTGTGACCCAGGGTGTGGGCGCACTCTTCCACTCTTGGTCCCAGTGCTTTTCTCAGACACTTTGGTGGCATCTACCCCGAGAGGCTGAGGCCACCTGCCAGGATCCTGGTACTGTGCTGCCCACTTGGCTCCTGGCCACCAGCACCAACCACATGAGGGAGGAACCACACTCCCCAGGAAAACATGGGAAAGCGACCACCTCCCTCCCACACGGGTCCTTAAGTCGGACTGTCCTTATCTGAACCTGGCTTTCTTCACAACAAAACCAGAGAAAAGCCTTTGCTTTTCATTTCTTTTTTCAAGTTTCAGGAAATGAAAAATCAAGAAAAAAATAGAAAAATGCCATTTTAATTAAACTGTACAGTCTGAGTTTTTTCCTCTGACACTAAAAGAAGTTAAAAATAGAAATTTCAGCAACCTTCCAAGGCAAGCTTTGAAATGTCAAGGTTTAAAAGAAAAATTATTTTACAGCAAAAATTTACATATAAATACAATCTGTACAATCTATTAACTGAGTGGCCAATGAACTTCCATTCTGGAGGAGATCTGGTTCTGGGACAGGCCAGGGCAGAATTCAATTACTGCCTTCTTAGTGGAAGATGCTTCAGCCTAGAAAAGGAAATAAAAGAGAGAGAGGAGGAAAGTTAGATACAAACAGAAAAACCAGACAGTTCAGCAGGGGAGAAGAATGCCAGGCCTCTCCCTGAGCCAAAGTGGCACAAAATACAGAGGATGACCCACACCATGAAAGAAAGTACCGTTTAATCCGCACTCTTAAGATTCTGTTCCCCCCAAGACACACAGAGAGACTCACTCCTCCACATCTCATATTAAGACCCATTTATAAAAGCAAGTTCCAATCCTGGTTGCACACACCTATCTCCTGTATGACCTTTGGAAGGAACTAAAAAAACGAAAAACAAAACCATGTTTGTTCCAGGGCCAAAAGCTCCTGAGCCGTTAGTCTTAAATCTCAGCTTCGTGCACACAAGAATGTTCATGGCGGCTCTACTCATCAAGAAGAGCTGGGTCACAATGACTCCAGATTCGTGCTCTACAGCCCCAAAGTGGAAAACCAAATGCCCCCAACAACGGAACAGATGAATACTCTGTGGTGTATCCCATAAAGGAATACTCTATGGCAATGAGAACGAACCAGCTGCTGCTACAATACAGAGGAATCTCACAAGCCAGATGCAAGAGTTCATAGTACATGGGTCCCTTAAATAAATCTGAAACACAGGCGAGAGTAATCAGCGGTGACAGAAGCCAGAGTGGTTACCTTTGGGGGGCGGGGGTGGGGATGCTAAGTGGGAGGGGCTTCTGGAGCGCTGGTTTATTCCTTGCTCTAGGTATGTTCAGGGAGTGAACATGCAGGGAGCTGGGAACTTACAGTGTGAATGCACTAAAGAGTGCACTTAACTGTACGTTTCCACGTCTGTGAAATTCTAGAATGGGCAAAGCTAACTTACAGGGACAGCAGGAAGATCAGTGTCTCCTGGGGAGGGGATGGAGGGGGCAGACTGCAAGTCCATCCGGAACTAGGCTGTGCCATCACTGAAGGAAAGCAGCAGGGGCCCTTGACAAGAGTGAGACCTCAGCCAGGCGCTGGGGATGCAAGTAAGACCCATGTGGTCGTGACCCTCAAAATGCCCCTTGCAGGAGACAGATGCAGACAGGTAATACACAGAGTGGAGTGAGGCACAAAAGATGGAGGGGGCCCCCTCCAGGCTCCCTGGGGAGAACCCAGGAGGCTTAGGGGTGAGGGGCTATGGAAACTATACCTTTAGCAACCACAAGAGTAATATTTAAATACATTTCACACCTCAGACGCTGCATTCCCTCTATCCCAGTCCCCCGCCTCAGAGACAAGTGCTCTCAGGGGTGTAAGAACCCCTCCAGCCCTTTTCTATGCAAGGATGTACATACATGTGCATGCGGGGAAATCCAAAGGCCCGTTGACAACAGTACCAGGCATATACGCTGTTCTGCAGCTTCTGGTCTCTAAATGGTTAAGTTTTAGACGCAAGTCAGCACACAGCTACCTGCCCACATTTTCTGACTGCTGTGCTTAGCCCACCCCACCACACCCTCCGGATGGGCACTGAGGGGCTTCCACGTGTGCAAGCGCAAATGCCTCCCCGCAGGAATGACTCATCACATGGCCCCAAATGGTCAAGGGTGAAAATATCAGGTGTTGGTGAGGGTCAGTGGGCCTCCCTGGGCCTTGCTTTCCCCGCCTGTGAGAGGAGGGGACACAAGTCACAGCCTTATGTGAGGATTAAACGAGCCCACACCCATGGTGTGCCTCACTGTGCCTGGCCCGTCCCTATCACCAATGGCACGCGCCCTGAGGAAAGGGAAACGTGAATCAACACAGCCGCTTCAGGGGGCTCTGGATTAAACTGAAATGCTCATATCCGTATTGTTTCTGAACCATGAGAAGGTCCTGTCCATTCTAAAGAAATAAATGAAAAAGAACAAGGCAGCGGCACTTGTCTTTCCAGATGGCAAAATATACTATAAGGCCAGAGTAATTAAAAGAGGGCGGATGAAATAACAGAAAACTGGGGGCTTCCCTGGTGGCGCAGTGGTTGAGAGTCCGCCTGCCGATGCAGGGGACACGGATTCGTGCCCTGGTCCGGGAAGATCCCACATGCCGCGGAGCGGCTGGGCCCGTGAGCCATGGCTGCTGGGCCTGCGCGTCCGGAGCCTGTGCTCCGCAACGGGAGAGGCCACAACAGTGAGAGGCCTGCGTACCGCAAAAAAAAAAAAAATGGCTAAGAAACCAGAACAGAGAATCCAGGAACCAATCCACATGGGCACAGGCATTTAGAATCTGATCAAGCTACACCTCCCTTACCAGCCCAGAGCACCGGTGGGGCCGAGTGGCCAGGGCTCGCGCCTGCCGTGTCCCCCGTCACCCTGGGCCCACAACTGGACTTGCCCTACCTGGTCCCGTGCTGGCCGGGCAGGGCCACCCAGCTGCTCCGGCCCGGGAGCTGGAGGGGAAGGGAAGACAGCGACTTCCAGGCAGGACCATAACAACCTCCAAGACCATCCTCCAACCCGTTGCCCTCGGCTCCTCTGAGGGCCACATTCTAGAGCGGAACAAACTGGGATCCTGAGTAACTTTCTCAATTTAACTTATGTTTCACCGTGCTGTGCCAGTGGGTTGAAAGGGTGTCTTTTCACCGCAGCTCGCCTACTCACTCTCACTACTACAACCGGCCATCTATCTGGAGAAAGGTAAGTTGGATGCCTACCCTACTCTGTTCACACACCCAAAAAGGAAAATAAAACAATTCAAATAGGTTAAACCAAAACAAAACTACAAAAGCATGAGAATAGTCTATATATATATATATATATATATATATATATATATATACAAAACCTTATATTTGGGAAGGCCTTAAAAAGACAAAATGTAAAACATATCAACAACAACATAAAAATTCGTAAAACTGAGTGTTCCCAAAACTAAAGCTTCTGTTCAACACAGATTGTTAAAAGTCATATAACAGGTAACACTCTAAAACACCAAGGATTAATATCCAGAATTATTTTTAAATTCCTAAAAGTCAGTAAAAACAGTACCTGAAAACCAGTATAAAAATCTAACAGAAAACAGAATACTGTACAAAGGACAGCAGCACATTATTCACAAAAGAGCCCATGGCAAAGGCTGAGACACACAGGAAAGGCTGCTCAGCCTCATTACTGATTCAGGAAATGCAGTGAAGATGACATGCCATTCTTCACCCATCAGGCTGGCAAACATCTCTGTGCTGTTTGTAACTGATGTAATAACAAGGTGCTTTCATAATTTAAATGGATAGAGCCACTTGTGGAAACAATTTAGTGATATTTATTCCTTCTAAATGTTCATTCCCTCTAGATTTATGCTACATAAAGTTATATTATTTATATTAAAAACGTGCAACAAAATGCACGTGTACCTGTGTGTGTGTGTGTGTGTGTGTGTGTGTGTGTGTGTGTGTGTGTGTGTGGCTGCGCAAAAAAGTCTTCAGAGTTACAAAGCAACAGATGACAGAGGTTACTGTGGAGGGAAGAGAGATCTGGGGGGAGTCGGTCACGGGCCACTTCAAGCCTTATCTGTAAGATCTGAATTTTCACAATGATAATGTATTTACGTATTACTTATGCAATTAAAAGTTAACTTTTTAAAAACGAGTTAAAGCACAAATTTATCATTTCTGACATTTCCCTCTATGCAAACACAGCGAGGTTTCAACGAGCCTCTGAGGGTTTCTGAAAGCCTACTGTCTCCTGTCACCTACCGTCTCAGCAGCTCCTGGGGTGACAGGTCTGCGGCCCCTTCTTCATCGCTCTGGCTGTCACTGCTGTTCGTACTCTCGGAACTACTACTTTTCTCTGACTTTTTATTCTTTTGCTTGCCTTTGTGTTTGTGCTTCCGGTGTTTCTTTTTCTGAAATAAATAAATAAATCAAGGAGAACAAATGGGTGTTTCCCTTCCTAATCCCATGCACTGGCAGGCTAATGAGGCATTTGGTTGCTGGAGTCATATTCAAAAACAAAAAACTTCACTTGGGGGAGCTTTAGCCTGGTGTGGGACAGACCAGGACACACAACTGGGCACACCCTCCACCGCGCATATGCTCACAGAATTGATCTTCTGGCGACAGACACAGCAGGACCAAGCAGGCACAGGCAGGACCCCATCATGACACTCAGCCCCCATCTCATCCAAGGTGACCCCATCCCCCCACCGCCCCGCCCGTGAACCTGCCTGCTCCATTTCTTTAGCCATATGTGACAAACCACATATCAGGATGACAAGCTCCCTGGAAAAGCACAAAGAAGAAACTGGTAGAAGGTCAGAGAACAGCACATAAGCCGGTGAGAAACACGTTAGTTTGGTTTTCAAATCTGTCGGCACCAGTTTCTTTCCTTTCACTCCAGGAGAACTTCTCTTACCTTCCATGCCCAAGAATCCCTTTTTCAGATAGCCAAAAGAGGAACTGTTTCTAATCAATTCTACTACTACCCAGATCACTGTGGGTACCCAGCACTAACTAACATTAACTGAATTAAAAGCCTGTGCCATAACTCAAAAGAAGACACGGATGTTGAGACAGCAGTGTCAACAGTGTTCTTTAAGCGTCCATCACTTCAAATGGCAAGCTACAGACCCAAATCTCTATTTGTAATGATGACAAAGTAGTTGAGAAATGTTCAAACTAATACCTTCCTTTAATACTGAATGATAATCAATATCAAATGTTTTTATTCATTATCTAAATATTTTACTAAAAACAATTGTCTTATTAAACACAATAATTAACTATTCTGTTATTTAATACTCAACCATTACTCTAAGATATTTAATATATTTCTTTGGCCGAGCAACTTGCAGGATCTTAGTTCCCCGACCAGGGATTGAACCTGGCCCCCACAGTGAAAGCCCCGAGTCCTAACCACTGGACCGCCATGGAATTCTCAACTCTAAGATATTTAAATGTCCTTTTTTCCTACTTTTTAATGTTCATGAATAAAAAAAAACTTTTAAGTAGAACTGAATAAGATATTCTGTCTAAAAGAAAAACAGGACTTCCCTGGCGGTCCAGTGGTTAGACTCCTCTGCGCTTCATGGCAGGGGGCACGGGTTCGATCTCTGGTCAGGGAAGATCCCGCATGACGTGCGATGTGGTCAAAGCAAAAGAAAAAAAGCAAAGTTTTTCTGAAAATCGAGGGTTTCCACTGACTATCAACATTTCTGTCAAGGCGTAGAGAGACCTGTGGCCTCCATTTGACTGGCTTCATGGGTCACCCCTGGAGGCTGGTCTAGACGACAGAAGCAGGGGCGTCTGACCCCACACACTGATCCTGCTACACCCAGAAGTTACCTTCTCTTTCTTCCGTCTGTGCTCTTTCTTGGTCTTGTGTTTTTCTTTGTTCTTTTTATGTCTCTCTTTGAGAGGTGCCTCAAGTTTCTGACGAGCATCTGAAACACGAATGTAATAAAGACATTACTTAGAGACTATAGGGGAAGAGAAGGCTAAATGACTGAGTTAGGAGTCTGACGTAGACAGATGTTTACCATTAAGGCAGAACTCCTGCCCTGCCTCACTGATAAACAAGCAGATTAGCATATCACGTTGCAGATCTATATTTAGAAACTGCCAGAAACCTCAACCTAAGACCAGAGTGATCCAATGGTGTCTGGCCACAGTCTTATCTGCCAGATGAAGATAAAGTCAGACCAGAATGCCTACCAGCCTTCTGTCATTTAACATCCTCAGGTAAACTCAGAGATAGACCAGAGTCTGAATCTGGCTCTGTCAGCAGGTCTGTGGTCTTTGGCATGTCGCTAAACCTCTCCAAGTCTGTTTTCCTGTCTGAAAAATGGGGAAAATAAGAATCCCTATCCTTTTGGGGACACAGAGGGGATTAGATGGGACCGTGCGCATGAATCCCATAGCCCAGAATCTGGCACATAATTGTCCGCCCCTGTGACACCGTCCACCCTTTACAAAAGCACATTTCATGTGAGTTTGTCTTATAAGCAGAAACACTAAAAAATTAGCACCAAAACAAAATAATGTACTTGATCATTAAAAATGAGTAAACATGGCAGAAACAGAGACATAGATGTAGAGAACAAACATATGGACACCAAGGGGGAAAGTGGCAGGGGTGGTGGTGGTGGTGGTAGGTTGAATTGGGAGATTGGGACTGACATGTATACACTAATATGCATTAAATGGATAACTAATATGAACCTGCTGTATAAAAAAAATAAATAAAATTAAATTAAAAAAAAGACTAAACAAGTTGCATGCACTCCACTTCTCCACCTCCAAATTCTGACCAAAACGTTTTCATAGGCCATTAACTTCCAGGTCATCAAACCAGCAGAAAATTATCTATAGCAGAAACAGTGTAAGTCATTAAATCAACTTTTTTCTACCTAAAGAAAAATTCCAAGGTATTTCAGGAGTATGGTTTATTTCTCAAACCCAGTTAACCAATGCCTGCAATTTTCTAGTCCTACAGTTTGGTCAAATGTTTCCCAGGTTGACCTCCCCAAACTTTTTTTTTTTTTGATGCTAGTTTTTGGAAAATAGCCCATAGACCAAATTAAGTTATCAACTATTACAAGGTTATCAAGAACCATCTGGGAAATGGGCATAACTAACTTAGCTTTCAAGTGCCGACACTTATTTTAAACTAAAGATCTGAACAATTACACAAATGAGAAATATATTCACCACAATTTTTCAAAACTTCACACATTTGACTCCTCTCTGCTTTCATCTCTTTGAAGGCTGGGTTAATTAACCAAGCCACTATGCATATGTGGGCACTACAGGAAACTATAAAGTACATAATAGAATTTTATGTCATTTCTATATCTGGGCCCTATTATCAGATGTTTGTTAACTCAGCTTTCAAAGAGATGCCAACCAGTCTAAACATTTTAACATGAGATGTCAGTTTAAGCTGGCACTGAACAGAAGTTGTTAACAGATATTGGGGGAGGAGGATGAGCTGTATTTACTTCTGAAAGGATTAGTTTTATTTTATTTGCTGCATTAGCCAAAGTATAAAGAAGTCTCAGAATATCCTTCTCCCTACAATTCCTATCCCATTTTGTGCCCTAGATTTCTACTTTTTTATCTCTACACGTGACAAAATTTGAGATACTTAGGGCCCTATCTGTTAAAAAGTTAAAAAAAAAAAATTAAAGGACTCTAAGGCTGAAAAGCAACACCTATCATTTACGCACAAGGTGGAAGCACTGATTTTCCAAACAGGGCTGAGAACGGATAAACTAGAAACAAACATATATATTTGGTCAGCCTCATGCTGGATTACGTTGGCAGACAGAACAATGTGGTTAGAGTTGTCCTATCTTGGGGGAGACTCTGGCCCCAAGGCAAACAGATGACATAAGGAGCTCTCGACTCACTGGGGCAGAAGACGGGAGGCAGCTGCGGGCCAAACTCTTCTCTTTCATCTATCTGTATCTTCTGAATCGGGAAGAAAGGTGCGGGCTCCTGGGGTGCTGGCTCACTAGCTGAAAAACACCAGGATATTAATTTTAGATACATGCCAAATATTAATGTGCTTGAGTCTTCAATTAATGTCTGTTTTTACCAGATAGCATGTGCTTTTCGTCAGCACCCCGCGTAACTAGCTCACGTCAGGTGCTGAGGACACAGCAGTGAACACACAGGCCCAACCTCTGACCTCCTGGACATTTGAGTTGGGATGTCGGTCACACAAGGGCACCTGCAAGCAGGTGCCCCAGGGGCTGTACCACAGGGGTGGCGAGGGTACTTGTGGCACACGCTCCACATCACCTGAGACCTAAAAGGTTGAAACACCATCAGGACTTCCCTGGCAGTCCAGTGGTTATGACCCTGCACTTCCAGTGCAGGGGGCATGGGTTCGATCCCTGGTCGGGGAACTAAGATCCCACATGCCATGTGGCATGGCCAAAAAATAAAAACAAAAACAACAATGTGATTAAGCTAGCCAAGAGGACTAAATACAATATCGCAAAAACTGAAATAAATAAATAAAAATAAAAGGTAGAAACACAACCTCAAGGAAGGGCCATCTCAGGAGAATAAAGACTTACAAATAAACAGGATGTACGGCTTCGCTGGTGGTGCAGTGGTTAAGAATCCGCTTGCCAATGCAGGGGACACAGGTTCAAGCCCTGGTCTGGGAAGATCCCGCATGCCGCGGAGCAACTAAGCCTGTGCGTCACAACTACTGAGCCTGCGCTCTAGAGCCTGCGAGCCACAACTACTGAGCCCACGCACCACAACTAGTGAAGCCCGTGAGCCTAGAACCCGTGCTCAGCAACAAGAGAAGCCACCGCAGTGAGAAGCCCGCACACCACAACCAATAGTAGCCCCCGCTCGCTGCAACTAGAGAAAGCCTGCGCACAGCAACGAAGACCCAAGGCAGCCAAAAATTAATTAATTAAAAAACAGGATGTAAGACTGTGTCCCAGCTCAGAAGGCTTCATTTCACTCAAAATAAATCGTCAGAGGAGAAAAACTGAATATAAACAAATTATCGTGTTCACATTAATAATCTCGTTTTTTAAAAAGAGATGATTAGGTTTTCAGAGAGAAGAGAGAAAGATGGGGAAAGTCCGGAAAAATATGCATCA
Source organism: Phocoena sinus (assembly GCF_008692025.1). NCBI lineage: Eukaryota > Metazoa > Chordata > Mammalia > Artiodactyla > Phocoenidae > Phocoena > Phocoena sinus. Next base: position 17,569,083 of record NC_045781.1, read on the forward strand.
AAGCATTAATGGTGGTTATCTCTGGGAAGGGGGAATTCCCAGAGACTTAAGCTTTTTACATTTCTTTTCTTTTCTTTTTTTTTGGCTGCGTCAGGTCTAAGTTGTGGCGTGTGGGATCTTCTGTTTTGGCGTGCGGGCCTCTCTCTAGTTGTGGCACAGGCTCCAGAGCACACAGGCTCAGTAGTTGCACCACTTGGGATCTCTAGTTGTGACGTGCAGGCGCAGTAGTTGAAGCATACAGGCTTAGTTGCTGCGTGGCACGTGGGATCTTAGTTCCCCAACCAGGGATCGAACCTGCATCCCCTACATTAGAAGGCAGATTCTTAACCACTGGACCATCAGGGAAGTCCCTATATTTCTATATTTTTAAACTTTTCAAGTAATATATGACTCTGTAATAAAAAAATAAGTTGTTTTTTTCTCACAAAGAAAAAAATAGGCTGACATTTGCAATCACCTAAGAACAAACAATATTTTATATCTCTATGTAACTTTTTGGTTAAAGGCCCTCAAAAATTAAACCCAAGTCCACCACAGACTGAAAGGGGCAGGCAGAACAATCTAAAACTGAGATGGGAAATTCTGTCCACCCACCCAAACATCTGAAAAGTCTCCCACCCTTGCAAGCACCAGACAGTCTCCTTTCTTATGCCCAAACTCCTGGCTGGGGTAAAGAGAACAAGTAGACAGGCTACTAACCAGGTGTTAGACTCACAGTAACGAGAACAGACACCATCTACCAAGTGCTACTTATGTGCCAGGCAATGCCCATCTGATGGCTGTTCCAGAGCATACAATCTGCCCTACAGAGAGGAAAGCAGGAAGAAACCCTGTATATGTCATCACCAAATGTTTTCCACTAATCCTCGCACCTAATCAGCAACCAGGTTAAAAAAAAAAAAAGCTATTTTTTAAATGAAAATTTTGCTATTTTTTAATTCTCCTCAACTAGGATAAGTAGGAAAATCAATATTATCAAACACATCTTTATTTATTTAAAAAAAAATTTTTTTTGCAGTATGCGGTCCTCTCACTGCCGTGGCCCCTCCCGCTGCGGAGCACAGGCTCCGGACACGCAGGCCCAGCGGCCATGGCTCACAGGCCCAGCCACTCCGTGGCACGCGGGATCCTCCCGGACCAGGGCACGAACCCGCGCCCCCTGCATCGGCAGGCAGACTCTCAACCACTGTGCCACCAGGGAAGCTCCTCAAACACATCTTTACATCCTAAAAATATACCAGAGATTTATACCAGATAGAGAGAAAAAAGGGAAAAAAAAGAACTCTGCTCCACCCCATTTAAAGATACAAAAGATTATAAATCATAGAAATATTTTTTTGGATCTGTCTACTAAGGCAAGGAAACAAAAGCAAAAATAAATAAATAAGGGACCTTCCTGGAGGTCCAGTGGGTAAGACTCTGCACTCCCAATGCAGGGGGTCCGGGTTTGATATCTGGTTGGGGAACTAGATCCCGCATGCATGTTGCAACTAAAAGTTCACATGCCACAACTAAGGAGCCCACATGCTGCAACTACGGAGCCAGGGAGCCGCAACTAAGGAGGCTGCCTGCCGCAACTAAGAGCCGGTGCAACCAAATAAATAAATATATAACTAAATAAATATTTTTTAAAAACCAAAAAACAAATAAGACCTAATTAAACTAAAAAGCTTTTGCACAGCAAAGGAAACCATCAACATAATGGAAAGACAACTGCTGGTATAAATCTTGTGGGCTTTTTTTTTCCATCATCCTGGTTTTGGTATCACCTCACACTTGTCAGAATGGCTACCATCAAACAGACCACAAATAACAAATGTTGGTGAGGATGCAGAGAAAAGAGAACCCTTGTACATTGTTGGTGGGAATGTAAATTTGTGCAGCCACTGTGGAAAATAGTACAGAGGTTCCTCAAAAGACTAAAAATAGAACTATCATGTGATCCAGCAATTCCATTCCTGGGTATATTTCCAGAAAAAAAAACGAAAACTCTAAGTCGAAAAGATACATGCACCCTAATGTTCACAGCAGCATTATTTATAATAGCCAAGATATGGAAGCTCCCTAAGTGTCCATCAACAGACAAATGGATGAAGAAGATATGGTGTATATACACAATGGAATCCTACTCAGCCATAAGAAAGAATGAAATTTTGCCATTTGCAACAAAATGGATGGACCTGGGAGGGTATTATGCTAAGTGAAGTAACTCAGACAAAGAAAGACAAATACCGTATGTTACCACTTACATGTGGAATCTAAAAAATAAAACAACTGAATGAATATAACTAAACAGAAACAGACTCACAGACATAGAAAACATACTCGTGGTTACCAGTGGGGAGAGGGAAGGCGGGAGGGGTAAACGAGGGGTAGGGGATTAAGTGATACAAACTATTATGTACAAAATATATAAGATACAAAGATATATCATATAGCACAGGGAATATAGCCAATATTTTATAACAACTTTAAATGGAGTACAATCTACAAAAATTTTGAATCAGTATGTTGTACACCTGAAACTAATATAATATTGTAAATTAACTATAATTAAATACAATTTTTTTTAACTTAAAAAATACGAAAGATTAAAACATCATCAAAAAATCATCAATTGCTAATTATCCTGGTTCCAAATTACACACTAAATGAAGAAAGCAGCTTCTCTAGAAACATCATTGCTTTCTTTTTTAGATCCCAAAGTCTAAAATATTTGACACACCTTGTGCCACAGATGACGTTTCCACCACATCAGCCTCTTGGGAACCTCTGAAGTCGGCTTCCCTGATACCCTCCTGATCATCCTCACTGTCGCCCTGCTCATCCTCAGAGGATGAAGACTTTTCATCTGAGGAGCTGGCAAAGATGGCTTTGAATAAGTCCATGGATGGGCGGCTACCCTCTCCTTCAGTCTGTGAATCCACACCTTTGTTTACCTGTATTAACAGTGAAATAACAGTCAGAAATGAAGAAGCAAGGGTGAAAGGAGACACGTGTTCAAGAACATGGCACCCGTGCACACACACACAGGCACGCATGCATACATATGTACACATACTTGTGTTTGTGCTCCTTTACATGGGTCTCCACACCCACGCACTGCCTAACTAAAGAATGATCACTCACATGGCATCTGATTCAACACCTGTAGATTGTGCTGACTGGTAGAAGCAGCTGAAGCTATACGTGGAAACAGGTCATTAATCAGAATTGCAAAGGACCCAGAAAAAGGCAGTAGGGACTAGCACAGTGCCTCTGTCTTGTTTTCAAAAGTCGTCTATCTGAGCCTTCAGAGGTCCCACATGAAAGGTAGTGAAGACAGTGTACTCGTATAAAAGTGCTGAAGAGAAAACTGGGGGCCTCCACACAATGGGGAGGGTACCGAGAACAAGCCAACAAAATGGTCCTGGAGCTCCCCTCTGCAATTACACGTCACCCTTCCTAAAAGCAACCCAGGTATGGAGAGTCAGGTGAGCCAATAAAGAGGCAGTGACTTGGTATACACTCCATTCTATAAACAAGGAGCAAAGGTATGAAGAAGACATGGCTCCCACGTCCTAACAGCTAATCACCAGACAGACATGGGGTGATCTAACGTGCTAAGTGTGAACAGCAGTGATGAGAGAGCCTAGGACTGGCCTAGATCAGAACCCACTTCAGTCCTTCCATTTTACCACTGAAGAACGTGCGTCAGGGGCGACAAGAGGCTCTGTCAATGACACACGCATGCTATGTGCCCAGGGTGGGTCTGGACTCCACCACCAGCTCTCCTTGCTCTCGGCCTGGGGTCCCTCCCCAGTCCCACACCACCTCCAATTTCTGAAGCAGAGTTACAAATATGCACGTGAGGAAAACCGACACAAGATAGTGGAATTTATGATTTTAAAGTAAACCCTTTTCACAGAAAAAAATTAAGGAAGAAAAGCATACCACTGCCCACTAAAAATAACCAGGACACCTTGGAGTAAGGACTGATTCTAGAGCTGGGGCTGAGAAATAAAAAGATGAGGCCAGAACATCTTACTGTGCCCAGAAAGTGAGGACATGCTCAGAGGGTAAAAGGGACACTTCAACAGGAGACAGAAGCCAACTTGAAGGGGCTTCAACTAACCAAACTAGCACAATTGGAGCATTAAAATAAATAATGATAGTACTGAATTATCCCTCTCGATAAAATAGGAAACTGTGGGTCCACAGTGACATAAATAGTTGATGAAGGACAGGGTATTTATATATTTCAAAGCTCTTAAATGTGTATTAAAGTACAAATTAATAAGAAATGAATAAATAAAAGTACTTAACTACAAAGGGGAAAAGACTGACTTCACAGTGGAGAAGTCTGGCAGACACCACCTTACTCGAATAATCAAAGTGAACATGAGTAATGGGAAAAATCATCATCGTGTTCTACTTGGCAGGACACAGCGAAAACACAGCAGCATCCCTTCTGAGGTGTTCCTGCCAAAAATGCAGAACCAGAATCTAATCCTGAGGAAATGCCTGATAAGCCCAAATTGAGGGGTATTCTACAAAACATTGGCCTGTAATCTTCAAAAGTAACAAGATCACAATTCCGCGCTCCCAATGCCGGGGGCACAGTTTCGATCCCTGGTCAGGGAACTAAGATCCCACATGCCGCACAGCTTGGCCAAAAAAAAAAAAATTTAATTTAAAAAATTAAATTTCACTTTTAAAATAAATTCTAAAAATAAATTTAAAAGAAAAGTATCAAGATCATGAAAGTCAAGGGAATACTGAGGAACTGTTCCACACTGAAGAAGACTAAAGAGACATGACAGCTAAATGCAACAAGTGATGCTGAGTTAAATTCTTTTGCTATAAAGGACATTATTAGGACAACTAGTGGAACTTGAATGGGTCTGAGGATTGGACAGTAGTAATGTATCAATGTTAACTTCCTGATTTCGATAGATGTACTGTGCTTATATAAGAGAATGCCCTTCTTTAAAGAAAACACAGGTGTGACAGGGCATCTGGTTGGCAACTTATACCCAAGTGGTTCAGGAAACAAAATTATCTGTACTGTATTTAAACTTTTAAGATTGTTTCAAAATTTTAAAAATTATAGAAAATGTCAGGAGAGAGAGGCTGACAGTAAAACACAGGAAATCATGGCCACAATTCCCTAGAAAAGTCATGGATCATATACCTTTATGGCAAACCACAGATACCAATGTCACATGCATGGACCATAACTGAATGACAGTGTTTGCAGACAGTCTTGGCCTTTAATAATGTCTACATTATTAATGTACATGAGTACATGAGGTATTCAACTCTCAGATAACTACAGAAGCTGATCTTTTTTGTTTTTATTTTTTTTGGAATATAATAGGAGCTGTACTGAAATTAAATAACAACGCACACCAAACACACAAGACTGTATCTGCAAAGCTCCCTCACCACCCCCCACCTTCCACCAGAAGTGTGCACATTCCCATTTGTGCTGTCTCAGCTTTCAGGGAAAGAAATTAAATAACCCAGAAAGGGAAAGAGACCCTCCTAAGGTCACAAGCTAAAAAGTGAAAAAGCAAGAACCAAGACATTCCAGCCAAAATTATCTAAATACTATCTCAACATGATTTGAGAAAATCTAGAAGGCTTTCTAATCCAATGACCATATCACACAGCCAGAATCCCTGGGTAGGGTTTTATGCCATTAAAACCCAAATGGAGTGGTTCCAAATCCGTGGTGGCATGGGTAGTGGCTGCAGCTGCCAGGCTCTGAAGGAGGGGAACCCTTTCCACAGGAGCTGTGGTCCAAACGGTCTGGAGTGAATCCTATTGCTGTTTTCCCCTTCCTGCCCTCTTGCCACTTGACTCCAGGCAGAAACAGTCACAGGAAGTGCAAGGCAGAGCAGGCAAACTAAAGTCCCAGCTTTCTGACTGGAGGACTTGAAGGGGGAGCTCAGAGTCAGAAAATGTAAGGAATGGGTCTTCCCTGGTGGCGCAGTGGTTAAGAATCCGCCTGCCAATGCAGGGGACTCAGGTTCAATCCCTGGTCCGGGAAGATCCTACATGCCGTGGAGCAACTGGGCCCGCGTACCACAACTACTGAGCCTGCGCTCTAGAGCCCACAAGCCACAACTACTGAAGCCCGCGCGCCTGGAGCCCATGCTCCGCAACAAGAAGCCCACACACCGCAAGAAGAGTGGCCCCTGCTCGCCACAACTAGAGAAAGCCCGCACACAGCAACGAAGACCCAACGCAGCCAAAAATAAATAAATAAAATAAATTTATAAAAAAAAAGAAGAAGAAAATGTCAGGAAGATCACGAAGAGGAGGAGCTCAAGAGGGTGATCCTATATAGTGGTTTATGAGCTTCTCGCTCACCTCTGAGCTCATGGATCTGATTCCATGAGCAAATCAAAGCCTCTGATAACAGAACTATGGGATTAACTACCAGCCAGGTCCCAGACCAACCACCAGGAAGAGCACATACAGGAAAGATCTGAATGAAGAGTACTATAAAGGCTTTGAAAACCGAAGGACATTTCAACCCAGATGGGTTGGAACTTGTAGCCTGAACCTAATTAGGTCGATTGTCTGCTAAAGCAAAATAAAAGAACAAAACAAAAAGGCAACATTCTCCTTAGAATTTAAACAAGACCCAGGGTCTCATTACATAATATTCAAAGTATCCAGAGTACAAGGCAAATTTACTTGGTATACAAACAACCAGGGAAATCTCAACTTGCAGAAGATAATCAGCAAACACCAACCCCAAATGACAAAAACCAAAACGACAAAAATGTTGGAATTACGAGACAGACTTTAAAGCAGCTATTATGACCCTGCTCCAAGAATAAAGACAAATGAAGAAAAGATTAAAAAAAAGGTCTCAGCAAAGAAATAAAAGATATAAATACAATAACCCAAATAAAAAATTCAGGGCTCAATAGCAGAATGGAGATGACAGAGGAAAGACTCAGTGAACTTGAAGACAGATCAACTGAATTTACCTGATTTAAACAACAGAAAGGAAAAAAAGAGAGTGAAAAACAGAACAGAGGCTCAACGACCTACAGGACGAATTCAAAAAGTATTACATTTATGTCATCAGAGTCTCAGGAGAGGCACGAGAGTGTGGTGCAGAAAATATATTTGAATAAAATAATGGCTGAAAATGCCCCAAATTTGGTCAAAGACAAACTTAAAGATTCAAGAAATTCATAAAACCCCAAACAAAATAATCTCAAAGGAATGCACACCCAGATATATCACTACCAAACAGCTAAAAACCAAAGACAAAGTGAAAATCTTGAAAGGAGCGAGAGGAAAAGTCACATCACTACAAGGACAGGAACAACAATGTGAACGACTGTAGGTTTCTCATCAGGAACTACAAGGCCAGAAGGAAGTGGCACAACATTTTTAAAGAGCTAAAAGAAAAGACCTGTTGACCCAGAATTCTACATCCAGCAAAAACATCCTTTAGGAGTGAAGATGGAATACAGGATATTCTCAGATGAAAGAAATTTAAGAGAATTAGTTGTTGGAACTGCTGTAAAAGAAATGCTACGGGAAGTTCCTTAGACAGAAGGAAATGATGAGAGAAGGAAACCTGCGATTTCCCTGGTGGTCCAGTGGTTACGACTCTACACTTGCACTGCAGGAGGCATGGGTTCAATCCCTGATCGGGGAACTAAGATCCCACATGCTGTGCAGCACAACCAAAAAAATCAAAGAATTAAAGAAAATTTTTTTAAAAGAGGGAAACCTGGAACTTCAGGAACAGAAATGATAAATATCCAAGTAAATCAAATAGACCATTATCTCCTCAGCAGTTCTCTAAAATGTGTATAACAACTGAAAGCAAAAATTTAAATATTGTCTGATGAGGTTTTCATTATATATATACTGTAACGTATAAGACCACAACGTAAAGCAGGGAGAGTAAAGGGACGGTAAGGATTGTCTATTCCACTTGAAGTGGTAAAATATCAATCCTAAATACATGATGAAAAGGTTAAGTATGTATATTGTAATCCCTAGAGCAATCACTGCAAAAATAGAGTAAAAAAATATATAATAGATAAATTCAAATGGAAAACTAGAAATTATTGAAGTGATACAAAAGAAGGTAGGAAAGGAGAAAGACAGAAACAAGAAAGAGTGGGAACAGAAAACAAACAAAACTGCAGACCAAAATCCAAATTACATCAACAAGTTACATTAAATACAAACGGTCAAAACATACAAAAATTAAAACATACAGATTATCAAAATGTATTTAAAAATAAAGCACCTAATGACAATGACATGTTGCTTATTAAAAACCCACTTTAAATATAATCATATAGATTAAAAGTGAAAAGATGGAGAAATACATACTATGCAAATAATCAGGGATAAAGAGTACTATTACATAATGATGAATGGGTCAATTCATCAAAAAAAATATAACTATCCTAAATGTGTATGCACCTAACAAGAGAGTTTCAAAATACATGAAGCAAGCACTTGGGAATAAAGTTTGATAGTTTCTTACAAAGTTACATCTATATTTAGCTCTTACCCAGTAATCCCACTGTTAGGTATTTACCCTAGGGAAGTGTAAACTTATGTTCATATACAAATTTCCACATGAATATTCATAGCAGCTTTATTTATGATAGCCAAAAACTGGAAACAACCATATGTCCTCAAAGAGTGAATGGACCAAGCTGTGGTGTACCCATACGGTGAAATATCATTAAACAATAAAAAGGAAGGAACTACTGATACACACACAGTACTGATGAATCTCAAACGTATGACACTGAGTGAAAGAAGCCAGTTTCAAAAGGCTACATATGTATATCATCTGATTTCATTTATATAACGTTCTGGAAGGAGCAAAACTATTGAGACAGAGGAGAGATCAATGGTTGACCAGGGCTTGGGGTGAGGGGAGGGTATGACTATGAAGGGACAGCATGAGGGAGGTTTTTGGGGTGATGGTATCATTTTGCCTGCTGATTGTGGTAGTGGTTCCATGAATCTACATATGTATAACAACTCACTGTACTGCAGTTTTTTTTTAAGTCAAGTTTAATGTATGTTAATTTAAAAAATAATTTTAATGAGGCTATTAGAAATAAAACCAACTTTTTAAGTTCAACTCAACTATTTAGGCAGTAATTTTTTTTTCTTTTTTTTCTTTTTTTTTTTTTTTGCGGTACGCGGGCCTCTCACCGTTGTGGCCTCTCCCATTGCGGAGCACAGGCTCAGGACGCGCAGGCTCAGTGGCCATGGCTCATGGGCCCAGCGGCTCCGCGGCATGTGGGATCCTCCCGGACCGGGGCACGAACTCGCATCCCCTGCATCGGCAGGCAGACTCTCAACCACTGCGCCACCAGGGAAGCCCTAGGCAGTAATTTTTTAAAAGAATCCAATGGATAATTTCTCTATACTCTCCACAAAAGGGATTACTTGTTACTTGGAAAATCATATTTTCTATACAATACACTGACTTTTGTTTCAGTGGTTGATGCTAAGTGAAAGCCATTCTAGGCAGAGAAGTTTATAACCTCTCCTCAAATGATTAAGGCTATGACCGAAATTGGTGAATTGTACAGCAGATGTGGGCAAACTACTGCCCATGGGCCAAATCCAACCCACCGCCTGTTTTTGTAAATAAAGTTGTACTGGAACACAGATGTACTCAATTTTTTTCATATTGCCTGTGGTTTCTTTCACACTCAACAGCAAAGATGAATAGTTGTGATACCGTATGGCACACAAAGCCTAAAATATTTAATATCTGGCCTTTCACAGCAAAAGTCTGCTGACCACTGCTATCGAATGACAAAAAGCATCACCACAGAGAAAGGCAAAGGCCACAGTCAGCCTGGCAAAGAGAACTTGAGAGCCCCAAATACCTTATTTGAGACTGATTCCGTTGTATGCTCTTCCTCTTTGTTTACTAATGGACTGGACTCTTGTTTAGGTGGACCAACTTTTGATCTAGCCAAACTTAAAAACTCACTAATGGAATCTTCTTTCTTTTCTTGTTTAGATGTATCCCATCTGGATGGTTTTCTTGATTCTGAAAGGTAGGACATAGACCTAACATTAGAATTAGCAAGCAAAAGGCAAGCTCTGCATTATGGTTCTTTAATTCATTCAAGAACATCAGCGAGCCTACTATGTATGGTCCAGGCACTGTGCAAGGTGCTGGGAATGTGGCAGATGCTGAAGCAGAGCTCCAACCCCAAACAGTGTATATCTGGACCACTTTAGCACGAGCTAACGTATTCATATGAACGATTCTTTTAATGGAAGGAGAGTTCATACTACGTGTACCCCTATGACAAGATGATCCTTTACTTCTGTCTTCCCGACTAGGGGTGGAGACCATGGACCTGGGGAAGCCCTACTCACTGTCGGGACCTCGGTGCTGTGGAACTTTCTCACTTGATGCTTGAGTTGCAGGTGAGGAAGCTGTCTCTGGGACTGTCAGAAAGTTGAAGACTGAGTATTTGTCACGTTTCACTCTTGGTAAGCCAACTAAAGTTGAACTGGGGGTTGAAAAGGAAACATATATATAAATAATCTTAATAACAACTGTGAGGATAAAATCCAATTCCTACAAGGCTGTCCATCTCATGTTTTTCACCAGTAGCTCTTCTACTTGGTTGAAAAGGTCCCTTAAGATGTTTTTGCTTCTCAAAGCAATTTTAGAATTTGGAATGTCTGACTTTAGGAGCCATGAGTTTTTTATTATTATAGTAACAGCTAGAATTTAACTTTTTTTAATTTATTTTTGGCTGCGTTGAGTCTTTGTTGCTGCACGCGGGCTTTCTCTAGTTGTGGCGAGTGGGGGCTACTCTTCGTTGTGGTGTGCGGGCTTCTCATTGTCGTGGCTTCTCTTGTTGCGGAGCACGGGCTCTAGTCGCATGGGCTTCCGTAGTTGTGGCTCACGGGCTCAGTAGTTGTGGCGCACAGGCTTAGTTGCTCTGTGGTATGTGGGATATTCCCAGGCCAGGGCTTGAACCAATGTCCCCTGCATTGGCAGGCATATTCTTAACCACTGTGCCATCAGGGAAGCCCTAGAATTTAACTTTGACAATGGATTTCCATGAAGGAAAAGTTCCACTGCTAAAAATATACCTCAATTTTCTCACAAAGTCTGTGATTCAGCTGTATATTCTTTCTTGTGGTGTTTATAATCAAATAAGAAGGTACTGAACTTGTATAGAGAATCAGAAAACATAAGTTTCACTTCAAATGTAAACTCTCTGTGTGTGATTAAAAAGGTGGCAAATTAGACATTGTTTCTGTAACTTGGCGCATCTGAGTTTCCTACCTTTGCTACCTGGATGTCTGCTTTTTTTTTTTTTAGTAACAAATTAATAGAAGTTAAATCTGCAAAGTCTGCAGCTCCAAGCATTTACAAGTAAGTTCATCTAGAAAAAGGAAATTTAAATGAATATGTAGGTGGAGAGTTAGCTTTAATACAGGGGAATAAGTACTGATGTAAGGGCAGGTTTATCCAACTTACCTTGGATACGGGTCAGGGACATTAAACCTCTTACACAGAAGCTTATCAGGGTGCCACTCAAATGTGTCTCGGGTAAGCTTCCCGAACAGCTTCATCTTCACAGCCGACTGCTTGTCACTGACGTCATTCTGGGAAAAGACAGTCATCTGTTTCATCAAGTGGCCACAAAACTGACCTGTCTGCTTTTCCATTTACAAGTTTGCAAACAATCTTCCAAAATTCTAGAACGGCTTATGCTACATTTCTGCTAAAGTACACTGGAAGCTAAAAGCATAAAGCCATTTCTTATTCTACAGTGCCATGTGTATTTTGGTCTTTTCACTGAGGGATTTAACGTTTTTAGCTATACAGTGTTTTAATTTTAAAATTCACCACACAGGGAATGATGGCGACAGACCTCTTGGTCCCGAGGGACTTCCACCTGCTCTGAATCGTCTTCCATCTTGGCGTGAGTGAACCGGGAGGACAAAGTCGAATGGGAAGACACATACAGCAGGGCTGCCTGAGAAAACTCATCCCGCTCACGGCGTCGCTCCCACTCTGTCATACTGGGATCAAGACAACATTCCAGAGCATCTAGGGTAGAGAACAAGAAACTGCTTCACTCCTAGGAAAAATGGGGAACTTAAAGGAGAACATCTAGTGGGCACCACTGTATCCCTGTAGTTTTCACCAGAGAAAACACATAATCATTATCCTGGCTTTTAAGAGCATGGCGGGAGGTCCTTGGCAGGTAATATTGCTCCCTCCCTCAAAATGATGCTTTTATTGAATTCTGTCTACTGCATATAGCAGAGAAAAACATTTGGGGATTAATGCTTGATTAAATCTTCAAAGCAAGGAACTTGTTACCAGTCCCAGACAGTGAAAATTCATCCCAACTATATTCCTAAGTTTGAGCAGAAAACACTCCTTTCTCTAACTTTTTTGTTTTTAATTTAACATGTAAACACTAGGGGTGTGGAATCTTAGTGCGAGTTAAGGCACAGTACACAAAGATCTGCTTTTGAAAACCAACCCCTCTAATTTGCTGACAAGCTCTCCCAAGGACTACTGCGTAAAAGAGCAATCTCTTGCCTCAATCTTGCCATATTTACTTCATAGATCATAGAGTGACTTTTTCCCCATGTAATGGTTCAACAGCCAACTCTCTTTGTAAGTTAAATTTTAGACTATGATTTAGAGCTAGACGGTTAGGATCTTAAGATAGAGTGGGAAATGACCTTGTTCTCGTGGCAGGAAATGCAACCCTTACACAGAAGTCAAGCAAACAGTAAATGGTCTGTAATTTAGCATTAGCCACTGCCAAGGCACACTCTCTACTTAAACTGCTATCTTTGGGACCCGAGATACAGAGAAACACAGACTGATTGTTCTTGCTTTCTCAAGTCAAGAGCCAGGGCCTGAAATCTTTACAGTGTTCACAGCACGGCAAAGTAAAACACTGCCAGAGCAGGATACCTCAATTCTGAATCTGGGCCTAGGGTCAGAACAGTAAGAACACTACCCCTGGCGACATGTGGGAGGCCCAGGCCTAGCACCCACCTTTCTGACCCTGTTTCACATTTACTAAAAACTCTTCATATCGTTTTTGCTTTTCTGGATCTTTTGCGAAAGGTTTGAAGTTGCTGGCTCTTACGGGGGCTGTGCCACCACTCAATGCCATGTGCCAAGAGCAGTGGCCGACGTCTGGAGAGGAGGGCTGGGGTCTGCTGCTAGAGGCATTCTGGGCCAGACTCCTGGCCTTGAGTTGAGCTGCTTTAAGGTCAGTTGCCTGCTTCATTTCTTTGAGTCTCTCTTTATCTTTTTCGGACAGAAATTCTAACACTGAAGTAGGTGCCCCTAAAAAAGAGACAATAATAGCAAGAGATGAAAAGTATCATAAGACATCTATACTCACATATCTCTCTACATACATTTTCAATATCACTAATTTATGTAATTGGAGGGCAGTATTTTACATTTAGTGTTTCATCTGTATTCATACTATCCCTGTGAACTAGACAGTAATAACATAATGACACACCTATTTTATAGTTGGCAAAAGTGGAGGTTAGTACTTGGATGTTTATAACGCCAGTGAGTGGTCCTAGAATGAAGAACCTGACATCCCAGACTCCAGACCTCCAGTCTGTGGCAACCACCATCTCCATGGTCCTGCCCAGCACAAGCCCCGGCTCAGAGCACAGCTACCCATCAAACACTCACACGTGTCACAAATGCTCACTGAGCGCCCACTGCCAGGCCTGGGGCTGGGAGAGTAACACAGATAAGGTCTTGCTCTCACTAGTGAGGGAGATGGACATTAAAGAAACCAAGAAGTAACAGCAGAGGACCAGCACGAGAGGAGGACTGCGGGGAGAAAAAAACAGGGCGACGTCTGTGAGAGGGCTGGCCATGGGGGCAGAGGGAGAGCTAACTAGCTTAAACAGTGGGCAGGGAAAGCCTGGAAAGGCCCTCTAAAAGGATAATATCTGAGGTAAGTTCTAAGTAAAAAGAAGGAACCACGAATTCCCTGGTGGTCCGGTGGTCAGGACTCCGCGCTTTCACTGCCGAGGGCCCAGATTCAATCCCTGGTCGGGGAACTAAGATTCCACAAGCCACATGGCGCAGCAAAAAAAAAAAAAAAAAAAGAGCCAAAATGTGAGAGAAAAGAGAGGCAGAGGAAATATGAAGGCCCCGAGGCGGCATCATGGCCGGCAGGCTCAGAGGGCAGGAGGGAGGCTCATGAGGCTGGACCACAGGGGGTTCAGGGAAAGTGGTGTAAGCTGTGGCCTGAAAGGTAGGCAGGGTGGGGTCCACAGGGCCCTGTGGGCAGTCTGGACTTCTCCTTAGTGTGAGCAGTACTGGAGCGTTTTAGCGGGTGCAGGTGGGGAGTGATACATTTGGCTGCTGTTAAAGGGAACAGGCTGCAGAGAAAAGGGAAGGGAACTAGGAGACCAATGAAGGGCTGCTGCAATGATCCAAGTGAGAGAATATGGGCGCTGAGACCAGGGTGGAAGCAGCGGAAACGAAGAGAAGTGGATGGGGTCCCCTCGCAGGTTGAGGGTAGAGCTGAGAGGACTTGCTGAGGGAATGGGTAGGGAGGGGGAGGCAGGGAAAGAAAGGAGCTACGAATTAGGGTTCCCATGCTCTGGGCCAGGCAGTGGGTCACTGGTGGTATCATTTACTGGGAAGGGGAAAGCTGAAGAAAGAGCGACTTTGGGGAAGGAAGCAGGTGACCAAGAGTTCCCTTTTGGTCTGTTGTAGCTGAGGCACCTAGTAGGCTCCCAAACGGCAAGTCCAAGTCCACCTCTCATAGCGGGTCTCTCGGTTCCAGCCCACCAGGGGATTCTCCACGTCTATCCATCCTTTCAGACACACTCATTCCTTTCAGGCTTTCAGGAAAAAAGCAACAGTATCCCTTTCCCCTGAGAAGAAAACAATACGTTCCCAGGCTGTGCAGAAAAAGTGAAGGTACACACGGCCCTAGTCTTTGCTTCATTCTTGGGACAATTATCAAAAGTCTGAAAACTGCTGCACTTAAGACTGGGTTTATAATTTTAATGACACAACTCAAACTGATGGTGGGAAAACAACAAGTAAAGGATGTGTACACTGTTAACTACGCCGTTCACAATAAATAATTTTATTCCCACAGTTTGGGAATACAAAATTATGTAAAAAATTTCAGTGGGAAAATGACTTTCCATTTTGATTTAGATAACTCAGATTATTAGAAATGTAATGATTTTAATCTTCTCTGTGGCACGTACCTTGAATAGGCGTTTCTCCTAGCAACTCTCCCCGCTTGGAGGCATTCAGTTGGTGCCTACTATGTGTCCCTGGGTCATGTGTTGGCTTTCCAGCTGACTCGGATAATACCTGAAGTAAGTGGGAGTTCTCTGAGTTTGCAGCCACCACAGGTCTGAAATAATGCACTGGTCGATAGTCTCTTGGCAGTTCGGGTGGTGGATAAATCTTACAAAAACAAAACAAAACAAAACTCAGAACATACAGGCTGCAAGGGGATCATGTTTCATTTAACCAAGAAAACTCATTACCTCTGAGCGTGGTTAACCCCACCCTTTCCCAGGCTAGCACCTGGCGGGGAGGCAGCACTGGGAACAGCCTGCCCAGGTGCCCCGCCAACATCCGTCCTGGGTCTGGAGGGTCCCCAGAACCACACTGTTCTCGTGGTCATTTTAAGTATCACCCCGACCACTCTACTCAGAGATGCTAACACACATGTTCTATATGAGAACAAAAACGATAACTATAGTTACTACTACTGGCCCACATGCAAAACTGGCCCATTGTGAATCAGAAAATTTAGAAAAGTATGATTCACAGCTTAAATAAAAAGAATAACTTTAAATAAGTTACTTTTAAACTCAGAATTCTTGGAACTTCCCTGGTGGTCCAGTGGGTAAGACTCCGTGCTCCCAATGCAGGGGGCCCGGGTTCGAACCCTGGTCAGGGAACTAGATCCCACATGCATGCCGCAACTAAGAGTTCTCATGTCGCAACTAAGAAGCCTGCATGCCGCAACTAAGACCCGGCACAGCCTTAATTAACCATGTAATTAATTAATTTTAAAAAATCACATTAGGTTTAAAAAAAACTTTTTTTTAATAAATAAATTCAGAATTCTTTTTCTGGTTATGTTTCAGTTCCAAATTGGAGTTTCTGGCCTTTTTTTGGTCCAAGGTATTTTTCATTCAAAAGCTGACTGAAGTGAAATTGAAATACATTTGGGAAATTCAGGTATCAATGATGGTAGAACAGATAAGCTAAAAGAAAGTATTAGATATTTTTAAATTATTGCTCTAAATGGTCTCCCTTGCTCTTGGTCTAACAAACACATATTTATGGACAGTCCTATTTAAGCTGTTTTCTAGATTTTTCAGCTACCTGGAATTCTGAGCTCTGTAACCAGTGAAGCACTGAACACCCTCTGGCTGTGGTTCTCAGCCCCAGACGCACACAGCGCTCACTCAAGAGGTTTAACAATGCTGATGCCTGTGTCCCACCCCACAGAGAAGTCGGCAGCAGTCGGAGTTTCCCAAGCTTCCCAGGTGGTTGTAAAGTGCAGCCTGGGGTGAGCACCTAGTCCAATGAAAGTCATGAAAGAGTGCTATTATCATTGTTAGGAAACCTCATTTTTTATCATCTTAGCCTGACCACCTTCTCTGAAAAACGTTAACTCCCAAGTCAGTCAGCAAACACTCTCGTGTTACCATGACACAAAAAAACCCACAGGAGCATGGCAGATAGGAGGGGTGTATACACATGACTCTTCTTAATATCCGCCATCGGATTCAAAGCATTTCAATCCCTCTGCTAAATCACTGCTCTGTTTTGCCTCTGGATCCAAAGGCTGGGTTTTTAGCCACATATTAGAAAACCTGTCTCTCTGTGAAAGGCTCAGTGAACACAGCCCTGCTCTGAATCGTTCACACCCAAAGCCCTACACCAGCGAGGAACCTCCAGTGCCCATATCTCCATTTACACACTCTGCCACAACAGTGGATTTGTCTGTCTGGCACCCTCGATGAGCAGGAGCTACTTGGGGGCCAAGACTTATTTAAACAGTTCTATTTACCTTTGAGTCCTAAGCTGAATGAGTACTTAACCATTTTTATGCTCCCTTTTCATACATGTAAAAAAACTCACATTCTCCTTTGACATAATATGACATTTCTGGTAAATAAGAGCGGCTGACTATGTGCCCAACACTGTTCTGAACATATTCTGCTCTCTGTTACAACACATTAACTATCACGACTAAACAAACCAAAGCTGCTGTAATAACGTATATGGTTTCTCAGGCTGCGCTGCTCCTGGCCTCCCTGCTTCTGGAGAACCACAGGCCAATCCACAGAGGTACTTAACAAATGTTTGCTGAGTTAAAATCAAAAGGCCCATTAAAGTGTGGAACAATCTAAAACAAGGATGCCAAGGAGGCAAATGGCCAGGCACCCCTCCTGAGCTACCAGCACCCATGCTAACCTGTGAGCATGTGACTCTGTTGGGTGTTCAAGAGCCCCGTGGCCAAAGCTGTAAAAATGCTCACAGAAACAGCACTACCTGCAGAGGCATGAGGAGTTCTCCCCAGGACTCGACCCACACGTTCCCAGCTTGTCTCCCTTCCGCTCGGCGCAGGCAAGGAGCCCAGGGAGCCCTGCCCACAGCAGCTAATGGGCTCATGGCGCCTAGGAGGAGCTGGGACCATGGGCTGACACGGCTCTTTGAAATTTTCTTTAAGTTACATTGCCCCTAGGATTAGATCAATTCCATTCTCCCACCAGCTTCTAAGGTACTTCTTCCTTAATGGAAATAACCACTCACTTGAAGTTCGGATTTAAAAGATCGGCAGTTAGATGTTTTGAACACGATGTGGCTACTGACTGACATTTCCAATGCAGAATGTGTCTCCCTGGATAATCACTAGTAACCAGACTGTTGCTTGCTGTTAGCAGAACTTATTTAATCTTTTCAATTGTTAATAGAATAACTCAGATTACACAGCAGCAAATACTTTAAGTGCTAAATCAGTTTAAAAAAAAAAAAAGAAAAATCTTACTTTCTTAGAAGATAAAGGTTTAGAAGCCAAGGAAAATCCATCCAAAATTTTGCCAACGTAGCGAAGCTCTTTCTCTGATTCTACAAAATGATGTCATTTGATTAATTCCAGAGGCAGAGAAACTTAGAATAAGACAAAAGACCTCAGTTTTTTATCTCCGAGAATATAAACACTACATGTCATAGTTGCAATCAGTAAAAGGAAGGAAAGAATGGCATGTAAAGCCCTCACACCTCTGTTGACTCAGTGACTGGCAGCCCAGACCACACCGCTGAAAAGGCTGTCCAGGTAACAATGACACCTCAACATCGTTATTTAGAAAAAGTACGTAAGGTCCTATGCTAAGGGGCACCAAAGAATATACTCTGTAGAGTAAAAGATCTCAAGAAAAACCATCAAGAGAACAAGTATGGATAAAAATAAAAATAACTTTGAAATAGTCATTTCTAAAACTAGGTGAAGAACCATGGGGACATGACCTCCCAATTTCTGTAGCAACCATCCAAGTAAGACACAAAAGGCAATACAACCAGGTCAGCCTGTAATCTAACTGTGGGACCAATTAAAAGGTGCTTTTGTCTTTTTCTCAACTGAAATTCTAACAAGAGACAAAAGATCACTAATTCAGGATATGACTAATGCCCTCTAACTTGCAGCCAGGGATGATCTATTGGTTGTGGAGACAACCCCTTTGATTCTCAAGGATTTTCTGCACATAGAGGTTATGTTGAAAATCCATATGCATGAACTGCATTTTCTGTTGCCAAAAGCCCATGCTACATGACCACCAGCACTTACATAAACTTGGTGTTGAACCCTGAAGCAGGCACGGCTGCCCGCAGGGCAGGTGGCACTGAGATTTTCAGCCGCTTATAATGCAGCACTGCCCTGTAACTACCCTCCCCACAATCTCATTCTTGGCACTTCAACTGACGTATAACTTTTGGACCAGCTTCTGGAAGTCCCTAAAATTCTGTAGGGTAACATAGGATTAAATTACATTCTTCGAATTTTGTATTCTTTTAAAACCCAGCAATCTGGGACTTCCCTGGTGGCACAGTGGTTAAGAATCTGCCTGCCAATGCAGGGGACACGGGTTTGATCCCTGGTCTGGGAGGATCCCACATGCCGCAGAGCAACTAAGCCCGTGCACCACAACTACTGAAGCCCGTGAGCTCTATGGCCCGTGTGCCACAACTACTGAAGCCCTCACCCCTACAGCCTGTGCTCCGCAACCAGAGAAGCCACTGCAATGGGAAGCCCGCGCACTGCAATGAAGAGTAGCCCCCGCTCACCGCAACTAGAGAAAGCCTGCAGGCAGCCACGAAGACCCAGCGCAGCCAAAACTAAATAAATAAATTTATTTTTTAAAAAACCCCAGCAATTTCACCTTTATGAAGAAATAAACAAATATCTACAAAGAGAGAGCCATGAGAATACTATAGCCCTACTTATCATGGAAAAAAAAACAAGAACAATTTAAAAATCAGCCGTGGAGACTGACTACGTATAGATTCACTCAGTGAAAAACCGTAAGGTCAAAACTATAGATGTTGTGACCCTAAGGGTAGGAGAGGGAACTGTGGCAGAGAGGCCGTGAGCAGAGGGTGGGGACCTCAGAGGGAGGCACCAACCCAGGCTTGATGCGGGAAGGCTGAGATTAATCAGCCAGGGCAAAGGTGTTATACAAAGGACAAGCCAAAGATGTGGCTGAGAAGGCAGATTTAAATATGTCTATTTATTATAGGTTAGTAATTATTATAAATTAATACATTATATTAATGTTAGTAATATAGTATGTGTGTTAATATGTTGATATAGTTAATGTAATAACCAACATTTAATATAATCTATAATATTAATATAACGTTAATTTAATATAATATTATATATCTTCTTTTAAGTTATAAAAACAATACACAGTCTTAGTAGAAAAATCTGAAAATATAGGCGAGCAAAAGGAAGAAAATAAAAGTAGCCTAGTTCTCACCCAGAGATAACATCTACTAACGTCTGGGTGCACACCCGCCCAGCACCTCGTGTAAAACCCTGGGTTCTTTTCGTGGCGATGGTGACAGAGGCCGCTCACACTTGCAGAGTGCTTGCTGTGTGCCAGGCACGTTCTAAGCCCTTTACACACGTTAAATTTCCGTGGGATAGGTAAGCCATTGCCGTGCCCATTGCCCAGGCAAGGACGCTGAGGCATAGAGAGGTTGAAGAGCCTGCCTAAAGTCACAGCTGATAAATGGGGAGAGCCAGGATGGGAGCCCAGGGAATCTCTCTTCTCACAGTCTGTGCTCACAGCCATTAAGCAAACTAAAGACTGTTTCTCACCCGCTTTTTTCTCTTCTAGAAATGTAAAATTGGCATCATTTGGGGGAGTGATGCTTAGATTATTTAGATGTATTTTATAAGAGTTAGATCAAACTTGATCTGACTATAGCTAAAAACATCTAAATAGATTATTTTATCTGAACTCTCACCTCCTTACTTTAAGTGGTTGTTACAGTAGGTGCCATTTATTCAGTCTTTGAGGCAGGTACTATGCCAAACCTGTGATGCCGTTTAATCCTCACAATGACCCCCAGAGTGGATTTTATCCTCACTTTCCAAGTGACGCCCAGAGAGGCTACAAGCCTTGCCCATGCTCATGAAGCTGGGTAGTAGAGAGCTGGGATTCGAATCTGGGTCTGATTGAGAGCTAAGATTGAAATCCAGGTCTGACTGAATCAAAATCACATGCCATTAATACCTACTGACTCCTTCCTATATCTTTTCTGGAAAGAAAAACTGAAATCCTACTTAGAACCACAGAGTCTGAATCACCATAAGACTCTGTTGAAATTCCAGGTGTGTCAAGAGGTGTGCATCTCCTAGCTCAAAAGAGCCCCTTAGGAACCAGGTAAGTTTAAGTGATGAGATGAGCTGGGCACCAATCTCCATTTTGCAGCAGGCTCTCTGTGTACCTACCACCTGGTCCCCATGCCTGATCTCCTGACCTGCTGCCTCAGTTGACCTCCCTTGGCTACCTGCCCAGTTCCTTGAGCTGGGAGTGCGTCCCTCTGACCCACTGTCAGCTCTGACCCGCAACACGAGCAAGCACGTGTCCACACACTTGCTCCTTCCCTGATTCCAGGCCCCTCCCTCCTCCCCACCTGACTCTGTCTTGACAGTTGGCTTTGGCCTTGAACTGGTCTAAATCCCACTTCCGTCTTACTTCCCACAACAGGACTCTCTTATCCCCACTTGTTCCTCGCTCTGCATCTTCGACCAACAACTCCCTGCTCCACGGAGGCTAATGTCCCAACACTTGGTCTACCATCAGTTGTGGGTCCATGGAATTACCTTTCTGATTTTTATATTGCCTGGGTGCTGTCCAGCCATACAGTCCGTCTCCAGGCTCCTCATCCTTCAAAATGGTATCATACTTGGATAGAGTTTCCGTGGCATAGATATCATCGTCTTCCTCTTCCAGGGCACCTACACCAAAAGCCTTCAAAAGCAAGATTTCACACTGAGCCATTATAGGTGTTAGCATATGCCTGCCTGCACTGAAGGATAAGGCTATAAGGAGGTGACTGATCAGACCACATTAGCACTTCAAGATCACCAAGAGAGAAGCGAATGGGAGCCCCAGATTAACACAAGTATCCAAGTCTTTTGGAAAACAATGACCAGAAGTGAATGTCATGCCTCCAGCACTGCAGCTGTCCTCCAGACTCAGCAGCAGCCACGGGTCTGGGTCTTAGTGCAGGAAGAGGAGTGGAGAAGACACCCAAGCAGCGGTGCAGGGGGAGAAATGGGGCCTCCAAAAGGAGAAAGGCAGAATGTTCATCTACTGAACAACACGGTCTGGTGCCAGCGCCAGTGACCAGGGTCTGAAGACCGCCGCTACTCTAACGGCTGCTAGAAGAATTCCTAATCTTTGTGGGAAATGGCGAAGAACAAATATCACTTTTTGTTAAAAGGATTGGGAAAAAAAACATGTGAAGGAAAGAAAAGGTACAAATGAAATGACAAAGTAACCATCCTCTGAACTTATTTTAGGAAAGAGACTCTGAATCAATTTGAGAAGACAGGCAATCAGGAAAAGCTCTCCATCTCCTCAAAGGTAAAAAGCAAGTCTTTTTACCAAGGCCCCTTGGTAAAAAGTGAAACTTACACCCAGGTTCTTGACTTAGGGCTTGCAGCACTAGGAAAGAGTCGGAGAGGTAGTACAACTTGGACCTGAACTTGGAGAGGCAGATTGTAATTCAACTATTAAATAAATCAAAGAGGTGAGTGTGGTTTTCTGCTCAGCCCCGCAGGGGTGTGGGAAAGCAGTCCTCACTCCTCACACACAAACTCCAC
Source organism: Phocoena sinus (assembly GCF_008692025.1). NCBI lineage: Eukaryota > Metazoa > Chordata > Mammalia > Artiodactyla > Phocoenidae > Phocoena > Phocoena sinus. The sequence continues at coordinate 17,591,507 of NC_045781.1, forward strand.
CGGGCACATTAGGTCACAGGGTCTCAGGAACACATATTCAAATTAGGACGGTGTGTTTTACATGTCTTCAGACAAGCTCCTAAGGACAATACAACCACTTTAAGGTCTTCATTTAGTCAACGAATAGTGAGTGCTTACTATGGGGCTAATATAATACAGCAAGAATTCTCATTTGTCAATGGTTCCCTGTTTATAAAACAGAAACACTTTTACCTGGCCTGAAATTCCCAATTTTCTTCCTTTATTCACTCCAACATCTCCAAGATTGTTGGCACCCTCGGGTCCACCACTAAAGAGACTAACGTGTTCTCTTGAAGTTCCAAACAGTGCTTGGTGGGGATCCAGGCCCTTGTAAGCCAGTCCATGTACATTATCTTTAGGTGTGAAATCCACAGGTGTGACATCTTTGGGTGCAAAGGTCACATTTTCTGGCAAGTAGTCATCATCTTCATCCTATTTTCAGTGTTTCAAAATGGAATGAAGGTGAGTCACTGCCTGGTGTAAAGCCTGTAAAATACTATTTTCAAATGCAGTGATTAATTCCAAACAGAACAGTTATCATACTTTCACTTCCACTATTACAAATGACTAAGTCAAGTCCCTGAACAAATGATACTAACACGAACAACTCCATTTTTTTAACCTTTTTTTAACTGAAGTATAGTTGATTTACAATGTTGTGTTAATTTCAGGTGCACAGCAAAATGATTCAGTTTTTTATATATATTCTTTTTCAGATTCTTTTCCATTATAGGTTATTTCAAGATATTGAATATAGTTCCCCGTGCTATACAGTAGGTCCTTGTTGTTTACCTATTTTATATATGGTAGTATGTATATGTTAATCTCAAAGTCCCAATTTATCTCTCCCCCTTGGCCCCCACTGCTATCCCCTTTGCTAACCATAAGTTTGTCTTCCAGTTTGTGAGCCTATTTCTGACAAACAACTCCATATTAAGAATCTGAACAGACTTGGGACATCTATGGGGCTGGCATGTTGCTAAATACACTATCTGACATAATGAGGACATTTTTAGGGTACGGGTATTTCCCTATAATGTGATCTGACTGACTTCTAAAATTTTCCGAACCTAAATTTCACGCTCATAAAGTAACAGGTGCTACTGGGCCAAACTGAAGGTCAATCACCCCAAACAATACCTCAGATCCTTCAGAGTCTCCAGGGGGTAATGCACAGCCATAGATTTTTACTCCAGGATCTATAAAAGAGATTTCAAATGCATTAGTCAGAGGTGACTAAAATTATAGAAACCTGATTCACTGACACTCTTCCACGGTAGACAGCTGAGCCTGTAAAAGACGCTACAGCTTTAGAGTCGGACACTGACCACTCAGGGATTGTTTTCCACCAGCCCCTGCCCCACCTGCACTCTGGCAATGATGCACATGGTGAGTAACCACTACTGCCCAGAACCACTGAGAACCCGAGAGAAAGTACTGCTGCCTCCAAGAGTTCACAGTCTGGCTGGGGAGACCAAGCGACAGGAACAATAGAAAATAATCACGTTAAGCTATAACACAGTTTTGGCAAAAGTAGGAAACAAGAACTTTCATATGCTGCTGGTGGGAAGGTAAACTAGTACAATCCTTCCAGAAAGTTATTGTAAATTACACACAAAAAAACCTTAAAATACGTGCACACCGCTTGACCCAGCAATCTTACTTCTAGAAACATGTAGTCATCAAAAAGTCTGCTGTAGAGTTAATGACAATCAGTACACGTACCAGATTTCTGTCGGCGTGGTCTTCTCTTTACTCGAGGACCAATTCCTTGTCCTTCTTTCCAACCCATTTTTCTTAACAATTCAAAACCAACAGATAACCTAGGATATCAAGGCATTGAAAATGAACTTCTTTTTAAAACACTAACGAACAGTAGGAAATAAGCAGCTCATATACCTGTCATGCCTCAGCCCTTTCCCCCATCCCTACTAGAACTGCATGGCCCTGCTGTTCCCACCACAGCTGACTGGACCTGGGGAAGCTGATCAGATGCCCCCTCTCCCAGGCCTTTACGATGGGCACATAGATGTCAAGCATGTGGTCTGGGAAACCATGATGGTCTGAGGCTGCCACAACAGGCCACATACCCAGGAGCAGAACAAAGAAGTATGCAGAAAGAGGGCAGAATGAGGAGAGAGCCCTTAAGGCTTGTGAGGCAGGGAGTGGGAGGGAAGTCACCCCAGTTCCTAATAGCTCTCCAGCTGCCATGAGCCCCACTAACACAGCTAGTGCCTGGAGCTCTAGAGCACTCCATGTGGTAACAGCGCAAGGTCCTTTTGGCAAAACCCCCTTTTGTACTCAAGCTAGGCTGAAAGGGCTTCTCCTACTTGCAACCAAACTATCCCTAAGTAAGATCATCACACATATGCAAGGCAGTGATGCCAAGATCAGAAAAGCCAGAATTAAACTCTTCTTACTTTGCTGGTGTTATGAGGTCGTCAAGCAAAGTGGCGCCAGGAATAGGGGCAGTAGCTGCTGCTAACTGCCTGGCCTTTTCTCGTATTCGATCTTTGGTTTTAGAAGCAAAATCATCTGTGGTAACAATCGCTTTAGGTGCTATCCCAAATTCACTAAGATCCTTAAAAAAAAAAAATTCAAACAGAATTACTTACATTATTTGGAAAGTGATTAAACATGATACATTACACAGCTCTATTACTTTAAAAAAAAAAAAAGTTAGAACTATGATTCAGTTAGGGATCAGCAGAGCAGCTGATTTACACCCTGACTTTGGATAAGCTAAGGCCAGTGCCCAAGGACAGGGGCATGACAGTGGCCACTCAGTGAAGCCACAACAGGCACTGCCAAGCTAGGAAAACAGGAAGTAAGTGCTCTGTTCTTTGTTCTTCTTGGACAGTACCTCAAAGGTCAGTGTGAAGGCGGAAAAGGTCTTGGAGGCACAGTCAGCAAGCATTCGGGAGCACCTCTGTGCCAGGCTTAGAGTTAAGTACCATCCGCTCCCTGTCCAGCAGCCACAGACCCTTCCGCTCTCCCCACGGAGCCCTGATGCTGTCCAGGCACTGGCCTGGCTCTGCGCCACCATGCCCTTCAGGAGTGATGTCCCTTGGGGGGGATGTGTTGGGGCAGGGGAGGGTTAGGGAGTGGGGTTCACATCTTGTCTAAGCCAGTCATTCTGATCCCATTTTCCTCACCAGGGACTGCTTTAAGAATGAGCTTGTAGAACAATTCACTGGAGCCGATGTGAGGGAAAATCCACCAAAAGGCTTCTCTGCTCTCAAGGAAAGATTCCAAGAAGAAAGTCCTCCTCCCCACTGGATAATGTCATCCCAGATGTGCCACCTGGAACTACTGTGGCCACCTTGCAACAGTGAGGTAAGGTCATGGAAGGACAAGCTGACATGCAGAAGCTACCTGAGAGCCTGGGGCCTTGCTGACATCTGGACTTCTTGTTCCATGAGATACGTTTCCTCATAGATTCTGCTAGTCAAACAGGAAGGGGACCACCCCTTGCCACTTACCTGCAGCCTAAAACATGCTCAGGTAAGTAGTTTACTTAATTTTTATCACAAATGAACCCATGACTAGGTTTTTTAAGGTAAGAGAGGCTTAATTTTACCAGAAAATGTAGCCCAGGCTGCAGGCCAGTAGCACCACTTTAGAAACCCCACACCGTTTACCCGTAAGAAGCGGCAGTCATGGTCACTTTAGTGAGGTGCCCAGATACCTGCACAGGGCTTCCTTTCACTCCTTTCTCTAGTCTAGTCACTCACTCCTCCTTAAACTGCAGTGTGCATAAGAGTCACTGTGACTTAGAGAATGGACTTATGATTACCAAGGGGGAAGGGGAGGGGGAAGGATAGATTGAGAGTTTGGGATTGACGTGTACACACTGCTATATTTAAAAGAGATAACCAACAAGGACCTACTGTATAGCACAGGGAACGCTACCTAATATTCTGTAGTAACCTAAATAGGAAAAGAACTTGAAAAAGAATAGATACACATATATGTATAACAGAATCACTTTGTTGTACACCTGAAACTAACACAACACAACACTGTTAATCAACTATACTCCAATGTAAAATTTAAAAAAAGTTTTAATTATGTTGGAATATTTTTTTTAAAAAAAGAGTCACCATGGAAGGCTGTGGACTCAGCTTGACAGACACTGCACTTTTGGGGCAGTTGGGGCTTTTTCAAGTAAATTTGCCTGTATATGACCTTCCCCTTACACTCTTTTTTTTTGGCTGTGTTGGGTATTCGTTGCTGCGCGCAGGCTTTCTCTAGTTGTGGTGAACGGGGGCTACTCTTCATTGTAGTATGCGGGCTTCTCATTGCGGTGGCTTCTCTTGTTGCAGAGCATGGGCTCTAGGCGCACGGGCTTCAGTAGTTGTGGCACATGGGCTCAGCCGTTGTGACTCACGGGTTCTAGAGCATAGGCTCAGTAGTGGTGGCACACGGACTTAGTTGCTCCACAGCATGTGGGATCTTCCTGGACCAGGGCTCGAATCTGTGTCCCCTGCATTGGCAGGGGGATTCTTAACCACTGCGCCACCAGGGAAGTCCCCCCTTACACTCTTGACTTTAGAAATTGGCACCAGCCAGTTAAGGCACTATGCCAATGAACAAGAATCCACTGATGTACAGGGCACTATGGAGTCCAAATACCAAAATGATAGTCTTACAAACAAAGAGGAAATCGTACACTGAACTTTCTGGGGAGAGAGAAGGTGCTACAGCAACCAATTACCCACATCTCACCGGCTAGCTGGCAGCTAAAGTTCTGCATACCCACCTCTTCATCCATAAAATCTTCGGGACCAAAAACAGATTTGTCTGCTCTGTTCTGTCGTGAAGACACAAAGGAAGAGGGTGTCCATCCTTGAAAGAAAAGCGTTTAGAACATTACAATCCCAGACGGTATTGTGGTTTATAACTAAATAATTAAGTAACACATGCGGACCTGAAACCTCCAATAACTACAAACTCTTAGTTACTTCGCATCTCACTGCTCACATAGACACAATTAGTCCACACAAACTTCTTTTTAACCCCCATACGCCCTGTTGTCAGAACTCAGTGGATACAGTAAGGTTTCCCCACAAGAATTTGCAACCAAGAGAAATAAAACGATACATTGAAAGTTAAACTGTGAAAGGAACACAAGCAGATCTCAGCAAAAAGATGCAAGGTCACCTTATAAGGCAGGACCACTCTGAGACCACCAGGACAGCAATATACACCAACATACTAACATATCAAAGAAACAGTATGTCAGGGTGCATTAGTCGGCCATGAAAGGATTCAACCTGGCTAGTCTAAGGGCAGGCGATGACCATACTAGGCCCCCAATTCCATCAAATACCTGAGTCCTATAACTAACACTCCTGTTCCCCACCCATGGTAACCAAACATGTGCTGTGGAGAAAATGCCCCAGAGGTCAAATGTATCTGTAACCCTCTAAGATATACTTTTTTAGTTTTCTCTAAGAGTAGCACACCTCCTTCTGACTTCCAACCAGAGTCTTGGGGAGCTGAGGAGTATGGGGCAGACCTATTCTTGGTAGGTGGGTAGAGCAGCCTTGTAGGCCAACTTGGGAGAAACCCCAGGACAGTGAAGACCAGCTCTTCCAGGCGATACCCTGGCCCAGCACCTTCCTCCACTTTGGATATCTATGGTCTTTGCCCTGTATCTGCACAGGACCTGAATCTGTCACTCTTAATGGTAAAGAGATATTCCAGTGTGTTAACATATCACAGTCTACTTGTGATGACTAATCATTTGAGCTGGTCTTCCTTTTCAATTAGAATATACAGCACAGCCATAATTATAACAACCAGCAATGTATTCATGTACTTCTTTCTTCACAAATTCTACTGCCATTTTTAACATTTTAATAAGTGCGTTACTTTAATAGTGCCTTAGTTACCTTACTTTGCTTTTCTTAATAATAAGGCTGAATATTCCACGTGGCATTTCGATCTCCTCTGGAGTAAACTGTTCAAATACTTTGATCATTTGCTCATTGAACTGATCTTTATACATTCTGGATACTGAACTTTAACCATCTTACTTACCCTAATTATTTTTCTTACATGCCTTCCCCCACCCCTTTCTTGTATTGTTTTTCATCTTTATTTTACTACCGTCATTTTTTCTTAGATTTATTTATTATTTTTATTTATTTATTTTTGGCTGCATTGGGTGTTAGTTTCCGCATGTGGGATCTTTCGTTGTGGCGCGTGGGCTTCTCTCTAGTTGTGGCGCATGGACTCCAGGGCACGTGGGCTCTGTAGTTGTGGTATGCGGCCTTAGTTGCCCCACGGCATGTGGGATCTTAGCTTCCTGACCAGGGATCGAACCCGCGTCGCCCTGCATTGTAAGGCGGATTCTTTACCACTGGACCACTAGAGAAGTCCCTACTATCATTGTTATGTATGAGTTACTTTTCAAAATATATACGAAAGATCTGGCTCATCTTGCTCTTAATAACTGCTAAGTGAGTTAATCAGTCATCTTCATTCGTATTTGATATACATAAGCCATTTTCTTCCAGTTTCTGTGTTAAAATGTTTTTTAAAAACATACATTACTTTTTTTTTTTTTTTTTTTTGCTGTGCTGTGCAGCATGCGGGATCTTAGTTCCCCGGCCAGGGATTGAACCCGTGTCCCCTGCAGTGGAAGCCTGCCAGGGAATTCCCAACATATATTATTTTAAACAATACAGAATTTATTATACTGCATAATGTGAAAAATTTGACTGACTTTTCTCCAGGTGGAGAACATGTACTGACAAGTGATGCTGTGGAACCCAGTGTTGGGACCCGCAGGGTCCTCAGCCACAAAACAGCTGGGACACCTGCCCTCCTTAGGCCCTGAGTGAATCTGTGTGACAGCACTGAGTGTGTGGCAAGATATAGTATAAGACAGAAGTCCTTATTATCATTTAATCATTTGGTTATGACGTATCTATTTTTTTTCTTTAAAGTCAAAGAAAACTCTCTCACCTTCAAGTTATAATCAATGAACAACACATAAGTTGTCTCTGGAAACATTGCAAACATTCAAAGAACACAAAAGACTACAGTGTATGTACTAAAATGTTTTTTAAAGTTTTTTTAAAAGGGAGAGGTGAGGGAGGGGAGCAAAACTCCTACGGTATTTCAATCATTTGCTTTAGCGATATAGTAGCTACAAGTAGGAAAATCCTACCTTCTTTTGAACCAACGGTGTTGAAGTAACCAGCAGAGAAACCTCCACTGAAGGCTCCATGAAATCGTTTATACCTTCCTTTTTCGTCTCTGACAGTCTGATCCTGAAGAGGAATTGGTTTCTTTGGTCTCTCGCCTGAAAAAATAGTATTTTGAATGGGACAGAAGGTGATGGTGGGTTAGAGAGGATTTAAGGAAAAGAACGTTTCTTTAACATAATGCATTGTTCACTTCTTGTAACTTCAAATATAACAAGTTTAACTAAGTTGCTATTCCTCGACCTTAGTAGCTGACGCAGTTTAGAAAACAATATCTCTTGTTTATATTAGAAATGTTTTAGCAAAAATGGCCTGCTTTTCCCACTAAATTCCATTATGAAAACTGAATTATTGGGCGAAGGGTTCAGAGATGGAGGTGAAATCTGCTGGCAGTAAAGTAGGCAAGCTGCTGGGGTGGCACATGGTGTGCAGAGGTTTACGGCAAGGGACACACTTCTATATCTCTTCTAGAAATTCACAGCATCCCCGACTCCAGAATTTTTCTATTGGCATTGCCCGTTTTCCCCAAATCTTGAGTTTCCTTATTTCTGGGACTCTCCTGATGTCACAATTACTATTCTTTAAGCTTATTCCTTTACTTACTTGGCTGAAAAGGGCTGGGGTGCTAAATAACACCAGTGAAAAGGAACTTAGAATTCCCTAAAAATTTCCTTAGGTTTCAAGTTTCATGACACAAATTACTGCCTAATTTTATCAGTTCTAATTAAAACTTCGGAATCTATTTAAAACAAAAAGTAACCATCAAGTTATTTTCAAACATTCACTACTGAAAGCAAGCTAGACAGTAGTTAAGCGCTTGGGGTTGAGAGTCACGGCACTCTGGATTTTAAAGCTAAGCCCACCTTTACTAGCACTTTGGTCACCTTTACTAGGGACTATGGTCATCTTAGCCTCTCTGTGCCTCAATTTCCTCATCTGTAAAATGGAACATTAATAGTAATATCTATTTCATAGAGTTGTTATGCAAATTGGATCAGATAATGCCTGTAAAGTGCTTAACAAAAAGAGGGACCCACAATAAACATATTTAAAGTACTAGCTGCTCTTTTTTAAATTTTATTTATTTATTTATTTATTTTTTGGCTGCATAGGCTCTCAGTTGCAGCACACGAGGATCGTCGTTGTGGCACGTGGGGTCTTTTGTTGAGGCACATAGGCTTCTCTCTAGTTGTGGCGTGCGGGTTTTCTCTTCTCTAGTTGTGGCACAGGGCTCCAGGGCGCGTGGGCTCTGTAGTTTGCGGCACACGGGCTCTCTCGTCGAGGCGCACGAGCTCAGTAGCTGTGGCGCTCGGGTTCAGTTGTCCCGCGGCATGTGGGATCTTAGTTCCCTGACCAGGGATCGAACCTGCGTTCCCTGAATTGTAAGGCGGATTCTTTACCACTGGGCCACCAGGGAAGTCCCCTAGCTGCTATTGCTGTTATAGTAATAGTAGTACATACAGTAGGTAAGATGTATCCTAAAGCCCATGTATACCTGTTACTTCAGTAATTAAGCCAGTTACTACTTCTGGATAGTGCAACAAAAAGTAAAGAAATGTCTAGCCTCATAGTCCTAAATTCTTACTTGTAGCTTTCGGAGGCTTTAGGTCATTTCTAGAATATAACCCACAGCAGGGTAATTAAGAGGGCTCTGAAGACAGGAGATCTGGGTTCAAATCCCTCTACCCTCCTACTTGCTAGCTGTGTGATTATAGGCAAGTTTTTTGATCTCTCTAAGCCTCAGTCTCCACAACTATAAAATTAGGATAATAACCGAAGTCACCTTGTAGGATGGTGCCGAGGATTAAAAACCCCGAGAACTGAGCACAGTCCCTGGCCATAGCAAAGCTTGGTTAATATCACGACAATTTCATTTCACTCTAAAGAACTGAATTACAACTCAGGCCCCACAGTCCAGGACTTTCACCATTGCTTAGAAAATACAGTACACTTGCTCCTTTACTGCACGTGCACCTGGCACAATTCCTGGCTAAGTTGGAGTTCCTCAACCTCAGCACTACTGACAGTTTGTACTGGATAATTCTTACTTGTCTTGTACAGTGGTTGGCAGCATCCCTAGCCTGTCACACTAGATGCCAGTAACGCCCCCATCCCAAAACAGCATGACAACCAAAAATGTCTCCAGACATTGTCAAATGTCCCCTGGGGGGGCAAGTTCATCCCTGGTTGAGAAACACTGGGTTAAGGGGAGAGATGACAGGTCCTGCCAACGTGAGGTTCTGTGCTTGCTCTGTTCTCCAGGTACTCCTGAGCTGAAAGGGGAGATAAGATCTGCAGACAACTAGGTAGAACCGGACAGCAGATGACAAGGGCCAAGCAGTGTGGGTGACCAGGTCCCACAGGGCTCCTGAGGAGGAGGCCCCGCCTCTAACCACAGCACAGGAAAACTCCAGGGAGGAAGTGGCATTTTAGACAGGCCCTATTATAATTATTGTTACTAACAGTATTATCCCATTTATCATACCCTGATAAGGAGGCTCTGATTAAGTAAGTGCTCTAAGGTCCACAGCTCATAAGCACAAAGCTGAAATCAGATCTCAACTCTGCCTCCAAGTCAGGGACACAACCCATTCTGTCCTTTACTTGCTCCCCACCAGAAGTTTACTGAGGGCCTTTCCGTGGAAGCAGCCCTGTTCTAGATGCTGGGTGTGGAAAACTGAATACAACTCCGTCCCTGTTCCCAGGGCACTTCAAGCCCAGCAGAGGAGACCTGCATGTATAGGAACTGTTCTGACAATGTTCAAGGTCCACAACATCAGAGTCACCCAGAGGTGTGAACATTTGACAGCTGCACATAGGGACACAATTCCCCATGGAGGCATTAATTCCATCAGTAAACAGTAAACAGGACGTGGAAAAGGGGAAGGTCAGATGTTTGAGAAAGTAGTCTAGTCTGACTGGAGGACAGGGAATGCACGGAAGATGGAACCAAAAGGGCAGATAGCGCAGCGGGCCTGGAACACAGTGCTGCAGGGTCTGTGGTACGTCCTGTGGGTGACTGGGAGCCACAGATAGTTTTAAGTGGGAGAGTCACAACATCAAGGAAGAAGAAAATGGTCCTAAATTAATCTGAGTGCAGGATGAGCAGGCGATGAGGAGAACTCTACAGCCAAGTGAATGTATCTAAGGGAAGATTAGATAAGCACTGAGGCACCTTCCTTCCAGGCCAGAGGGCCTACGTGTCTATGAGTCTGTGGGTAACAGATCAGCCACTCTCTTACCCAATAAAACTTTTTGTCAGGGCCAGCAACTTTAATTAAGTAATGGAGTCCCTCCTCTACCAATGTTTGTCTAACCTGTCACTAGAACTTCAAAGTAGGAGGTAAAAGTGATTATTGGTCTAGTATGTTATATTGTAAAATGTAGTCAGAGTGTGTTTTAACTTCAAAGTGCTTAGGAAACAATGGATCAATCCTCAAAAACTCCTAGTACTGAGAAGTTAAAGGATAATTTTAGGCTGGGGGGGGGCTGGAAAAAAAGTCCATTCTACTTCAAGAGCCTGGCTAGACCATTAGGCTTCATCACAGATTTTGTACACCATCAAAACAGGAAGAATTAGAAAAATATAGGTCAAATAGTTGATGACTTACCATATGTCACTTCACAAGGAAACAACTGTGAGACCAGAAATATAGAAATGACACAAACTCCTGCTTGGCAGGGCTGTAATAACCTCCACCCATGCATGTTTAACCCTGTCCTCTTCCTGCATACCTAAATTCTAACCAGTTTTCAAGGGGTCCCATCCTGCCTTCTCAGGTTTCCCTGTTAGCTTGTATAGGTTATTTCCTCTCTACATCACATACTTTAGCACTTGTGAACCTCATACTTTTGTTCTCAACTAGATTTGAAACCCCTCAAATTAAGAATCTTTGCCAACCAGTTTCTTGAGACTATGGGATGATGTGTTTGCTAATAAAGCTAATGTGAGCTTAGATTGTGGTAAAGAAACACAGTCTAAAATGAAGGACATACTAATAACGGCCCCAGTCTACCCACACTCTGGTCCCATGCTTGAAGAAAGCTCCGAGAAATTAGGGTTGAGGGGACTTGAAGCTTAATTTATTAGAAAACTGAGTGTGGTACAGAGATGTCTTAGAGGAAATGCAGGGGGTGTCCTTAAACACATAAGAAGCTTTCAAGAGACTAGCATTTCTCTGTCTTCTGTAAGCAGACAGTAGGAACAGGGCCAGCATTTGGTAGAAGTTTCTAATGATTAGAACTGTTTACAGAGCATAAGAGGGTAATCAGTGGCAACGTCTCAGAAGGACAACCAACCTGACACGATGTGGTCAGGGTAGGAAAAAAGGAGAGTCTGCAAATAACTCCTAGCCCACCAAACTTCCTTTGTCTTTCCCACAGGGCTAGCACTGCCATCAGACCTTACTAGCCATCCAATACATACTTTATGAAACAAATCAAGGCATTAAGTGGATCAGACCAGAAACACAGGGGAGAATCTTGCTTCATCTTGCACTCTCCCCCACATTCCACCAGCGAGTAGGGTCAGCTCTGCTTTCAAAGCACATCTCAACTCACCACTACGTAACCACCGCCACTATCATCGCCTGGCCTCTTTTTGCTCATCTCCCTGCTTCACTCCTGCCCACCTCCAACCTGCCTACCCTCAAAATCGAGGACAGAATAATCTGAAAAATATACATCCCTCCTTTGTGTAACCCCCTCCCCCATGACTCTTCTATACTTAGTATTAAAATCCAAACTCCCTGACCATACCAACTAAGACTCAACCCCCGCCTCCCCCTCTGCCATCATCTTCTACCAGCCTCCCCCTGGTGCTGTCTGCTCCACCCACATCAGTCCTGCCTGTCCCTCAATTTGCCAAACTGGCTCCGACTTCAGAGCCTTTGCACTTGCTGTTCGCTTCGCCTGAAATGCTCTCCCCCCAAATCTTCGTACGGTTGCTTCCTTTCTCTGTTTCAAGGCTGAGCTCAAACGTCCTCTCCTAGGAAAAACATTGCCTGACCACCGCTCTTCCCCTATCCCCGCTCTCACACGAGCCTGTTTATCATCCTTCTTCTTCCCATCCCTCCGGGCCTCCCATCCGTCCCTGCAAAACGTGAGCAACCCGCAAACACAGTGCACGCCTCTCTGGTCGCTGTTCCCAGAGCCCGTAGCAGGCGAGCCTTTCCCCCGGTGCCAGACAAGGTCTGGCACAGGGTTGTGCGTTTTTGCCCCGAATCCTGGACCCCCGGCCTGTTTTCCACAGGCCCCGGCGACGAATCTAGCCCGCACCTTCTTCCAGCAGCTCCAGGCCCGTCCCATAGCTGACCAAATCCTCGTCGCTACCTCCATCCAGCGCCGCCATCCTGCTCCCTTCCGGGCCTCGCCCCCTCGCTACGGAGGCCTCAATGGGCAAAATGCCTTCCGCGCTTTAATCTCCGCGAACCGCAGTGAAGTTCTAAGCGCAGGTGGCGGAAAGTGCTCACCCCGCCCGGCAAGCCTCTCTCGGATCTGCGCCGGGTGGTTCTCAAACCCGTCCTGTGGGAGGCGGACCTCGGCAGGAGTTGTCTCGGAGGCTTTGGCTGCCACGACATCCCATCCTAGCTCCACCATGTGCCGGTCAGGAGGAGGCGCCTGGGAGAAGGTGGAAGGCACTCCGCTGTCGAGCTGCAGGGGTGGTTCTCCGCGAAGTCTGCCCACCCCACACCCCTCCCCAACCCGGTCCGTGCCCTTCCCCCACTTGCCCTGCCGGCAGACCCTGCTCCCCCTCAGTCCTACCCCTGCCATCTGCGGGAACTTGCCTGTACTCCCAGATAGACACACGCACTCTGTGTATATCACCCTTAGGTTGATAAGTGGAGTCCCCTTCCAGACCTCTGAAAGGATTCAGACAGGGGAACCCTGATGCCCACGGTGACGGTAGCTTGGGACAACACTTGGTCAAGGAAGAAGAGATTAAAAGAAAAGGAGAAGGAAAGGGGGGGGGCGTGGTGGGAACAGAGGAAAACAGGAATAAAGAGAAAAATAAAAAAGGAAAGAAATTTGAAAAGAGAACGAAGAAAAGGAGAAAGAAAATGCAAGCGGACAAGCAAAAGGCTGCTGTGAGGTGGGGTGAGGGACGCTGAGGGCTCCCTTACTGAAGCCAAAGAAACAAACATCTGTCCAATAGGGTGCTGTTATCCCACCGCAAACCTTCTTACAGAAGAGAGAAACAAAGCCCGGGTCTGCAAAATGAGCGTCAGAAGTCTGTGTGAGTGAGAATCACTAGCGTGTTGCTAGAATGTCCCTCCTACCCGTCCCCCAGGCCTCCTGAATCAGAATCTCTGGGATTGGGATTGTTTCTTGAGCACTCCAAGCACACTCTGGACTCAAGGCCTTTGCATTCACTGTTCCCACTGCTTGGAATACTACAAGCATGATTCATTGCCTCACTTGCTTCAGGTCTCTGCTCAAAGGTTACCTACTCAGCGGAAACTTTTCTGACCCTATTTTAAAAACCAACCCCTATCACCCCATACCCTACTATATATTTTCCACAACATTTGTCACCTTATATAATTTGATTTACCTATTTATATGTCTATCGTCTTTCTCTCCCAATGGAATGGAATGTAAGCTCCCCTTGGAACGTAAGCTCCAAGAAGACAGATTTGACCCAGTTTTTCTTTCTTCCTTTGCTGTATCCTCAGAGCTTGGAACAGTGCTTGGAAGGTAGTAAGCACTCAATAAATAATTTGAAGAAAAGAATGAAGAACTAATTAAATAAGTCATGGTACATGACTTTAACAAAAACAATTATTTTAGAGACTTCCCTGGTGGTCCAGTGGTAAAGAATCCATCCGCCTTCCAATGCAGGGGACGCGGGTTCGATCCCTGGTCGGGGAACTAAGATCCCACATGCCCTGGGGCAGCTGCTGAGCCCGCGAACCACAACTGGAGAGAGAGAAAACCCCATGCCACAACTAGAGAGAAGCCTGGGCACTGCAACGAAAGATCCCACATGCCTCAGTGAAGATCCCACGTGCCACGACTAAGACCCAATGCAGCCAAAAATAAATAAATAAATCTTAAAAAAAAAAAGACTCTGAGGTCCCAATGCAGGGGGCACAGATTCGATCCCTGGTCGAGGAACTAAGATCCCTGCATGCCACACAGCAAGGCCCAAAAAAATTATTTTAAAAACACAACCTCAAAATTTTTGGCAAGTTTCTGGTCGAAAAGTGGAGTCCATGTCCCCTCCCTTGAATCTAAGCTCCATGAATCCTTGACCAAAAGAATTCAGTAAAAGTGACAATATAACATTTCCCACACCCGAGCTTGAAGAAACTGGTAGCAGGAATTCCCTGGTGTTCCAGTGGTTAGGACTCGGCTCTTTCACTGTACGGGCCGGGATTCGATCCCTGGTCAGGAAACTAAGACCCCACAAGCCACCGGCATGGCCAAAAAAGAAACTGGTAGCTTCAACTTTCTGTTTCTTGGGATGCTGGACCTTGAAACCCCACTTCCATTCTGTGAGGAAGCCCAGGCCATGAGGAGACGCTATGTGTAGGTATTCCAGCCTATGACCCGGCTGAGGTTCCAGTTAACAATCAGTATCAATCACCAGACACGTGAGCAAGGAAGATTCAAAATGACTCCAGTTCCAGCAGCCATCTGACTACAGCTGCATGAGAGACCAAAAGCAAGAACCTTTTAACTGAGTACAGCTACCTCTGGAACCATGAGAGGTAATAATAAAATGATTGTTCTTGTTTGGAGCCATTAAGATTTGCAGTAATTTGTTAACAGCAATAGTAACTGGAACAACCTATATGATAGAATACTGTAAAGCATTTTAAAATGCTGGTGGGGTATATCTCCAGCATATGCTGTTAAATGAGCAAAACGGGGTGAGACGGAGTACACAGGATGCTGCCATTTATATTAAAAGAAAACATAGGGCTTCCCTGGTGGCACAGTGGTTGAGAGTCTGCCTGCCGATGCAGGGGACGCGGGTTTGTCCCCCGGTCCGGGAAGATCCCACATGCCGCGGAGCGGCTGGGCCCGTGAGCCATGGCCGCTGAGCCTGCGCATCCGGAGCCTGTGCTATGCAGCGGGAGAGGCCACAACAGTGAGAGGCCCGTGTACCGCAAAAAAAAAAAAAAGAAAACATATTACATCCCCAATGTGGGGACACAATACACCCACAAATATGCTATATCTCCAGTGAACTCCCCAAAGAATCTGGTAATAGTGGTTGCCACTGATCAAAGGAAATCACAGCAGGAGGGATACATGTATACAGCATTGTACCCCTTGAATTTTGTTTTGAGCTACATCCATAGTATTCTTTCCAAAACATTTTTATATCAGTGTCTTAGTTTTCATTTTAAAGGTTTTTGTATGTATTAGCCCCTTTCCTGCCTTGAGAAATTTAATGTACCAAAGAGAAAGTGTCTTTGTTTATTGAAGCCCTGCAGGGTCCCAGCATCACCCTTTGATCATCGTGTGAATAAATGTAGATATTGAAAGTAAAGAAGGTTGGGGACTAATCCATACAACCAGACAAATCATGAAGGTCCGTGATTTTATTTCTGAATTACTCCAAATAATTTTCTTACAGCTTATAGCTTCTAAAGAGGCAAGCAAAACCCAATACATTTATTATTGAGAGTTTACTTAATTAGATTTCTGACAATCACTGCATTTAGTAAAACAGTAATGGGACTTCCCTGGTGGTCCAGTGGGTAAGACTCTGCCCTCCCAGTGGGGGCAGGGGTGGGGGCCCGGGTTTGAACCTTGGTCGAGGAACCAGATCCTGCATGCATGCCACAACTATGAGTCCGCATGCCACAACTAAGAGTCCACATGCAGCAACTAAGAGCCGCATGCTGCCACGAAGATCCCACGTGCTGCAACGAAGACCTGGCACAGCCAAAATAAATAAATAAATATTAAAAAATAGTAATAATAAAAACAGTAATTACCAACCTTTCTGACTCCAGATCTTCAGAAGGAACGACTGGATGCTTCATCTGCAGCCCTGGTCACTAATTACCCAATACTCCTGATTCTTGGCAGCAGGAACCCCTAAACAATGGGTTTTTGTGTGTGTGTGTTTTTTACATCTTTATTGGAGTATAATTGCTTTACACTGGTGTGTTAGTTTCTGCTGTATAACAAAGTGAATCAGCTATACATATACATAAATCCCCATATCTCCTCCCTCTTGCGTCTCCCTCCCACCCTCCCTATCCCACCCCTCTAGGTGGACACAAAGCTTGGAGCTGATCTCCCTGTGCTATGCGGCTGCTTCCCACTAGCTATCTATTTTACATTTAATAGTGTATATATGTCCCTGCCACTCTCCCAACAATGTGTTTTTATGCAAAACTGTAGAAGCTTAAACACCATATACCCTTCCTTTCTTATTCAGACAGGCGAGAAAGCACAAATCTCAGGAAACTGCCCAATAGGAAGATGGGCTGAATCATCTGGGTAGGGAGTAATTTGTTCCTATGGTCCACACATCAGTGCTGGCAGTGGGATGGTCACTCATGACATGCAAAGAAACCTGCTCTATATGCTTGGGAATCAGTGTCACTCATTTTTTTTCTGTTGAGTTTTCTTACTGAAATACAATATATGCACACAGTTCTGTGCATTTTCACAAAGTGAACACATCCGTGTAACAATAAGCAGGTCAAGAAATAGAAAATTTCCAGAACCCAGAAGCAATAATCCCAGAGTAGACTAATTTTGTCTGTTTTGTACTTTATGTAAAATGGAATCATACAGTATTTTTTCTGGCTTCTTTGGCTCAATAATATTTTTGTGAGCAAAATATTTTTTATTTTTATTTTTAATCCATAATCACTTCTTCCAAATATGACAAAATATCTTTCCTTTTAAATCTCGAGGAACAGTGTAGAGTAGCACAGTGCATGGTGCTGCATCAGGCAATCTAACTTAGACTGGTGACCTCTGAGCCTCAGCTTCTTCCTCTTTAAAATGGGGATGAAAAAGTATCCACTTCATAGGGTTGTGGATCAACTGAGATCATGTATGCAAAATGCAAAGCACAGCTCCTGTCACAAAGTATGCAATAAATGACTGCTGTGCATTTAAGACCATATTTCAGAGCTGGGGAAACTGAGGTCACAAGGGGTAGAAGGATCTGGCCAAGGTGACTTAGTGGCAGAGCTTGCCAAATCTAGTGTGGTTTTCTCAAGTCAGCGCTCCATGGCACCATATGGCTTCAATTTCTAAGACTTTTTTTTCATAAAAATTGCAAAATTGGGTCTATAATTTACAATGAATTTCACCCACTTAAGGGTTAACTTGTGATTTCTACTTTTAATTTGGCAAATTTCATCAGATTCTCCAAGACAGGATGTACATCAGGCTGCCCCTAGAGAAGCCAGTGCTCCTTTTTTCAACAAGCAGGTCTTAGGAGGTGTGACTTACATTTTACTTAAAGAAACTGAGTACCTGGACAGTCAACTGCTGGCCCCAGCCTGATGGTAAAACAGGGACTTCACAAAATAGTTGTTTGCAGTTGAGATTTTAAACCTTTGCCTATCTCAGAAAGTCCTACCCCGACTCTTTTGTTAGGAGCACAGGGGGCTCACTGGCAGTTCTTGTGACACACACCACCAACTGGGTTGACAAATAGGAGGTTAGATGTTACTCTCCTGCTGGGTCAGCTGCAGCAGCTCTCATTTCCTGATCACAGCAGGATCAGAGATACGGGCTCAGGCCTGTGAGCCCCCTGCAAGGAGTCATGAGAATGTCTAGAGATGTCTGGTCCTGCACAGCCTCAAGGAGTGACACACAGATGGTTCACAGGGCCAGGAGATGCCTGTTGGGACGCACAGAGAAGTGCTTCTTTTCCTCTGAAGCTAGTATCAGGGTGGGGGCTGGTGTGTCCTTAACAGCAGGCTTCCTTTTCTTGCTCTTCTTCCTTTTTAATAAAAGAAGCAACTCAAGAAGGCAAAGGTGTTGGGCTAGATTAAATAACAGATTTTGGTTTTCACTATATTCACTTTTATGTGTATGTCCGCATAGGTCAAAGTAGCACTGGTTTTCTGCTTATTGTTATGACATAGTTGTGTTTTAAAATAAAGTGTTAAAGTGAGTTATTTTATTTTATTTTTATTTATTTATTTCTGAAAACTAGTCAGGTCTGATTAGGATTTTCAGTTCTAATAAAATTGTGGGTTATTGCACTAGATATAGTATTTATTATACAAACTTTATTTCTTTAACCATTGTATGACAGAAGTGTGTGTTTTAAAGTGAGTAATTTTAAGGAAGACTATTAAGTCCATAATAGTACGAGTGATATGTATATGTGACAAATTGTAAAGGCGATTGGAGCTTTAAGGTAGTAGAAGGAGATGACAAAAATCTGAGAGTGGTAGGGAATGACTGGAGTCAGCAGCCCTGAACTAAACACCGATCTCAGCCACTAATGGCTAGCGTGCCCTTAACCACTTCACTCCTCTGAGCCTCGATCTTCTCACCTGTTAAATGGAGATTATTCATTTCTCTTATTTGCAGAAGGTTCGTGAAACATAATATCTACAAACTTTCTGGCTAGAATAGAGGTTCTATTATTGATAACTTTATTATTAGTAGTAGCAGCAGTAGTATAGAGTGACCCGCCACCCCAGGATCCCCAAAACGGAAGCGGTTGTTTTCAAGTCCCAGCTCCGGGTGAGGAGTGTACATTTCCAGGGCCATGAATTAATTCTAGGGTGACCGACAATGCTGAAATTAGCTTGATACTCATTTCTGACCCTAAGGGAGAAGGGAAGTTTCTGCATTTGCCACAGTTTCCCAAACACCTGTCCCAGCTGCTTAAGATTCTTCAGGTTCTTTCTTAGTATTAAAACAGTCCTTTCAGAGAACGCCTTTTCTTGTGCTGCGTCTTGGAGCCGGCAGTGATGATGAGTTTCTTTTTTTTTTTTTTAAACATTTACTTGGCTGTTGCTACCATTTATTTTAAACTCTTGAACATCCCCCTGATGCACATACTTTTTTCTTTTTCTTTTTTTTTAAGAAGAAAAGGAAACGCTTGGCTTGTTTTGAAAGCAGATTGTATTGTGTTCTACCTGTGGCACCTACGCGACGGCCAAATGTAGCAGTAACTGCGCAAAGGTGTCCCTTAGTTGGGAGAGGGGGTAGAAACTGCAAGACGCTGGCCAGGAGGGGCGTGGCCGCTGGGGGGCTTCCGGCTCCGGCAGCCCAGTCCTGGCACCCTGTCTGCTAGTTCTACCCGCGCAGTCCACCGATCAGGGGAGCTGGGAGACAGAGCGGTGCGACCCCTGTCTCCAGGAGTCCCCCTTTCGCTCCTAAGCTATTCGCGTCCCTACCGCGCAGCTAAGCGCTTATACACCACTTTGGTTGTAATACCTTGAACCAGGTCAAGAGAGGGTGATCCGGACCCATTTTGCAGTTGAGAAATCTGAGGTTCGAAGTGGTGGTTAAGAAACGTGCTCAAGGATACTCGTCGAGTCTCTTGGGTACGAAACCCTTTCTGGGGATCCTTCCTTGGGTGGACCCCTCTCCCCTCGTCATCTGTGACCTCCCAGTGGATCCGCCTGGTTTCTGCAGAGCGGGTTGGGGGACAGGGGGTTGATCGCTGTGCCAACAGGTTTGAGTCACCCGCCAAGGCCCTCGGTGGCGCCGCCAACTCTCCCTCAGCGTCCCGGACTCTGCCCCGGGATCCCTTTTGGCGGGAAGCTGTTCCTGACTGCTCGGCCCAGGGCCCAGCGCTCCCGCCACGCCCTCGACGTGGCATCGGGTATGGTCACTGTCCCCTCGTCGTGCGCGCAGGAGCCGTAGCTTCACCCACTCGCTGCATTTATCCCCGCGGTTCCAGACGAGGAGCTGGATCCTCAACCCGGGCCTCGCTGCGGCAGCGGAGACCCCCGGCCCGCCCCTGCGCTCCCGGAATGAGGCTGCAACCACTCCCAGATTAAGCCCCTGAGGCTGGGAGAGAGCGAGCGAAGAGCCGAGGGGATCTTTGCTCTCCCCTCCGCCAGCCTTGCCTGCGGCACTGCTGCGCTCGGCCAATCCGGAGCCGGGGCGGGACCGGGGGCGTGGTCTCGGCGGGCCTGGCTCGGTCTCCAGGGCTCCCGGCCGGACCTCAGGCGGAGCTAGAGGGGCGGTCACTCAGGCGGGGCGGGGCGGGGCGGAGCGGAGGCGGGGCCAGGCGCCCTCTCTGGCCAGCGCGCAGATGAGCTTCAGTCTGTTCTGCGCTCCCGCGCTGCCAGCATGACCGATACTCTGCTGCCCGCGGCCCCCCAGCCGCTGGAGAAGGAGGACGACGGCTACTTTCGGAAGGTGGGCGGCTTCGGGCGGGCTGGGATTCTGCGAGCTCCAGACTTCTTTCCCCCCAGGCTGTGGAGGGGGCTGCGGGGCGCGCGGCCGGGGTCGACCAGGCCTGGAGGGGGAGGGGGCGCACTGGCCTGGGGCGCGCCCGGCGGAGGGTCGGAGTGGAGGGGTGCGGCGGCGGTGCACCCGGCGGCCGAGAGCAGGTGACTTACGGGGCTGGGGAGTGGTGTCTGGGCCTCCCCGCGCAGGTGCCAGCGGAGGACAGGACCAGGAGAAGTGCTCGGGGTCGCCCCCGTCGGCCGTCCCGCGGCCCTGGGGAAGGGACCGGTTCCCAGTGCGCTGGCGCCCTCGGCGTTGCGGCGCGTGGGGACCCGAGCCCAGCTTCCACCCGAGCGCTTGGCCGGGGCGCGTGGAAATAGGAGCCCCTCAGAAGGGATGGCGTTCCCCTTTTGCCTGCAGAATGCTTCCAGTGTTTGCCTCTTCGACTTTTTCGCCCCCATCTCTGCCCCTAGTTGCCCAGGAGGGCGTACGCGCTGCAGACGTGAGGGCAGCGGTTTCGCCCCCTCACCACTTTTCGCTAAAGCGGATTTATCCGATTGTTGGGTAGACCTGCGGGAGGTGCGGGCTCCGCGGGAGCTTGGTACATACCGTGGCCTCCCGCCGTGAAGGTTCGCAGCTCAGCCCGTCAAAAGTGGCTCCAATCCACGGAGCGGGGTCGCTGGGATGTCCGTAGGTTGCAAGGCCTGGGCTACAAAGATGCTTTTGAGCCCGGAGGCACGGGGACACCTTCCATCCTTCTTCCTTGTCCCTGTGAGTCTAAAAATAGCCTTTGGCTCTTGGCCATGTTTGACTAGGTGGGTTGAGAAATTGTTTTTTTATAACTTCTATGACGGAAGGCAGAGGACGAAATTATAAACAGGGCAGTGAAACTGTTTCCCACAGAACAGTCAATTCTCAATTGTTCCACACCTAATGATCCAGTCAGTGAATGCTCTTGGCGTCTTCCTCCTTCTCCCATGACGCTGCCTTTGGGCTTTTGCTTTCTGGTGAGGAGCAGTGGCCCTAGAGGATGGGCAGGAGGAGAATCTGGAAACAGGTGAGGACAGAGTTGGAAAAATTCTTTTTGGTTAAAAAAAAAAGGAGTAGTTTTAAGGTGTATTTAAGTTAAAAGATGTCATCATGGAATTATAGGATTATAACTTCTAATTTTGTGTGGCACTGGGGACAGAGCATCACAGGCCATGGAATTGCAGAAGGAGGCCAGGCCTGGGAATCCCTAGATCTCAGCCTAGGGCCTCAAATCCTGACTGCCTCCCCCACAAAATTGCAGTGTAGACTCCAGCAAGTTGCTGCATCTTTCTGGGACTTCATTTCCTCCCCAAATTGTCCTCTGAACAGGTGGAGGTCTGGACCTATAGCAGCATCTGGGGGAAACAACAGAGGAAGGGGCAGAAGAGGTGGTGAACACGTGCCAGGGTTATGTTCCCTTGTCTTCCAGAACAGGTTTTCCAGGGGAGGATGTACATAGGACTGAGTGGAAGGCAAGGGAGCTGTGAAAGGATGCAAAGCTGAGGGTTTTTTAGGTGTGGTTTCTCCGGTGGTAGATAAAGAGAATCATGGGTGCAAAATACGATGAATCACTGGTTTGCAATTAGAAACATCTCTTCGGAAAATGAGACCTTGTAATGATCATTGTGCTACGTCATAGTAGTCCAAAGAGTGTTCCTAGTACAAGGTTAATAAAAGGTATCAACGTGGAACTTTCCCTGCTGTGTGACCTGAGCCAGTTTGTCCTAAAACCAATGCTCCTTGAATGAGACGTAGATGTCGTACAGGTGAAGGAGGGGAGGATGAACACTTCAGGTAGAGGGAACAGCATGGGTGAAGGTACAGGATTGTGAGCGTTTGTGAGTGAACCCTTGGGGGTGTGGAGGTGTAAGTGGGAACTAAGCTGTTCGGGAGTCATGCCTCCTGGATGCATGGGAAGGGAACCTGGAGATCTATCAAAGTGCTTCATGCAGGACCAGACGTGTGAGATTTGTGTCACAGAAAGACCACTTGGAAAGCTGAGTGATCAGTAGGTGAGCGATGGGGGAGAGGCAGTGGTGGAGCCAGGCAGGGAGGAGTGTGGAAGGTTAATCCTCATATTGTCTCTGTCCTACTCCGATACGATCTACTGATGACTTTTCAGTCAGTTATGTAAAGCACTAGGTAAACACAGCCTCACCACCCATCCTTTCCAACAGCTTGCACCCCTAACTCAAACCAGGGGTCCAGACTGGAGGCAGGGATCCCAGTGGGGAGGGTGCAGTGATGAGGGCCTGAGCAAAGGCAGTCAACAGGGATGGGAAGAACTAATGGACCAAAATTGGTGGGGAAGTGCTGCTGATGGGAGTCCAAAATGTCTGCCCTTTGGTGTCTGGGGGGATGGTCAGGCGCCTCACTGAGGCGGGGCAACCAGGAGGCTGAGGTAGAGGTGGTGGGCTTGAGGCCCCTAAGCGACATCTGAATGGTGGTCCCAGTGGGGAGTCCACTCCCTGAACCCGGCAGCCACGAGAGCACCCTGGCTGGAGATGCAGCTTTGGGGGACACCAGTGTGGGAGGCAGTGGGATAGTGTGAAAAAGGACCCAAGGCAGAAGAGAATAATGCCTCCATTTAAGGGACAGGCAGAGAGATGGTAAACAAGCCCAGAGGGTGACAGTATCAAGGCAGCTGAGAGAAGAGATCTTTTTAGTGGAGAGATGAGGTTGACAAGTCAGAAGAGCCCTGGAAAATACTGGGTTTAGTCCTTTAGGTGGTTGTTGGTAAATGAGTAGGTGGAGAATTGGGGGCAAAAGTCAGTGTGGTGGGGACTTTCCTGGCGATCCAGTGGTTAAGACTTCACCTTCCAATGCAGGGGGTGCGGGTTCGATCCCTGATCGGGGAGCTAAGATCCCACATGCCTTGCGGCTGAAAAACCAAAAAACATAAAACCGAAGCAATATTGTAACAAATTCAATAAAATATTAAGTCTTTAAAAATGGTCCACATCAAAGAAAAATCTTTCAAGTCAGTGTGGTGGAGTACAGGTGGAAGAAGGGCAGAGAAAATAGTTGCTGGGGGGGATGGGGGTAGGGGAGAGCGAAGAAGGCAGGTTTGTTTAGAATGAGGAGGTTCCTATTGCCTGCTGGTCTTGGGCCCTGAACGTGTGAGACGGTCTTCGGCAGAGAGGGCCCCCTGGCAAATCAGGGTCTTCTTGGGGTTGTGCAGGACATGGCTGTACAGAGCCCGAGGACAAGGACTCAGTTTGGCCACAGGTCAGACATGGACACCCGTACAGACCCTGGCCTCCTGGGTGAGCAGCTTGGGGCAGGGGGCTCTCTGAATTTAAAACAAACAAAAGAGCTCCCCTGGTGGCGCAGTGGTTGAGAGTCCGCCTGCCGTTGCAGGGGACACGGGTTCGTGCCCCGGTCCTGGAAGATCCCACATGCCGCGGAGCGGCTGGGCCCGTGAGCCATGGATGCTGAGCCTGTGCGTCCGGAGCCTGTGCTCCGCAGCGGGATAGGCCACAGTACTGAGAGGCCCGTGTAGAGAAAAAAAACAAAAAATACAAATACAGAATCTTTCTGGTCTATCACAATATGTTTCTCTCTTCTCTGGCTTCTCACTTTTTGTTTTCTTTCTTGACACTAATATGTTTAAATAGAGGTACAGTTCTATAAGAATAATTAAATAATAAATTATTTTCTTAAAAGAATGACCAGTGGAAATGGAGTTTCTTTTTCCCAAACAGATTTTTATGCTTATCCTAATGAAAGTCTTGGAAGAATGTGTGTTTGGGCCTATAGTTAATGCAGAGTAATACACATTTCCAAGACATTACATCCTGAGAGCTGGTCCCATCTCCAGGGCTCTCTGGGGGCTATAGTCCTGAAACCCACAGGAAAACCTATTCTTGGCCAAGAGAAAGCTAGCTAGAAAAAAACTAGAGAAAGGCTGTTGAAAGAGCCTAAATGAAAGACCTTAGCAGTAAAGGGGAAGAAGACCTTCAGTACAAAGTGCAGCATTGTGGGACCTTATCTCTGCCTCGCCGTCCTCTGGGAGCACTAATGGCCCGAAATGAATTTAGCTCCATTGTTTTTACCCAAGAGCTGGAGGAGAAGTTGTTTCTTGTTCACAGAAGCCTCCAGGCTGGACAGGGCCCCAAGGTTCACTGTGTCCTGGTTCGTGGTCCCTGTTTACTCTGGATTTCCTCAAGGCTCCAGCAGAGAAGGAAGGAAGAGAATTTTTTTTTTTTTTTTTTTTTAACCCAGAGGCTCCTCTTAGGTCCTCCTCTGCACCATTCATCTTAGTGGGGTGTAATTTCACGTTAGACACACGTGTGCATCTTATATAAGCACATGTGGAGGGACATGCTGGACTGAGTCTGAGGAGCACAGCGTGAGTCATGGGGGCTCATCCAGTCCATCTTTTTTTTTTTGAGAATCTATTTTTGGCTACGTTGGATCTTCGTTGCGGCACACGGGCTTCTCGTTGTGGTGGCTTCTCTTTTATTTTATTTTTTATTTTTTATTTTTTTTTACGGTATGCGGGCCTCCCACTGTTGTGGCCTCTCCCGTTGCGGAGCACAGGCTCCGGACGCGTAGGCCCAGTGGCCACGGCTCACGGGCCCAGCCGCTCCGTGGCATGCGGGATCCTCCCGGATCGGGGCACGAACCCGCGTCCCCTGCATCGGCAGGCAGACTCCCAACCACTGCGCCACCAGGGAAGCCCGTGGTGGCTTCTCTTGTTGCGGAGCACGGGCTCTAGGTGCACGGGCTTCAGTAGTTGTGGCTCTCAGGCTCCGCAGTTGTGGCTCGTGGGCTCTAGAGCACAGGCGCAGTAGTTGTGGCGCACAGGCTTAGTTGTTCCGCGGCATGTGGGATCTTCCCGGAGCAGGGCTCGAACCCGTGTCCCCTGCATTGGCAGGTGGATTCTTAAGCACTGCGCCACCAGGGAAGTCCCTGCCCCCATTTTTATTGGGTAGTGATGATGTTTCTCCAGGTGGGGGTGGGGGAGGGAGGAGGAAGGGTGTTAAAGTTTGTGCTGCTGCCTCTTCCCTACCCGCTACCCCACCATGGTCAGAGCCAGACCCTACAGGCCAGGCTGGATCCAGGCTGATCATGGCCTTGGTGAGGGTCTGTCCAGCTGCACTGGTGCACACCAGCACCCCAGAGGGCGTGGTGGACAAACTCCTCCTCACATTGCGGGATCCTGGCCAGGAGGGGGTCCCCTGGCAGGAACAGAATTTTCAGGTGACTCAGAGGAGAGTCTGCATGATGAGCTGTAACACTGTAAATGTCCCTGGCTTCCTGGGGCTATTTGGACGGATTCCAAGACACCACCTGATGATACAGGGCATTGGCTTTAGCCTGATCACCACTTCCTCCTTTGGCTCAGGTACTAGAGTCTCGTGACACAAAGGCTGTATTGGAGGTGGCCACAGAGGAAAGCGGAACCGCAGGTGCAGCTCAGCCAGACTGAGTGTCTGGCAGAGCTGGCAGCAAGGGGTGCCAGCTGGGGGCAAGGTCTCCTGCCCGTAGCGCCAGAAACAGGGAGAGATGCAGGTCCTTCTGGCCTTGCTAGTCAGACCCACGGAGTTCACTAGGGCCATATGCCTTAGAAAATCCTGTTCCGATTGGATTCTAAGAGGAGAAAAAGGCAGGTGATCCAAGACTACAACTTCAGAAGTAGTTTCTTTTTCTCCAATATTATTGTATTATAAGAGTAACATAAATTGTTGTCAAAAAGGGTAATAACAGAAGTGTACAAAATCACACACATGTACCATCTCCCCCCACCAAGGACTGCACACTAGTGGTGAGTACGTCCTACCAGTTGAAATAAACAGGTCATCAGTTGGGTCTGAAAATACATTTGTCTCTTAGAAATTTTGGTGATTGTAAATCTTTGTAGAGTGGCACGCACTTTGTACACACACGGTAGGTGTCTGTAAAGATTTGTAGAAGTGACTGAAGGGAGTCTGTTCATATTGTGGCCCCCTACCCCCATGTGAATGGATGGGGACGCCAGAGGGAGGCACCTGGCAGAGATCCTGGAAGGGGAGGAGACCTCTTTACAAGTGCCAAATTCATGTTTTAATTTTTACGGACACGGAAAAGGTAGATTCTGTTCATCCAAACTGCCCTGAGTCTCCAGCATGGTGAAAAGTTAAATTAGATGTATTTTTGTGTATTGCAGGGTATTGCATGCTATTTCTATGCTTTCTGGTTGACAGCTTCTGGCTAACTCATAAACAAACAATTCTGTTTTCCAGAGCTTGGTGGTTGAGTGAGGGGTTGCATGACTAGGAAGGAAGGCAGAGAAAATATCTTTGTGCTGGAGAGGCAGCAAAAAGCACCCCACTCTTCCATGCCCTGTGTGAGGGTCATGAGCCAGGGGACCCTGCGTGGTCACCCTCACTCAGTCTTCCTCCTGACCTGGAGACTTCAAGTTCGCACTGTGCCCTCAATTTGCTGGAGACACGGCTACATGTGTGGGCTTTAACTTTGGCTGCGTGGAAGAAAGGCCCTCACTGGTTCTTGGGGTGGAGGAGAGCCAAGTGCCAGGCACTGCCTAGAGCAGGGCCCCCCCACCCCCTGCTGGGGAGGAAAGACTGCTCCCTACCCTGTGTCTGCCTTCCCAGTGGCCTGGCCTATCTGCCTTTTCACTGTCGGTCTCTGCATATTGTAGGTCAAGTAGCCTTTCCTTTCTTCCAAATCCACTGACTCCGGTTTTTGCCTAGGTGCTGCTCTTAAATACTTGTTTCCCAGCTGAACAACTTAACTATACCCTAAAGGCATGTGCGTGTATATTAACAAATAGAGTTTTCACTCTGGGTGAACTTACTCTCCTTAAGACTTTCTTAGTTGTGGTTACCAGAAGATCGAATCCCCAATGGTTTAGGCAGAGGAACACACCATGGTACATTCCTACAGTGGAATTCTACTCAGCAATTGAAAGGAGCAAACCACTGATAAGTACAGCAACATGGATGAATCTCAAAGCATACAACTGAGCAAAATAAGCCAGACACAAAAGCGTACATGCCCTATGATTCCATTTAGATGACATTCTAGACCAGGCAAGTCTACGGTGATAGAAATCAGAGTCTTGGTTGCCTTGGGGGGTAATGAGAATGGTCTGTATTCTGATTGGAATAGTGGTTACGTAGGTATACACATTTATCCAAACTCGTTGAACTACGTACTTAAAAAGCTATGTATTTCATTATGTGTAAATTATACCTCAATTTTTAAAAAATGGCTCAGGCAAGAAAGGGAATGCATTTGGCTCCTGTAACTGAGAAGCCCAGAGGAATGGCTTCAGGCCTGCCTTGATCTAGGGCTCAAATGCTGCCACCAAAACTCAGTCTCTCAGCTCTGCTCCCCCTAGGTTGGCTTCATTTGGGGGAGACACTCCCCCCACAGTGGTAACGTGGCTGCAGCTGCCCAGTCTCACATCCTCCTAGGTTCAAGGCTGATGGGGAAAAATGAAGGCCCCTCCTGATGGGCTCTGTTGTCCTATGTCAGGTGCTCACCCTGAATCAAACTCAGGGCTGGGGCCTTTGGTTTTACAACTAGCCAAGCATGAATCAGATGTCCTTCCCCTTGGAAAGGAGGTGTGGGAGCACGGATTTACAACCCCTGACCGCTATGGGCTGCGAGGTGGGAGAGTGGGACGTGGGTCACTGTGGCCAAAAGATATGCACCGAGCTGGGCAGCCCTCAGCCAGGAAGCACGTAAGGGGTGTCCGGGGGTTGGTGGGCGAGCTGTCCCCACATTCCCACACATTCCTGCCGCTCGGGCTCATCTCAGAGTGGCAGGAAGGATGTGGGCTTAAGTCCTCCTCCCACCCTTACTGCCTCTAGCATCTTGAGTAGCTCACTTACCCTCCAAGCCTCAGAACTGTGGGGTCTGAGATGCCATACCAGAGTCCACGTGGGCTGACTGACAACCTGGGAGACCCCACTAAGCTAGTGAGGAAGCTGAGCTTTACTCAGTACTTGCTTTTCTTGGGTGTTGGCAGTCGGACCATCCTTCCACGTATTGAGACTGACGCCAATGCCCAAACCTTAGGCTCGTCAGGTAACTGACAGACTCTGTGTAGTGGACAGACTCTCAGCTTCACTGTAAGACTTATGGACAGTGACCCTAAAGGCAAGGACAGTTCATTTTCATTTGTTCCCCCCAATCCCTCCCCACTTCCCAGGCCAGGCAGGCATGACAGGTGCTGCCTCGGTCCTAGGCACAAACCCTCAGTTCAGTTTGGAGCAGCTCTACATCCTGTTGTGAACCAATTAAGAACTAAGATATGGCTGAGGACTGTGGGTCCCCACTAGCAGAGAACCCCTGGCAGGGGCCAGTGGACAGCTAGCAGCCTCTGGTGATGCCAGGGGGTCTTTTGGACAGTCTCGCCCAGATTCATCTCTCAGGGCTCTGGGAAGTTTCCAAACAGCCCTGCGGGCGTTTCTGGTGTTTCCAACAGGTCTGGCATTCCTACCTGTCAGTAAGAAGTAATGTAGTTTGCGGTCCAATTACTCAGTCAAATCTAATCCTAAGCATTCCTATGTCTTATCTGGAAACTTGACCCTACATTTATGGGCTGGTTAGGGTGTAGTGATTCCAGGCCAGCCAGAAGTTGGGTGAAGTATGGGAGCAGGAAAAAGTTCTTATCCGTGAGCTGGAATGGCTGCGTAATCTTAGCTCTGGGAATGTATGTAAAGGAATTAGTTATTAAGCCTTCTCTGTAAAATAGAACACAGCCTTGGTGAGCCATGTAATTTTAAGTCAGATTGAGCCATCCCTTCATAGTAATTTTAGGACGTGGAAAGGAAACAGACCGGCAATTATTTTAGCCCTTTACTATTAAGTTATCTTAATATTAAAGACATTTTAATCTTAGATCTGAAAAGAGAGAATTAGTTTTCTGATTTTTATTTTAAATCAGGGATCATTTAATGGTTTGAAAGATGTTAATTTTAAGACTATTCCCGCTCAGATTCTGAATATCTGTGTAATTTGAATTTGTGCGGCTGCATGGGGGACAGGTTGGTGGCCACCTGCTGGGATGGGAGAGTGAAAAATCTTTGTGGAAGGAGAGATGTAACTTATTTCTGACCCTCTAGTCTAAAGGCCACTGATATGGGAATGCCTGAGAAGGTTGGGGCTGCAGAGAACCCATTTCTTCTTCCTTGGGGTCAAGGCCATGGATGTGGCTTGGGCAGAGGTGTGGGAGGCTAGGTATGTGTGGAGCTGTGATGGCAGTGACCAAGGCAGTGACGCAGAGAGAAAGGGCAGTCCCCTCACCAGATACTGTCCACCAGCCACTCCCAGGGTGTGATTACAAGCCCATCAGGGCGGAACCGAAAGATAAGTTTCAGAAAGGAATGGAGCGTTCCCTCAGATCCCTGGGCTTCTACCTGCTGGGGTGGGAAAAACACTATAAGGCTAAAAGGAAATTTTTTGAATCACTTTGCTGTACACCTGAAACTAACACAATATTGTAAATCAATTCTACTTTAATTAAAAAAAAAAAAAAAAAAAAAAAGCTTTTCCACCTGCTCCCCCTTCCCTCCCGAGCGCCGCTCCGGCTGCACCACGCTCCCTCTGAGCTCCGGGCTCCTACTAAGCTAGTGCCACCGATGTCTCCCTCCATCATGATCATCTACCGGGACCTCATCAGCCATGATGAAATGTTCTCTGACATCCACAAGATCCGGGAGGTCGCGGACGGGCTGTGTCTGGAGGTGGAGGGGAATATGGTCAGTAGGACAGAGGGTAACATTGATGACTGCCTCCGCTGAAGGCCCCGAGGGCGAAGGTACCGACTGCACAGTAATCACTGGTGTGGTTATCGTCATGAACCATCGCTTGCAGGAAACCAGCTTCACAAAAGAAGCCTACAAGAAGTACTTCAAAGATTACATTAAGGGCTTCTCTGGTGGCGCAGTGGTTGGGAGTCCGCCTGCCGAGGTAGGGGACGCGGGTTCGCGCCCCGGTCCGGGAAGATCCCACATGTCGCAGAGCGGCTCGGTCCGTGAGCCATGGCTGCTAGGCCTGCGCATCCGGAGCCTGTGCTCTGCAGCGGGAGAGGCCACAGCAGTGAGAAACTCGCGCACCGCAAAAAAAAAAAGATTACATGAAGTTAATCAAAGGGAAGCTTGAAGAACAGAGACCAGAAAGGGGAAAACCTTTTATGACAGGGACTGCAGAACAAATCAAGCACATCCTTGCTAATTTCAAAAACGATCAGTTCTTTATTGGTGAAAACATGAATCCAGATAGCATGGCTGCTCTGCTGGACTGCCGTGAGGATGGTGTGACCCCATATATGACTTTCTTTTAAGGATGGTCTAGAAATGGAAAAATGTCCACAAATTTGGCTGTTTGGATCTATCACCTGCTCGTCATAACTAGCTGGCTGCTGCCTTTCATCCACACAACACCAGGACTTAGACAAACGGGACTGATGTCATCTTGAGCTCTTCGTTTTGATGTTGATTTGTTTGGAGCGGAGGCATTGTTTTTGAGGAAAAAAAAATGTCATGTAGGTTGTCTAAAAATAAAATGCGCTTAAACTCAATTGAGAGAATGCCTCTTAGTTTAATATGTAATATCTAAATCCATCCTGTGTAGCCTTCCTGGAGAAGCTAGAACCTGGTTGTAGACCACTACTAGAAAGCATAAGACCATCTTCAGGTAACTTCCACAGTGAAAACCACTTCCGGGACTTGGAATATAAACAAGAATGAACAGTGATTCAGCTGAAGTAAAGGGAAGGACCATGCTCATAGCAGTGCCAACATTTGAAGCGGATTTCTTACACATTTCATCACCTACAAATGGAAGTAGTTAACTCTGGAAGAAATTACCAAAAGAATAAAAAGAGACTAACACAGTTGGAAGAAAAAAAAAAAAAAAGAGGATGGGAATTCCCTGGCGGTCCAGTGGTTATAGGACTTGGCGCTTTCGCTGTGGTGGCCCAGGTTCAGTGTCTGGTGCGGAATAAGCTCCCGCAAGACGCACAGCTAAAAAAAAGGAAACTCTTTTTCTGCTTTTAAAACTTTTCACAATGAAACATTGATTGTAATCTAAGTACCCCAGGAAATAATGGACAGAGAACACAGACAATTCACTGAAAAAGCAATTCAAGTGATCAATAATATATGAAAAAAAATGTTTATCTTCACTAATAATCCTTACAAATTGGGAGCATGGGATACCTGTTTTTTGCATATCAATTTGGCAAAGATTGAAAATAATACTTTAAACTCAACAGTAAAAAATAACCCAGTTTAAAAATGGGCAAGGAGGGGGCTTCCCTGGTGGCGCAGTGGTTGAGAGTCCGCCTGCCGATGCAGGGGACACGGGTTCGCGCCCCGGTCCGGGAAGATCCCACATGCCACGGAGCGGCTGGGCCCGTGAGCCATGGCCGCTGAGCCTGCGTGTCCAGAGCCTGTGATCCACAGCAGGAGAGGCCACGACAGTGAGAGGCCCGCGTACCACAAAAAGAAAAAAAAAAGGGCAAGGAGGGAATTCCCTGGTGGTCCAGTGGTTAAGACTCTGCGCTTCCACTTCAGGGGCGAGGGTTCGATCCCTGATTGGGGAACTAAGATCTCGCATGCCCTGTGATGTGGCAAAAAAAAAAAAAAAAAAAAAAAAATTGGGCAAGGAATGTGAATTGATCTTTCTCCAAAGATACATAAATGGCCAATAAGCACAAGAAAAGATGTTTAACATCATTAACCATAAGGGAAATGCAAATCAAAACCACAGTGAGATAGCACACATCCTAGGTTGACTCTAATAAAGGCAATAACAAGTATTGATGAGGATAGGGGTAAAATGGAACTCTCGTCTAGTGTTGGTGGGAATGTAAAATATTTTAGCCGCTTTGGGAAGTAGTTTGACCTCAAATGGTTAAACATAGAACTAACCATATGACACAGTAGTTCCATTCCTAGATCTATAGCCAAGAGAAGAAAGGAAAACATACATCCACATAAACACTTACACACAAATAAGCAGCCCTATTCATAAGAGCCAAAAAGTGAAAACACCCTCAAATGTCCATCAACTGATGAATGGATAAATGAATGTTCATATTGATTGGAGTGTTAGGGACAAAAAGGAGTGGAGTACTGATATGTTCTACACCACGGAGGAACCTTGAAAACATTATGCTGAGTGAAAGGAGCCCATCACGGAAGACTGTATTCTGTATCGTTCCACTTAAGTGAAATGTCCAGAATAAGCAAGTCTATACAGACAGAAATTATCAATAGACTCATGGTTGCCTAATGCTATCGGGGAGAAGGGACAGGAAATAGAGAGTACCTTTCTTTGCTGGAGGATAATTGGGCTGGTGCTTAGTAGGGAGGAGGGGGCTTAAAGAGGTTAGACGCCCTGTAACTCAGTCCTAGAAATATACCTTAAAGGAAAAACTTGAGGTTTACAAAGATTCGTGTTTACAAATATGCACCAAATAATTATAGATAATAGCAGATACTTGGAAACAATCTAACTGTCTGACCATAAGGAAATGGTAAATCCTAAAAAAAGGCAACATTATGCAATTATTAAAATCATGGTTTTGAGGAGCACTTCATAACAAAGGAAATTTTCATGATAGAGTATTAAGTGAGAAAACACGATAGCCTATGTGTGCCACTGTGCAGAAAAGGGTTAACATGGCAGACCTGAGGCTGCTTTCCTTAGGAAGACCTGCTTGCAAGGTTGGCCCCTGCCTGGTCTCTGGGAGCTTGGCTCTTGGAGTGTTCCTTTCATCCCCTAAGTGATGAAGTTGGCTCTCTGTGTCTAAACTAATGGCGAAAACCCTGTGGTTTGCAATGAACACCTGCTTTCCTTTCGGCAGCCTGGAATTTTGGTTGTGCTAGGCAGAAGGTGCCTTTGTGATCAGCCCCCAGTAAAAACCATGAATCTGATTTTCTAATGGGCCAACCTGGGCAGTGACACTGCATGCATGTTGCTGCATTTTTGTTGCTGGGGGAAGAATGTGCTTTGTGTGACCTGTCATAGGACAGAGAAAGCATAAGGAAGCCTGCACGTGGATTCCTCCAGACTCTACCTCTTCTTCCCTATGATCCAGCTATGTATCTTTACTAAACTGCTGTCATAAATCTTAGCTGTTGAGTGCAACTGTATGCTGAGTCCTGTGAAGCGCCAGACATGGGGCTGGTCTGGGGAACTCCCTACTCAGCCACTAATGTGGAAAGTAACAATGTGCATATATTGTAAAATAGGTGGGCAGGAAAGAAACCAATCACAGTGGCTGTTTTGGAGTTGTGTTATTAGGACTGACTTTTTCTTTATTTTTCGTATTTTATATATTTTCCATGTTGGAAAATATATTACTTTTACTTTCAGAAAAAATGAGTTTTTAAAACATTTTCTGTTGTATTAGACGTTTGTCATCATTTTTAGAGTGGCTGACCTCTGAAGGGGCGTCTCTTGTTTTCCCTCAGGGTTGCAATCCCCTCGCACAGACTGGCCGGAGCAAACTGCAGAATCAGAGGGCTGCCTTGAACCAGCAGATCCTGAAAGCCGTGCGGATGAGAACAGGAGCGGAGAACCTTCTGAAGTAGGTGTCTGCTGGCTCTACCTCCTTGGCTGGGAGCCCGGACTCTCCTGAGGCCTGTCCATTTATTTCCTAAACTCCCAGGCCTGCCCAGCTTCCTCTCTCAGCTCTTGGTTTTAGCTTTGAGTTTCCTCCTCATTTCTGGCACCTGGAGCGGGCCCTGTCTCGCCTAGAGCTTGGTTGTGTCAAAGAGAAGTATTTTACACAGCCTGTCTGTGTGTTTGGGATAGAAGGGCGATGGGGGAAGTCCAATGATCTGATTCCTGTTTGTTTTCCCTGCTTTCTTTGGGACCTGTTTTCTCTACTGCATAGCACTATGCCTGATCTAGAATCACTGCTTGCTAAATATTTGTTGAATGTCTAGAGAAAAGAAAGGCAACACAACATTGTAAATCAGCTATACTTAGGTTAAAAACATGAGATTTGAAAAAATAAAAAGGGAAAAAAAAAAAAAAAGAAAGAAAGAAAAGGAAGGCAGAAAGGAGGGAATAGGAGCCTTTCAATTGCCAGTGTCCATCTTTAATGAGAGGGGCCCAGTACAGCTCTGGGCTCTTGGGGCACTCATTATTATTCTCTGATGGTAACATAGTTACTTATCAATCATAGAACTCACAGAGGCCTTACCTGTAGGCAGCTCTAAGCCCTCCCCACACCCTTCAATGCAATGCAAAATGATATGGCAGCTTCCTCTTGTTTACAAAGAGTTCAGACTTCTTCAGAGCTCTAGGGGTGACTCTTGCCAGCCCCACGCTGCCTTCTGCACTGGGTATGGAGGCAGGCAGTATGTCTGCTGCCCGGCTAAGTGAGACAGATGCTTCCTGGAGCCTCAGAAAGACATGTGGAGTGTTTGCTGGGACCTGGAACCTGGAAACCTGGCAGGATATGGATAATGGGTGTTCCCAGTAGGTCTGCTTCACTGTTGAAGACCTTAGGGAGCCCTGAGGCTGATTGGAGGCTGTTGGGAAAAACAAATACACCAAACCAGGTGGATTGGTAAAAGAGCCACAAGACTCTGATGGTCACATACATGTACGAATAGTGTGATCTGCTGTTCCATATGGGCCGCTCACCCGAGCACTCAGTAAAGACAAGAGGAGGGTTTCTCACCATGAACTAGGAGTAAATTCATGTCTGAATCGGTCTGTATTTGTTCGTTAGGAAAGATCTCTGAGGTATGAAATGGGGGAAAAGAGAGATGCAGGACAGCATGCCCTGCGTGTGTTTAAAAAATATGTGCATATGCTTTTGTGTATGCAAAGACTTTTTCCAAAAGGGGCGAAGAAAAAGCTGTTAGTAGAGTGGGCTCTTGGGAGTAAGACCAGGGTTGGGTGGGTAGACGTGACTTGTCACTTTATCCTTTCAGTGTTTGAATGTTCTTTTAACAAAGTGCGTGGATTACTTTCATGCATTTTTATTGTGACATACTGCAAAGGCCTAGAAGAATAATATAAGCAACGCACTGCCCCTGGGTCAGGAACAACAGTGCTGTGCCTGTGTTGGTTTTGTTGCTCATGGACTAGCAGAGGATGCAAGTCCTGGGGTGGCCAAGTGTCTGGGAACCTCTTCTCCAGCTACTTCTGTAACAGGGTGGAAGGGAGGCTGTTCCTGGAGCAGACTGGGGAAAATACGGTAACATTCCACCTTTTGAAACGACTGACCATGTCCCTGTCCCCAGAGAAGTCTGGACATGGGAGTTGTCAGGTCTGCTGCACAGCGGGCCTCAGCGGCCAGTGCAGCTCGAGAGAGG
Organism: Phocoena sinus; assembly: GCF_008692025.1. Taxonomy (NCBI): domain Eukaryota; kingdom Metazoa; phylum Chordata; class Mammalia; order Artiodactyla; family Phocoenidae; genus Phocoena; species Phocoena sinus. Next base: position 17,627,415 of record NC_045781.1, read on the forward strand.
CCCCCAATTTTCGTTTGTTTGTGGTTTTTTTTTTTTTTTGGCTGCAGTGGGTCTTCGTTGCTGCGCGCGGGCTTTCTCTAGCTGTGGCGAGCGGGGCTACTCTTTACTGCGGTGCATGGGCTTCTCACTGCGGTGGCTCCTCTCATTGTGGAGCACGGGCTTTATGTGTGTGAGCTTTAGTAGTTGCAGCACGTGGGCTCAGTAGTTGCAGCGGGCAGTCTCTAGGGTGCGTGGGCTTCGGTAGTTGTGGTGCATGGGCTCAGTAGTTATGACTTGCGGGTGCTAGAGTGCAGGCCCAGTAGTTGTGGCACATGGGCTTAGTTGCTCCGTGGCATGTAGGATCCTCCTGGACCAGGGATCAAACCCGTGTCCCCTGTACTGGCAGGCGGATTCTTAAGCACTGCGCCACCAGGGAAGTCCAAACCCCCGATTTTGGGAAGTCCTGCCGTGTGCTGAGCTTGCTGTGCTGAGGACGCTGCAGGTGTGGTCCCCCTGGTGTGTTTTGTGGCCTTGGGTTTTGGTTGACACCTTGCCAGGCCAGCTGTGCGGCCGAGGGGGTGGGTGGGCATCTCTGACCCTGTGCCTGTCCATTCATGCAGCAAATGGATTTACTGAGCACCTACTAAGTGGCAGGCCATGTCTGAGATGTGAGGGGATAAGGCCGCAAGCAATTCAGACGAGGTCCTGCTTTCCTGATGCTTAATCTCTCGTAGGGGAAACCGAAACACACAAGCAAACAAATCCACTCACGTCAGGAGGTGGTGTTTTCTAGGGCACCGATGAAAGGGAAATGTGATAGAGGCTGACGCAGTGTGATGCGGCCTTGGAGACGGAGGGTGGTCAGGGAGGCCCCCTCTGGCAAGGGCACTTGGCGTTGCTAAGGTGGGGCCTAGGGCGGTTTTGTCTGTCTTGCTCTGTTAATGACACCAGCAAACAGCCTCTCTGAGGCTCATTGTCTGGTCAGCGGTTGTTGAGCTGGCGGGGTGGGGGTGGAGTGAGGTTGTTAATGATTCTTGCAGTGACCTAAAAGCTCAAAGTGCCCCTCTCTGGGGAATGTTGTCAGAGGAAACCCTAAAGGTATTTATTAATCTGACTTAACCGGCACCAGCGGTTTCCCGAAAACAAATAGGGCGTGTAGCTGAGCCCAGCTCTGGCCCGTGAGTGTTTCTGGGTGGCCGATTAGGTGATTGTCCCTGCCAGCAAAGGGTAGTTTCAGTCATAAACCGGGCCCTGCCGTCCTGTCTGTCTGTTTTCAGGTTCCTAAATGTCCTACCGTTGCTCCCTGATAAAGGCAGAGCAGTTGGAATGTTTGGGGGAGTGGGCATTTGGGAAAATGTCCCCCCAAATGCAGGAACGTGAGGATCCCAGTCCTTACCTGCATTGGTCAGGGAGTTTTGAGTCTGGGCGGGTGCTCTGAGGGACCTGGTTTTCTACCCCTTCAAGGCCTTCTTCTCCGATCCATATCGGCCAAGAGTCCATGAGCTTCCTGGAGTCTGACTAGGAAGATATCAGATATTTTCAATGTGCTTTTTTAGGCTAAGCAAGGATAATATTCTCTCTCTTTTCCTAACTCCCTTCCCTCCCTTGAGAAAAGCTGGGGTAGAAACGTGATGATGTTTCTGAAAAACAGATGGCCTCTGTGAAATTTAAAGCAAGTTGCCACATAGTTCAATTTTAACTAACTGGTTCTTTGAATAAGGGTGGGTCATTTAATATCTTTGGGCTTCAGGTTCCCTTCTCGGGGCCGGGTGTGCATGGAAAAGAGTGAAGGGGACTGGGACTGGTGCTGTGATGCGTTAGGGAGTGGTGGGGACTGCAGTAAAGAGCAGAGCATATGCTCTCTGGAGGGGGCAGCTACAGTGTGGCCCATGGGGGGGCAGGGCCAGGGTTGCCAGATCTTCAGTTTTGCTTTGTTTTGTATTTTTCAGGAGAAGAGAGAGAGATCTGACTTTTGTCCCCTTTTTTATCTTCTGATAGTTGAATTTTAAAATATCGGCAACTAATTCAAGGGGGAAGAAATAACACCCTGAGAATCGAGTGAGCAAGTCCCATGGACCTCCAGTTTGCGATTTCTGGACCAGAGGGTCGTGAAGTTCTGGGACAGGGGTGCCCTCGGGTGATTTGGGCTGTATGAGAGTGACTTGAGGTTAATGACTGCTCACACTGTCAGTTCTGAGAGGGGCTGGTGTCCGGGCAGTGGGGTGTACGAGCCAAAACCTTGGGGGCCTGCACCAACTCTGAGGCCTGCCTTTCTACACTGAGAGATGGGCTGGAAGGTGTCCTGCCAGACCGGCTGATCTGCTACCTTAGCCAGGTGGCCGCATGAGGGCACTGGGCAATACTTGCTCTAGCTTTCCTGAATCCCTGGCAGAGCAGGGTTTGGGGTCAGACAGATTAAGGCCGAACTGTTCCAGTAAGGTCTGTGAAGCTGGTACAAGCCTGTGTTGCCTGTCAACAAGCCTGTTCCTGGAGGGACAATTTTACTAAAAGACTTGGGAGAAAAATTACACTAAAATAAATGGAGATTCATGGGTCAGAATGCAAATTCATGTACATCTTTAAGACAAAACATGGGGATGTTAGAGAAATTTTGGACTCGGGGCAAAGAAACCATACATCCCATGGGGTGTCTATGGTGGAAAAGGTCTCAGAGGCTCCAACTTGAGGGACATGCCTGGATGTTGTCAGTGGCCTCAGGAAATCATAGACTGTGGCCTTCTTTTTGCTGTTCACATATGGTGGCTTGATCACTCAGAGTAAGTTGGACACCTTTTCATTCTTCTTTTCTTTTTTTTAAAGTTTTTTTTAAAAATAAATTTATTTATTTACTTTTGGCTGCGTTGGGTCTTCGTTGCTGCACACGGGCTTTCTCTAGTTGCAGCAAGCAGGGGCTTCTTGTTGCAGAGCACGGGCTCTAGGCGTGTGGGCTTCAGTAGTTGTGGCACGCAGGCTCAGTAGTTGTGGCTCACGGGCTCTAGAGCACAGGCTCAGTAGTTGTGGCGCATGGGCTTAGTTGCTCCACGGCATGTGGGATCTTCCCAGACCAGGGCTCGAACCTGTGTCCCCTGCATTGGCAGGCAGGATTCTTAACCACTGCACCACCAGGGAAGTCCCACCTTTCCATTCTTGACTTTTGCAGTATGTGTATGCTCTTTAGGAAAAACCCAAGGGAGACGGCCTCTCCTTGGTGGTCCAGGCCAGAAGGAGGCCGTGGAGAACATGGGCAGGGAGACCCTGGGCAAGAAAGGGCTGAAACAACCTACTGCCTCATCCTGGTCGGTCTCAGGGCCTCTTTTGGCTGGAACATCAGTTATCAGACCACAGGGGTTTCAGAGTAGAAGCACACCCAAGTGAAAGCTGAGAAAACCCATGTTCTTCCAAAAAGGCCCCTAGAAGGGATTCATTTTCACCCAGAAAGGCAGCCCAGGTGCAGAGCACCAGTACTGAGGAGCCCGAGGTTCTGGTCTTCATCCCTGATTTGGGCCAGCTGTTCCCCCAGCTGGGGCACAGGGGAACTGGGTACACCCACCATGTTGAACCGGTGGCACCTCATTCGAGAAGCCCCCCTCCACCAGTGAATCCGTGAAAAATCATGACCCGTACTAGGAACAGCACACGTTCTAGGGTTCCTTTCTCAATCAGCGTTGCACCCTAAGGTCAGCATTGTGGAAACCCACCCTGAGAGCCCCACCTGGCTACCAACTTTTTTCGGAGTGACGCGTGACTCACATGCAGAGGTCCATGTCCAAAGAGCAGGTCATTGATTTGTTGCAAATCCTAAATCTCAAATTGTTGCCAAGTCTAGAATAAGTAGCAGATCCATATATAGAGGTGGGAAAATCAAGAGTTGGCATATTTGGAGGTTCTCCAGATGTTTGGGTGGGGGTCTTAGGGCCTCAATTGTCATATTTAAGCTGGACCCATTCTGTTGCTGAGAACCAATCACACGCCCCCATACCCCAAACCCCCAGCCCCATCCCCGACTCACACACCATTGCTTCTAGAGAGTGGTCTTTACTCTGCCCTTTTTTCTTTCATCAGCTGAAATTGAAAGCCTCCACCGTGTGGAAAGGACAATGTCAGGTTCCAAGAGAAACAGTAGGAAAAGGTCTTGTCCCTCCAGGAGTTATAATTGTCTTGCCTCACTCTAACATGTATTTGAGGCACCCTGACACACTCGTACAGCATGTAAGATTAAAACAGGAGCGAGTGAGGATATGGGGGCAGGAGGAAGAAGATTAAAAGAGATTTAGCTGGAAGTAAGGCTAGTACACGCTACAAGCTCTTATATCCTCTGTCAGATGTGGGCCATGTTTGTCTCCGAGTTTTCCGGCAGGCAGTAAGAAGGGAATGTGACCTGGAACACATTTCATACCCATTAGCTGGAAGCAGACCATTTGCTGAGAAGAAGTTGTTCCCAATACCGAGGGCTGGGAGGATTTCCTCCCTTGTACCCTCGTAGACTTTATCAGCTAGTGAATCAGTCGTGTTCTCAATAACATCTCTGTAGCTCAGGTTTTACGAGGGGCAGATTGTGAACCACGGTGCGTAATGAAATCAATTCAGTGGGTTGCTGTGGCATAATAAAAAATAAATATTTGGTCTTTGGTTCCTGGCACAGTGCACCTAAAACCCTTGGAACCTCCTGAATGTCTTTTGTATGCTAATGCGATGACACCTGATGGGGGTCGGGGGCCTTCAGGAGGGGGAGCTATTTGCCAGAATAGACCAAGCCTGTTTAGAGGGTTGGAACTTTCAGCCTCACCCCTGGACTTCTGGGAAGGAGAGAGGGGCTGGAGATTGAATTCAGTCACCAGTAGCCAATGACTTCATCAACTATGCCCCGGTAATGAAGTAATGAAACCTCCATTAAACCCCTAAGTGATGGGGGACTTCCAGGTTGGAGAACACATCGAGGGGCAGGGAAGGAGGTCTTCCTGCAGAGGGGATGGTGGCTCCTCTCCCTCCTGGGCCTGTGGATCTCTTCCATCTGGCTGTTCCTGAGCTGTATCCTTTAAAAATAAACCCCAATAAATGGAAGTAAAATGTTTTCCTGAGTTTTGTGGGTCATTCTACTGAATTTTTTTTTAACATCTTTACTGGAGTATAATTGCTTTACAGTGGTGTGTTAGTTTCTGCTTTATAACACAGTGAATCAGTTATACATATACATATGTTCCCATATCTCTTCCCTCTTGCGTCTCCCTCCCTCCCACCCTCCCTATCCCACCCCTCTAGGTTCTCACAAACCACCTAGCTGATCTCCCTGTGCTATGTGGCTGCTTCCCACTAGCTATCTATCTGTTTTACGTTTGGTAGTGTATATATGTCCATGCCTCTCTCTCGCTTTGTCACAGCTTACCCTTCCCACTCCCCATATCCTCAAGTCCATGCTCTAGTAGGTCTGTGTCTTTATTCCCGTCTTACCCCTAGGTTCTTCATGACATTTTTTTTTCTCTTAGATTCCATATATATGTGTTGGTATACAGTATTTGTTTTTCTCCTTCTGACTTACTTCACTCTGTAGGACAGACTCTAGGTCTATCCACCTCACTACAGATAACTCAATTTCGTTTCTTTTTAGGGCTGAGTAATATTCCGTTGTATATATGTGCCACATCTTCTTTATCCATTCATCTGTCGATGGACACTTAGGTTGCTTCCATGTCCTGGCTAGTGTAAATAGAGCTGCAATGAACATTGTGGTACATGAATCCTTTTGAATTATGGTTTTCTCAGGGTATAAGCCCAGTAGTGGGATTGCTGGGTCATATGGTAGTTCTATTTGTAGTTTTTTAAGGAACCTCCATACTGTTCTCCATAGTGGCTGTACCAATTCACATTCCCACCAGCAGTGCAAGAGTGTTCCCTTTTCTCCACACCCTCTCCAGCATTTATTGTTTCTAGATTTTTTGATGATGGCCATTCTGACTGGTGTGAGATGATACCTCATTGTAGTTTTGATTTGCATTTCTCTAATGATTAATGATGTTGAGCATTCTTTCATGTGTTTGTTGGCAGTCTGTATATCTTCTCTGGAGAAATGTCTATTTAGGTCTTCTGCCCATTTTTGGATTAGGTTGTTGGTTTTTTTTTACATTGAGCTGCATGAGCTGCTTCTATATATTGGAGTTTAATCCTTTGTCAGTTGCTTCATTTGAAAATATTTTCTCCTATTCTGAGGGTTGTCTTTTGGTCTTGGTTATGGTTTCCTTTGCTGTGCAAAAGCTTTGAAGTTTCATTAGGTCCCATTTGTTTATTTTTGTTTTTATTTCCATTTCTCTAGGAGGTGGGTCAAAAAGAATCTTGCTGTGATTTATGTCATAGAGCGTTCTGCCTATGTTTTCCTCTAAGAGTTTGATAATGTCTGGCCTTACATTTAGGTCTTTAATCCATTCTGAGTTTATTTTTGTGTACGGTGTTAGGGAGTGTTATAATTTCATACTTTTACATGTACCTGTCCAGTTTTTCTAGTGAATTATTGAAACTGAGAAGGGGGTTGTGGGAACCTCTGACTTGTAGCTGGTTGGTCAGAAGTTCAGGTGCCCTCCCCCTGCCCCCACCTGCTTGCAACTGACCCCCGAAGTGGGAGCAGCCTTGTGACACTGAGCCCTTAACCTGTGGGGTCTCTTCTAACTCTGGGAGTTGGTGTCAGAATTGAATTGAATTGTTGGGCACCCAGTTGGTGTCAGAGAATCAGAAATGGAGAGTTTCAAACATTATTGTTTTTTAAAAAGAAGTTATTAGAGTTCGAACAGAATATATTGGAGAGCATCACATGTATGGCAGAGTATGGCTTTGTGAGACTTGTTTTTGGGGGCGGGAGGTGTATGTGTGTGCTGTGCTGTGATATAAATGCATTTCTTACTGGTGATCGTGCCCTTCTCCAAAAAAAATTCCCAAACCAATGACATTCACCAACTGAGCTTCCGATATCTCCTTGCCTGGCTGGGGAGTCCAAACGTGCATGTGTGAAAACTTACTGGGCAGTGAGAGGGCAAGTGCCATCCTATCTGCAGCCAGGTCACAGCTGCTCTTTCTGAGGGGGCATAAGCTTGTTGGTTGGTCATGGAGAAAGAGCTGAAGCAAGGGAGGGGGAGAGAGGGAGAGAGAGAGAGAGAAGGGTATATATATGCACCACGGAGAGAAACTGATGGGCCCAAATATGTGCAAGGCAGGGGAAGCCCCAGGGGAGAGGGCCAACTGCAGGGGAAGTGGTTTAGCGCTTTGCTCTCTGGAGGGAAGGTGGACAGGTGGTGAGCAAAGCTGACCAATGACAGGTAGATGGATTTTCATCAGCTGAGGAGGAGAAGGTAGTCAGGTACTGTCTCTCTGGCTGGCTGGAGCTCTTGGCTGGTGACCCATTTCACGGATGAGGACAGTTCTGGTACCTGGCCTGAGCCATGGCTGAGGACTTGCCAAAATGGTTCAAGGAAATGTGCTCAGCAAGACCTGGCTTAGAACTGGGTTTTTATTGTGGTTTATTTTTTTTTTTTTTTTTTTTTTTTTTTTTTTTGCGGTACGCGGGCCTCTCACTGTTGTGGCCTCTCCCGTTGCGGAGCACAGGCTGCGGACGCGCAGGCTCAGCGGCCATGGCTCACGGGCCCAGCCGCTCCGCGGCATGTGGGATCTTCCCAGACCGGGGCACGAACCCGTGTCCCCTGCACCGGCAGGCGGACTCTCAACCACTGCGCCACCAGGGAAGCCCTATTGTGGTTTATTTTTAAAGGATACAGCTCAGGAACAGCCAGGTGGAAGAGATCCACAGGCCGAGGAGGGAGAGGAGCCACCATCCCCTCTGCAGGCGGGCCTCCTTCTCTGCCCCTCAATGTGTTCTCCAACCTGGAAGTTCCCCATCACTTAGGGGTTTAATGAAGGTTTCATTACTTCATTACCAGGGCGTAATTGATTAAGTTATTGGCTACTGGTGATTGAACTCAATCTCCAGCTAGCACCTGTAAGGTCTTCGAGTAGGTGGCAGAACCCCTGCTTTGAGAATTTGGGTAAAGTTTGTTTCTCCATCCTGCTTAACACTATTCCGTTCTATGGATATAGCACATTTTGCTTATCCATTTGCCAGTTAGATATCTGGATTCTTTCTACTTTGGGGGCTATTAGGAATAATGCTACTATAAACATTCACACTCATGTCTTGGTTTGGACATATGTTTTCATTTCTTTCGTATAGATTCCTAGGAGTGCAATTACTTGGTTGTATGCTAAGTTTATGTTTTAACATTTTTTGAAACTACCCAGCTGTTTTCCCAAGTGGCTATGTCATTTACATTCAGCAGTGCATGAGGGTTCTAGTTTCTCTATACATCCTCACTAACACTTGTTATTGTTTGTCTGTTTTATCATAGCCAACCTAGTAATTGTGTATTGGAATCTTATTATGGTTTTAACACGGATTTCCCTGTTGACTAAAGACTTTGAGCATCTTTTCGTGTGCGCTTATTAGCCATTCATAGAACTCCTTTAGTAAAATGTTTATTCAAATCTTTTGCCCATTTTATGAATTCAGTAAAGTTGCAGGATACAAAATCAATATACAGAAATCAGTTGCATTTCTATACACTAATAATAAATTATCAGAAAGATAAATTAAGAAAACAATCCCAACACTCCTACAGCGTTGGTGGGTCTGTAAGTTGGTACAGCCACTATGGAAAACAGTATTGAGATTCCTCAAAAAATTAAGAATAGAATTGCCACACGACCTATGTACTCCACTTCCGGATATTTATCTGAAGAACACAAAAACACTAATTTGAAAAGATATATGTACCCCTATGTTCATTGCAGCATTATTTACAATAGCCAAGATATGGAAACAACCTAAGTGTCCATCAATGGGTGAATGGATGAAAGAAAATGTGATACACACACACACAAACACATACACCATGGAATATTACTTAGCCATAAAAAAGAATGAAATCTTGCCATTTGCAGCAACATGAATGGGCCTTGAGGACATTATGCTAAGTGAAGTAAGTCAGACAAAGACAAATACTATGTGATCTCACTTATATGTGGAATCTAAAACAAAACAAACAAAAACTCCTAGGGACTTACCTGGTGGTCCAGTGGCTGAGACTCCGTGCTCCCAATTCAGGGGGCCCAGGTTCGATCCCTGGTCAGGGAACTGGATCCCACATGCCACAACTAGGGGTTTGCATGCCGCAACTAAAGGTCCTGCGTGCCGCAATTAAGAGATCCCGCGTGCCGTAACTGAGACCTGGCATAGCCAGATAAATAAATAAATAAATATTTTTAAAAATAATAAAAAACCAAACCAAACAAAAACCCCCAAGCTCATAGATACAGAGAACAGATGGGTGGTTGCCAGAGGTGGGGGCTGCAGGGGAGATGAAATGGGTGAATGTGGTCAAAAGGTACAAATTTCCAGTTATAAGATAAGTCATGGGAATGTGATGTACAGCATGGTGACTATGGTTAATAATACTGTATTGTATGTTTGAAAGTTGCTAAGAGAGTAGATCTTAAAAGTTCTCATCACAAGAAAAAAATTCTGTAACTAAGTATGGTAACAGATGGCAAATAGACTTATTGTGGTGATCATTTTGAAAATATACAAATATAGAATTATTATGTTGTGTACCTGAAACTAATATAATGTTGTATGTCAATTATAATCAACTAAAAAAAATATTTTGCCCATTAAAAAAAATTGAGTGGTCTTTTTGTTATTTAATTAACAGAACTCTTTATATATTCTGGATACAGATTCTTTATCAGATATATAATTTGCAAATATTTTCTCCCAGTCTGTCTTTTTTCATTGTTTTTTTTAGATGGTATCTTCTGAAGCACAGACGTTTTTAAATTTGATGAGTCCAGTTAATCAATTTCTTTTTTTCTTTATGTGCAGTTTATTTTTATTTATTTTCTATATTTTTTGGCTGCATTGGGTCTTCATTGCTGTGCACAGGGTTTCTCTAGTTGCGGCGAGTGGGGGCTACTCTTTGTTGCGGTGCACTGGTTTCTCATTGTGGTGGCTTCTCTTGTTGCGGGGCATGGGCTCTAGGCACGCAGGCTTCAGTAGTTGCAGCAAGCGGGCTCAGTAGTAGCGGCACGCAGGCCCTAGAGTGCACAGGCTTCAGTAGTTGCAGCACGTGGGCTCAGTAGTTGTGGCATGTGGGCTCTAGGGCACGCGGGCTTCAGTAGTTGTGGCACATGGGCTCAGTAGTTGTGGCTTGCGGGCTCTAGAGCACAGACTCAGTAGTTGTGACACACGGACTTAGCTGCTCCACAGCATGTGGGATCTTCCCGGAGCAGAGATTGAACCTGTGTCCCCTGCATTGGCAAGTGGATTCTTAACCACTGCGCCACCAGGGAAGTCCTCAGTTGCTTCTTTTATGGATTGTGCTTTTGGTGTGTAGCTAAGAATACTTTGTCAAACTCAAGGTCATGAAGATTTTCTTCTAGAAGTTTTGGAGTTTTTGCTCTTTTGCTGAGGTCTCTGATCATTTTGACTTAATATTTGGTTTGGTGTAAAATTTAGGTTGAGATTTATTTTTTGCCTATTGTGCAGAAAAGAGTTATCATAGCCGGCCTGAGACAGCTATCCTTAGAAAGCCCTGCTTGCAAGGTTGGTGTTTGGCTGGTATCTGGAAACTTAGATTTCAGGAGAGTTCCCACCATTCCCAGAACTGATAAGAGGAGCTCACTAAACTATTTGCACAATGTGGTTTATATTGAATACCCGCTTTCCTTCTAGGAGTCTTGAATTTTGGAACATGCTAGGCAGAGGTGTCTTCCTGACCAGCCCCCAGTAAAAACCCCAATGAGCTTCCTTGGAAGATAGCATTTTCACATGCGTTGTCACAACTGTTTGCTGAAGGAATTAAGCATGTCCTGTGTGACTCCTTTGGGAGAGAGGACGCTTAGCGCCTGTGCCTGGTTTCCTTCAGACTTCACCCCATGCACCTTTCCCTTAGCTGATTTTGCTTTGTGTCCTTTTCCTGTAATAAATGAGAGCAATGCGTACAACTATATCCTGAGTCCTGCAAGTCCTTCTAGTAAATCGCTGAACCTGGCGGTGGTCTTGGGGACACTGACATGCCTAGGGATGTGCAATTGCTTCAGCATCATTTGTCAGAAAGACTTTTTTCCCCCTTGAATTTTCTTGTCACCTTTGTCAAAAGCAATTCACCATAAATGTAAGGATGTATTTCTGGATTCTGTTCAGTTCCATTGCTGTTCCTTATGCCAATACCACATCTTGATTACTGAGACTTTATAGTAGGTTTTAAAATCAGATAGCATAAATCCTCTAACTTTGTTCTTTTTCAAACTTCTTTGGGCCTTCTAGGCCCTTTGCATTTCCATATAAATTTTAGGCTCAGTTTGTCGATTTCTACTAAAAAGCTTACTAGCGTTTTGATTGGAATTGCTTTGAATTGATAGGTCAATTGGAGAGAATTGACCTCTTGATAATAGTGAGTCTTCCAATCCAAAAACATGGAACGTCTCTCCATTAAATATCACAGCAATGTTTTGAAGTTTTCAGTGTACAAGTCTTGTGCTTCTTTTCTTAATTTTATTCCTAAGTATTTTAATCTTTCTGATACTATTTTGAGTGAAATTTTCTGAATTTCATTTCAAGATTGCTCATTGCTAGTATATAGAAAAAAAAATTGATTTGTTTATTTTGAATTGTATCCTGTGACCTAACTAAATTTATTAGTTCCAGTATTCGTTTTGTGGATGCCTGGGGATTTTATACATGCAAGATTATGACAGCTGTGAATAAAGACAGTTTTACTTCTTCCTTTCAATCCAGGTGCCTGTCATTTCTTTCTTTATTTTATTGCTGCTGGCTTGAACCTCCAGTATGGTGTTGATTAGAAGTGGCATAAATGGACATCTTTGCCTTGTTCCTGATCATATGGGGGAAAGCATCAATCTTTCACCATTAAGTATGGCGTTAGCTGTGGGTTTTTGTAGATGCCCTTTATCACGTTTTGTAAGTTATCTTTTATTCCTAGCTTGTTATGGATTTTTATCATAAATCTGTGTTGGACTTTATCACATGCTTTTTTTCCTGCATCTGTTGAGATGACAATTTATTTTTTGTCCCTATTTCTGTTGATATAGTATGTTACATTAATTGATTTTCGGATATTAAGCCAACCTTGCATTCCTGGGATAAATCCCACTTGGCCGTGATGTATAATCCTTTGTATATGTTGCTAGATTCAGGTTGCTAATATTTTATGGAGGATCTTTGCATATGTATTCATGAAGGATATTGATTGGTTATTTTGTTTTCTTGTGGCGTCTTCCTCTGGTTTTGGATCAGGGTGATATTGGCCTCATGGGATGAACTAGGGAATGTTACCTCCTCCTCTATTTCTCATCCATTTCCTTTTAGGGGGAAAATTTATGGTCTCTTATGGGTGACTAGGAGCAGCTCCTTTTTGTCTTCTCAAGGCTAATTCTTACAGAGTGGTCTTAGCATCCATGTCAGGCAGCTCAGTGTCATTGGCTATATCCTAGGTCCATTTATTGGCAGGTGTGGCTCAAAATGGGGCAGGTGCCCAGCATCCCTGAGACACCTTATCTGATCACATCTGGCTCCTCCGTCTGCAGGCAGACCCTCAGAACTTCCCTATGGGGACAAGGGTTGGGGTATCTGCTCAGCCGGCAGCTGGGATGCTTGGCTGAGGACGCTTCTCTCCCCGCCCTCTTTTAACAGAGCAGCCACGAACCAAAAGGTACGGGAGCAGGTGCGCCTGGAACTGAGCTTCTTGAACTCAGACCTGCAAATGCTGAAGGAAGAGCTGGAGGGGCTCAACATCTCGGTGGGAGTCTATCAGAGCACAGAGTAAGTGGGGGCAACACTTCTTTTGGATACTTTCTGAGCCTTGGAACATGCCTACATCGGGGATGGTGCACAGATAGGCTTGAGGGTGTGGCAGACCCCACTTTGATCCAATTTGGGGTTGAGCAAGGTGTAGGAATTAAAGGGATGAACCCATGGAGTTTGTTGGAAATACCTGGCCAGTTGGACAAGAAGGCATTTATTTGTCTTGGGGACACACGGGACATAGTTTTACAGGAGAGCTATGTGGCTGGGTCCAGGTGGGGAGATGGCGTCTCTCAGGTGGCCTGGGTGGTGGCTGTGTCATAAAGATGCCCTGGAAGGGCGGCTGTGGTTAGCTCTGAGCACCAGCCTGCCAGATGGGTCCCAGGAAGCCCTGCCTTCTTCCATCAGCCTCAGCACCGTGCACACGGTCTGACCCTGGGTCATTCTGTTGATAAGAGTACAAAAACATAAAAACTGCCTTTTTTTTTTTTTTTTTTTTTTTTTTTTTATGCGTTACGCGGGCCTCTCACTGTTGTGGCCTCTCCCGTTGCGGAGGACAGGCTCCGGACGCGCAGGCTCAGCGGCCATGGCTCACGGGCCCAGCCGCTCCGCGGCATGTGGGATCCTCCCAGACCGGGGCACGAACCCGTGTCCCCTGCATCGGCAGGCGGACTCTCAACCACTGCGCCACCAGGGAAGCCCAAAACTGCCTTTTATATCAAAGATTATGAGACCTTTGCAAGTTCCCTGAGGAGACAGTATGACTGAGACACTTTGGAAATGTCCCCCATTAAATATTTGAGAAACAAATGTTCTAATTCAGAAGCATCCCTCAGAGAGGGTTTATAGGAGACCAAACGTTGAGATGTGACCTTCAGAAAAGCTCAGAGAGTCTCCCACCCCAAGGTGAGCTATCTTGGAAAGAAAAGTCCATCTTTAAGAAGAAATAACTTTGAGGGGACTTCCTTGGTGGTCCAGTGGTTAAGGCTCTGTGCTTCCAACGCAGGGGGCGTGGGATCGACCCCTGGCAGGGAACTAAGATCCCACGTGCCGCGTGGGGCTGCCGTAAAAAAAAGAAAAAACTTTGAGGTCTAAAGAACAGTTTACATACTTTTCTGTGTGGGGAAGTGGTACTTCTCAAAAGATAAGGGAGTCCCAGGGGAAACCCAGTCAGAAAATAATTCCCTGGATTAACAGAATGAAAATGTCGGGGAACCTTGAGTCACCTTTGGAATGTACTTTTCCTGATTGTCCCCAATCCTCTGCACTGTCCCCGAGGTGTTTTTCTGAGTCACGTGTGAAACCTCTTCTCCTTTGGTGACTGTCCGTGAGCCAGCCCGTGTGGCCTGCCTCGCTTACCTGTGGGCTCCCAGTGCAGTCTGACACCTAATCAGAACAGTCAATGCACAGCTTCCCCCAGCCTATGCTCTGGTATTAAATTCCAGTGTTTTGCCCAAAGGTCAAAGTTCCTCCAGGAGGCAAGGCCGGGCCAAACTTTGGTGATAAATGTAGGATGTTTCATATTCCCCCCTCACCGTACAGAAGCACAGGGCTGTCCATCACGAGGGTGTTCCCCAGAGCCATGCAGTCAAGGCCCCTGTGTGACCACGGTGCGGCTCTAGAGTGTCCGGTCGGCCCCCTGTGCGTTGGGAAGAGAGGAGAGAGACGTGCAGATGCATAATGACACCTTGCATTTCCATCAGCCCCCTTCCTGTTTTCAAAGCAGATTGTTTTTTTCTCAGCACGGTTGATTTTTAAACATTTCTATGAGGTAGGCAGGGAAGAAACAATCTCATTGTGCAGATGAGAAAACACAGGGAAGCCGGAAGTTACGGAAAAAGTTATATTAGCGCAAGGTGGAGGGCGGGGCGCCCTGGCCCGGAGGCTTCGGGACGCTGGCTGCTCCTGGACAGTCACAGGGAGAGCCAGCCCCGTCGGGGTCAGGCCAGGAGCACGCTGGGGCCCAGAGGAGGGCAGCACAGCCTGTCTTCATCTCCTTCTAGCAGGATCCAGCTTTCCCTCAGGAAAGGGCTTTGGGGAAGCTATACACCCCGCTGGGGCTCGCCTGCTTTCAGCTTAGCCCTGTTGTTTTCTGTCCCCCACAGAGGCAGCTTCAGCTTACAGCCTATTGTCCACTCACCCTGCCTGCATTCCTGGCCTCCTCCCCAGGCTGGGCTGAGCAACCCCAGGAGGTCTCCTGTTACAGGTCTGGGAGCGAAATCCCTGTTTGCAAAAAGTAGCTGAGCCCCATTCACTTCCTGTTAGCTCTGCCCCTAAGGCCACTCCCAGGGCGACCTGTTGGGTAACCAACTGGTGAGTGCGGGGAGAGGAGGTGGAGGGGAAACAGCCGGTCTGGGTCTCACCCAGGGCTGGGAGCCAGGTGCGCTTACGTGTCAGATGGGGCCCCTGCCCTCAAGGCCTTCCCTGTGCTGGGGATGGGATGCCTAGAGGGATACACCGGATAGGAGGAGGCCCTTGAGAGCCCAGAGTTGGAGGGCTGCAGGGGAGATGGGACCCGCTGCAGTGAGGAGAGGCGAGGGGGATGGGGGTTGGGTGGAGCTGGTGGAGATGCTCCAGATGATGGAGCAGTGGGCACACCAGGCACAGCCCCGGGTGCACAATAGGTTCTCAGCACAGTTACTCAAAGAAGTGTAGCGATTGGAGGGCTAAATCAGGGTGGAGCTGGTAGGGGCCTCATGTGTTAGGCTGGGTCGTTTAAAAGTTGCCGGGGACTGGGACCAGTTTTGGAACAGAGATGGGGACGTGACCCAGGTGGTCTTTATGGAAAATGAACTGGTGTGTGCTAGCTTGGCGGCGAGAGAGCGGGTGGGGACCTGAGCTGGGCTGCTGGGGGAAGGCCGGGGGGTGCAAAGTGGCTGGGATACGGATGTTCATGTACCTTGCTGTGTTCCTTCTAGGGAGGCATTTACGATTCCCCTGATTCCGCTTGGCCTGAAGGAAACCAAGGACGTTGACTTTTCAGTCGTTCTCAAGGTAAATCTCAAAGCGAGGGGCACTGGACTCACTGTTTAAAGGGAAGTGTAGAAGTTGTGTATCCCTTGAGAGTGGCCTTAGGCTCAGTGTGCCCGAGTGTCAGTTGATTTCTGCAGGGTGGCCTTGAGCCCCCTCAGAGCCTGTCCCGTCCTTTCAGATGCTCCCTTTCATCTGGTCACTGAGGCTTCTGGGGAAGGGGTTGGAAACCCAGGCCAGTCCACCCCAGGTCAAAGAGGGTATATAACCAATTTAGGCCACGTTTTTGGAAGAATAGCCAAAGTTTTTGTCCCTCACCATTTTATTGTGAAAATAGAAAAACTGAAAGAAGTTGACAGTGAATCCCTGTATACTCGCTACCTAGGTTCTCCCGTGAACATTTTGCTGTAGTCACTTTATCACGTATTCGTCCATTTATGTATGCATCCCTGAATCTATACATCAATCCATTTTATTTTTTGATACATTTCAAAGGAAATCAGGGAATTTCCTGGCGGTCCAGTGGTTAGGGCTTGGCACTTTCACTGTCGGGGCCTGGTTTCAATCCCTGGTCGGGGAACTAAGATCCCACGAGCCACGCAGCTTGGCCAAAAAACAAAAACAAAAAAACAAAAAACCCCACCAAAACAAAGTAAATACTTGAATAGCTAGAGTTTATGGATCCCGCTGCTCCCTAATTCCTGGATGTCTACCTTCTCTTTTCTTTCTCTCTCCCCCTCTTTCTCCCTCCCTCCCTTCTTTCCTTCCATCTTTTTTTTTTTTTTTTTTTCCCAATAACAACCTTCTTGAGATATAATTCACACACCGTACAATTCACATCTTTAAAGTGAACGGTATCTGGCCTCCCCTTAGCCAGTGTGTCCCTGGCAAGCAGCGTTACTTGTAGGCCCATCTGTGTCTGTCACTGTGCAGGGTGCTGTTGAGGTCACAGGCCCTGCCTTTGGATCCCGTGGTTCAGTAGGGGATCCAGGTGGGAAGTGGAAGATGTGTTTTGATGGAGTTGCCCAGAGATGCCTTGGGGCCAGGAGAGGCCTCCCGGTGCCTGGAATGCTTTCCTCTTCCTCCTTGCCCCACATCCATCATTCTGAGTTTTACTGACTCACCTCAAACTTCCATTTAGGAGGAGAAAGTGGCGATGAGGTGGAAGGTAGTGCCTGTCTCTGAGCTTTCCAGCACAGGCATGGTGTATAGGAATGAATCCCAGCGTCGTGAGAAATGCTTCAGAGAATTTTGTTTCTTTTCACAGTAATCCTGCTAGTTGATTCATCTTGGACTGCTTTTAATTTAGAAAAGAAAAAAATGATGATATGGCATTTTGGGCCCTACGCAATTTGTCCTTTTAAAAAGCAATTGGTTAATGCTTCAGAAGCCTTTGCACTTGACCTCCAAGCTCAATCAGAGACTGCGTGAGTCCCTTGACATATAAGCCCTTTCACTCACGGCCTTGTGGACTGCTGCTTGTTTAAATCCAGGTCCCGGGCCCTGTGAGTTTGGGGTTTATTTTGGAGTTTAAGAAGGGACATTGCTAGTCTTCCTGGATGCAGGATTGTCAAGGATTTTATTTTCTGGGTAGGAAACAATCCAGAGCTATATGGCAGCTTTTCACAGGTCCCCTAAACTTTTAGATGTGACACTTGCCACAGGTCTGTGAGACTCCAGACAATGCTTATGTCTGTGGAAATGTTTTAGTTGCTTTTGTAGAATAGTTTCTTTTAAGATTTAGTTTGTTGCTTGGTGCCAGAGCTGCAAGAGTGCAGGCATTTGGGGGTGTGGAGTAGGTGAAGGAGATTAAGAGGTACAAGCTTGCAGTTATATAATAAGTAAGCCAGGGAGTTATAATATACAGCCTAAGGAATATGGTCACTCACGCTTTGGTGATAGATGGTTACTAGACTTGCTGTAGTGATCATTTCATAATGTATGCAAATGTCAAATCATATGTAATACATCTGAAGCTAGCATAGAATTGTAGTCAACTATGTTTCAGTGAAACAAACAAAAAAAAGGCATACTTAGAACCACAAAATGTCTGAGTTTGGAAGGAATTGTAAAGGTTACCAAAAAATAAAGATAAAAATAAAGAACACAGGCATTTAAAAGGGAGACTCTTGGAGAAACTTGGGAATTTCATGGGCATCTGTAAGGATCCAAACATGTCATGTGCTGAATTCACATTAAAGCCAGTGGGGGAAAAAAAATCACATGTTGTAGGTATGGCCAAGTGCTATTCAGCTGAGACTTCCAGCCATGTCATTTTAGCCTAAAAAGGACTCTACAAATGTCAGTCATACAAAAATGAGAATGTTTGGGGGATGTTCTGTTTTTCCTTCCACATTTGTCCTTGAGAGTAACACAGACAGGTGCCACAGAAGTAGTTTGGCCGACTGAATTAGGGCAATTCAAGTTGTCTTTCAAATCTGTGTATCCATGTGATGTTTAATGGTCATTGAAGCTTCATGGTCTGATTTTTTTTCTGTTTTAAATAAATGGACTTTAAAATGGCTTCACAAAAAAACACGATCAAAATCAATTCCCTTTCAGAGAATTCACGTTTTTTTTTGCTTTTAAATATGTCTTTATTAATTTATTTTTCCAACTGAGAACAGTATTGCAAAACATTCCAAAAATATCGAGACATGTAAAGATCCCTCACAGCCACACACCTCCTTCCCCCGCCCCCCGTCTCCCCACTGAGCTATGTAACTTGCTCAGTACTTAATCTTTGAGCACCCGATGTTGTCCTCTGATCAGGGGCCTGCCTTAGGAGGCTGTGAGACTCCTGTGATCTGTTCAGGCTTAGCATGGTGTCTTCTGGTAGTAGGTGCTAAATAAGGTAGCTATTAATTTCATTCTTTTTAAAAAATATTTATTTATTTATTTGTGCTGGGTCTTAGTTGCGGCTCACAGGCTCCTTAGTTGTGGCTCACTGGCTCCTTAGTTGCAGCTCGCTGGCTCCTTAGTTGTGGCATGCATACTCTTAGTTGCAGCATGCATGTGGGATCTAATTCCCTGACCAGGGATTGAACCCCGGGCCCTCTGCATTGGGAGTGCAGAGTCTTATCCACTGTGCCACCAGGGAAGTCCCAATTTCATTCTTAAGGCAGCTTTCAAATACCGTTGTCAGCAGCTCTCCCATCCAAGTACTAACCAGGCCCAACCCTGCTTAGCTTCCGAGATCAGACGAGATCAGGCGCGTTCAGGGTGGTATGGCCGTAGACCGTTGTCAGCAGCTCTCTGAGCACGTTTGCACACTTTGCTGAATATTCCTTTTGGATAAATTTCTGGATGAGGATTTGGTAGGTCAAAGATACATGTTAGGGATTTCCCTGGTGGTCCAGTGGTTAAGACTCTGTGTTTCCACTGCAGGGGGCACTGGTTCGATCCCTTATCAGGGAACTAAGATCCCACATGCAGCACAGCCAAAAAAAAAAAAAAAAAGAAAAGAAAAGATACATGTTACCTAATTACCCACCAGAAGTGGTCCTGCCTTACATTCCCACAGTGTATGACTGCTTACATTGGGTATCGCTTATCATTTTGATTTTGTGAGGTCAGGCAAAAGTGATATCATGACAGTTTGCATTCTTTGATCAGTACTAGAGTTCCCGCTTTTGTTTATTTGTCCTTTACATGTGTCCTTTTGGAAATACCTATTTCTGTCCTTTGTCTGCTTTACCATAGAGTTGCTTTTAAGAGTTCTTTTACATATGAAGGAGAGTAATGCTTGGTTATGTACGTTACAAATATTTCTCCCAGTAGGTTCTCTCCTTTAACTTGTTTTACAAGCAATACCAGTTTAAAAAGTACATCTTTTTTTTTTCCAAACAGATTTTATGTTGTTAAGCTTAACAGTTCTTCCCTTAACAATTCTTCCTTGACAACATGTTCAGAAAGGCATTCTCCACATCAAGAAGACATTAACTATTTTGCTATAGTTTCTTCCAGTGCTTTAAAATTTTTTAACATTAAATCTTTAATCAATCAGGAATTTGTGTGTAAAAAAAATGAGGTGTAGTACTCTTTTTATTTTCACCAAAAAATGGGTAGCCAGTTTCTCCTGAACTATGTATAAAGAATCCATCTGTGAGGCTTCCCTGGTGGTGCAGTGGTTAAGAATCCGCCTGCCAGTGCAGGGGACACGGGTTCGATCCCTGGTCCGGGAAGATCCCACACGCCACAGAGCAACTAAGCCCGTGCGCCACAACTACTGAGCCTGTGCTCTAGAGCCAGCGAGCCACAACTACTGAGCCCGCGTGCCACAACTACTGAAGCCTGTGCGCCTAGAGCCCGTGCTCCACAACAAGAGAAGCCACCGCAAGCCCACACACCACAACAAAGAGTAGCCCCCGCTCGCCGCAACTAGAGGAAGCCCGCACGCAGCAAGGAAGACCCAACGCAGCCAAAAATAAATAAATACAAAAAAAAAAAAATCCATCTGTGGTGCTGGATACTGTCCATTGCACTGCGTGCCCCTCCCTCCCCCTCAGCCCTCCTCTACCCTGCTCTGTGGCTTTCTATTGGGTGTGTCAGAGGGGGAGTAGCATCAGCAGATGAGAGGATGGGAAGAAAGGGAAGTCGAGGCTTTTAACTCCTCAGCTCCCTCAGCTGGGTACCTTTTACAATCCCCCCCAGCAGGGAAGGTCCTCATGGCTGTTGGATGCTCACTTCAGGCAGCCACCTCTCCAGGTTCCCATAGCTCCTTCTCCCCCTTGACCCTTCAACTCTGGTTCTAATGGCTCTGGAGGTCCTGCACAATCCTATGGTTTCCCATAACCCTGCCCACATCACTATAAGAGTTCTTCCCTTCGGACTTCGCTGGTGGCGCAGTGGTTGAGAGTCCGCCTGCCGACGCAGGGGACGCAGGATCGTGCCCCGGTCCGGGAAGATCCCACATGTCTCAGAGCGGCTGGGCCCGTGAGCCATGGCCGCTGAGCCTGCGTGTCCGGAGCCTGTGCTCCGCAACGGGAGAGGCCACAACAGTGAGAGGCCCGCGTACCCAAAAAAAAAAAAAAAAAAAGTTCTTCCCTTAAATTCACCTGTGTGCCCCTCCTTCCTGCCTGGAGCTGGTGGATGCTCCAGGCTTTCCTCTTCTTTGGAATGCTGGCTTATGTTATATACCTGCTTCAGTTTGTTTCTGCTCCATACCTGGTTTCATTGTTTAATCCCCGTGTGCTTTAACACCAATTGGAGCAATCCTTCTTTATTACTATGCTTTCCAAAATGTTCTTGGCTTTTCTTCCGTGTTTTTAACTTCCATGTTTTGTTAGGTTTCTCCAAAATAGCACTTTTGGGTTTTGACTGAAATTTCATTAGATTCATCGCTTAATTTGGACAAAATCGCACCTTTACAATATTGTACATTTTCATCCATGAACGTAATATTTCCAATTGTTGATAATCAACAAACAGCAAGTTTTATGGGGGCAGGGATCATGTCTATCTTGTTTAAAAAAAAGTGATTTAATGAATAAATGAAACAATGAAATAACTTACGTCTTACAGTAACGTTTAATAGTTATCTGCTTAATTAATTTTATCCCTAGGGATACTGTACTTTTGTTATAATTGTGAAAGTTTTTGATCCCCTGTTCTGTTTTTCTGACTGGTTATTGTTTGTGTAAGAAAGGAAGACTATTAACTTTTTTTTTTTTTCTGACTGAAGTATAGTTTATTGACAATGTTGTGTTAGTTTCTGGTGTACAGCAAAGTGATTCAGTTATACATATATATATTCTTTTTTTTTTTTTTTCTGTACGTGGGCCTCTCACTGTTGTGGCCTCTCCCGTTGCGGAGCACACGTGGCATGTGGGATCTTCCCGGACCGGGGCACGAACCCATGTCCCCTGCATCGGCAGGCGGACTCTCAACCACTGCACCACCAGGGAAGCCCTCCATATATATATTCTTTTTCATATTCTTTTCCAATATGATTTTTTACAGGATATTGAATATAGTTCCCTGTGCTATACAATAGGACCTCATTGTTCATCCATTCTATATATAATAGTTTGCATCTGCTAGTCTCAGACTTCCAGTCCATCCCTCTCCTTCGCCTCTCCTCCTTAGCAACCACAAGTCTATTCTTTATAGGACTATTAACTTTAGTATTAACTTTTTGGCCATCTTGCTGAATTCTTATTAGTTTTGCGGTTTTTTAGTTGACACTCTTGGAGTTTGTAAAAACACCATTATTTTGCACAAAAATTATTTTGTTTCTTCCTTTCTAACATCTATATCTTACTTTTCTTAAATTGTTGGCTAGAGAACTTTCGGAATTACGCTAAGTAATGGCAGTTGTGGCAGACATCCTTGTCTTGCCCCCGATATTTACAGTGGGTTTCAGCTTGATATTTTTTATTCTACTAAATATGTGTAAATCAATCCTAGATTACTAAATTTCAAAGTCAAGAATACATTTAGAATGTATCAAAATCCTCTTTGACCTCTGTGAGTTTGACGTAAAGTTTCTCTTTTAACTTCTCATTTTAAGTGTAATTTCTCTCCTAATTTTAAGAACATTTTTGCCAGTGTCCACAGTAGTAGTTGACAGAGCAGCGTGCTGCTCTGGAAAGGATACAGTTCTCATCCTGGAGCATCTCCTGAGTCGTGGCTCTAACGCTGCTCTCAGGGATGTCATCAGAGAAGCCCTAGAGGAGCTTTGTCCCCCAGATCATACTCACCATACTTAATGTCACTAATAACACAATTAATTACATTTGAAAACCATTTCAGGGACTTCCCCCATGGTCCACTGGTTAAGACTCTGTGCTTCCACTGCAGGGGGTGCAGGTTCGATCCCTGGTTGGGGAACTAAGATAAGATCCTGCATGCCTCATGGTGCAGCCAAAAAAAAAAAAAAAGAAAAGAAAAAAAAGCAAAGCAATGTTGTATATTCATTGAGTACAGTCCCATTTTTGTAAGTGGAGAGTATATGGGTGTATGTGTAGGTATTCATTGAACATATAAAAAGCAGAAGGGTCTTTAATGTAGAAAGCGTGTAAAAAGAATACTCACAGACACTTGGGAAAATGTAATGAACAATCTCTCTCCTCAACTTTTTGCAGCCAGGGAGAGCCAGCACTTACGGAGGATGTTATGCAAGGATCCATTCTCCATACCCATTATACTCATCTTATTTTTTCCTGTAATACTTGCCTCCTCCTGATATATGATATAATTTACCTATTTGTTGTGCCTGTTACTTAATGTCTGTGCTCCCTTGTGAGATTATAAGCTCCATGGGGCAAGATCTTTGTTTTGTTCACTGAAGTAGCCCCAGCACTGTGAACAGTGCCTGGCACATAGCAGGTGTTCGTCAATGTATCTTGTGACCGAATGAACTCACCAAGTGGTCATGAAACACTGGACCCCGTTGGAGGTCTCACAGGGGTGCTTTGTTTGTGGAAGTGCACGGAGCTGCTCTCACAAAGGTTCCCATCACAGACCCTGAGGGTAGCATCCTCGTAACAGTCCCCAGACGTGAGTTCCCTCTGCCAGGAAGACCCTGTGCCCAAAGGACAAAGGTCTGAGCCCCTGAATATCTGTGATGTTTGCTAGAATTATTGAACTCTGCAAGTCACTTAACTGTGCTGCCAAGACATTTTTTTTTTAAGATTTTGGTTTTGATGTGGACCATTTTTAAGGTCTTTACTGAATTTGTTACAATATTGCTTTTGTTTTATGTTTCGGTTTTTTGGCCGCTAGGCATGTGGGATCTTAGCTCCCTGACCAGGGATGGAACCCGCAACGCCTGCGTTGGCAGGCGAAGTCTTAACCACTGGACCACCAGGGAAGTCCCCATTTTTAAATAAAAAATAACTTCAACTTCCCTTTTTACTGAAGCAACAAAAACAAAAATTTAAAATATACATAAATAAAATTAAGAAAATAAATCCCACCACTTAGAAAATCACTGCAGTGTGCACTCTCCCATAAGTTTTTATGAATTCTACATGTTTGTTTTTTTTTAAAAGAAACATTTATTTATTTATTTTTGGCTGCGTTGGGTCTTCGTTGCTGCGCGCAGCCTTTCTAGTTGTGGCGAGCAGGGGCTACTCTTCGTTGCGGTGCGCGGGCTTCTCATTGCAGTGGCTTCTTGTTGCGGAGCACGGGCTCTAGGCACGCAGGCTTCAGTAGTTGTGGCTCGCGGGCTCTAGAGCGCAGGCTCAGTAGTTGTGGCACACGGGTTTAGTTGCTCTGCGGCATGTGGGATCCTCCCGGACCAGGGCTCGAACCCGTGTCCCCTGCATTGGCAGGCGGATTCTTAACTACTGCGCCACCAGGGAAGTCCGTCTACATGTATTTTTAAAGGGGGGGACCTCAGACATTACTATTTTACCTGTTTACGGTTTTGAGTCACACCTTACAGTATCTCATTTTTCTTACAGGATTTTATTCTGGAACATTACAGTGAAGATAGCTACCTCTATGAAGATGAAATAGCAGATCTTATGGATCTGAGACAGGTATGTTCCTGTGTGCGGCAGGGGGAGGAGGGTGGCTACTAGAGCTTGATGAGTCTTCAGATGATCCCATTATTTCATCTGAAGCCTTGTAGAATCGCTGTTGGTCGGAGGTGGTAGGGAGGAACTGTCAGAATCGTCCATTCAACTTGCCACATAAGAAGACCACAGAGGGGACAGACATACATGTCTGGGGCTGGGTTCCAGGACTCATGAGTTCACTCCAGCCTTGCCCATCTCTCCTAGAGTTCATGATACCAGCACTGGGGCCTAGGCTCCAGAGAAATAGCGTGTGTGAGCATCTTCCCTGCCTGGCTGTCTGCACTATGCTCACCCGGTCACCCCCTCACCCCCTCAGTGGTTCCTTTCCTTTCAGGCCTGTCGGACGCCCAGCCGAGATGAGGCTGGGGTCGAGCTGCTGCTGAGTTACTTCATCCAGCTGGGGTTTGTTGAGAGCCGATTCTTCCCACCCACCCGACAAATGGGGATCCTGTTTACCTGGTACGTGCCTGGGCTGGGGCTTTCCCACTCTGGCCACCGCTGGGAGCCTCTGTCCCACGGAGGCTCCTCTGCACTGTGGCCTCCTCTCTCTAACTGTCCCATTAATACAGGAGACATGTAGATAAACCAGTGTTTATTTATGAAGGGGATCCAGGGGGTGAAGGCTCCAACGGACCATGGCTTCTTGCTTCTCAGAGCAAGTGAGCCGAGGAGAAGAGGCATTTTTTTCATGCTCGTTTTATCGCGGGGGAAACACGGGGGCTCTGAGGTGGAACTAACAAGAAACAAGATTCTCGTCCCAGATGGCATGGGAGTGGGAATCAGGTTTTGTCCCAGTGACAAGGGCAGCAGACAGAAATAGATCAGATTTTACAAACTGAAGCAGAACCTTGGATTCTTCCCCGGAGTTGGTACTTACCATGATTAGTGTTGTCTAAATATTTTGGAGATGCTATACCTCTTCTCTGAGTTGCTTAGGGCTGTGTGAAACGAAAGTAAATCCCAGTAGCTAAGGGGCCTATTCAGAGTTTAATTTCACCACAGCAGATGGCTATCCATGCTTCCTTTTGGAAGGAAAGGCAGATGACTTTTCCTAAAGATGTGTTAGCTGCCGGCACGTGGGTGAAAGGGCCAAATGTGACTTCTCCTTAGTGTTGAATTAGGAAGAAGCTCCATATCTATCCCCTGGTTGATAGGTGAACTTTAAAACATATCCTGAGTCTTTTAGACTTCAGGAAGAATTATGAAGGGTTAGGATTTGATATATTTCTTTTAGGAGAAGCCGCCTTCTTTTTTTTTTTTTTTTTTTTGGTACATTGTATTTTTTAGAGCAGTTTCAGGTTCATAGTACAATTGAGTGGGAGGTGTAGAGAGTCCCCGTAGAACCCCTGCCCCTGCACACCCACGACCTCCGCCACTGTCAACATCGCCCCACCAGAGTGTTCCATTTGTTACAGCTGATGAACCTACATTGGCTCACTGTCACCCAGCATCCGTTGTTTACAGTAGGGTTCACTCTTGGTGGGCTACCTTCCATGGGTTTGGACAAATGTAATAATGACATGTATCCACATCATATCATAGTATCGCACAGAACAGTTTCACTACCCCGCAATCCTCTGCCTTCCGCCTAGGCGTCCTCACCCTTCCCCACCCCCAATCCTGGCAACCACTGATTCTTTTTGTCTTTTCCAGAATGTCATATAGTTGGAATCATACAGTATGTAGCCTTTCCAGATTGGCTTCTTTCACTTAGTCACATGCATTAAAGGTTTCTCCATGTCTTTTCATGGCTTGATAGTTCATTTCTTTTTAGTGCTGCATAATTTTCCACCGTGTAGCTGTACCACGGTCTGTATATCCACTCACCTATGGAAGGACGTCCTGGTTGAGAATCCCTATTTCAGTTTGCGCCTGTGGGTGTCTTTATTCAGTATGATCAGGCCCATCATCTTGCTTGGAAATAAAACCTCATTGCATGTGCATCTTTGAGCTTTATTCAAGAACTAAGTTCTGTCCATTTTTACCCAGAGGTGGCACTCACTAGCCAAGGAATTCATATTCTCAAAAGACGTTTCTTTTAAATAGGTATGACTCCCTCACGGGGGTTCCGGTTAGCCAACAGAACTTGCTGCTGGAGAAGGCCAGCATTCTGTTTAACATTGGAGCCCTGTACACACAGATCGGGACCCGGTGCAATCGACAGACAGAAGCTGGGCTGCAGAGCACAGTGGATGCCTTTCAGAGAGCCGCAGGTGTGTCTTTGCGAGGGCTGCCGGGATAGAGCCCTGGCCCTGCCAGGTGGCCCTGGTACCCCAGCTGAAGGGGGTTCGTGGGTCCTCCACAGGCCCACACTTGGCCTCACAGGCCTGAAAGGGCCAGGCCAGTTTCCAGAGCCAGTGTATCTTCCCACCAAGAAAATCGCTTATTGGCTCAAACCCTGTTTCTGTCTGAATATGGCTTGTGTACACAGTAGTTAACGATTAATCTTTTCCAAACGAGTGGCCCCAGAGATGGCGGTGAATGGACTGTTTCTTTGAACACAGTTTCGAAGAAGAGAATAAGTTTTCTCAAATGGTGGGAACGTAGGCTTTTTCTTTTTTCTTTCATCAGACGTGCCTGTTTGGTGCATATTACTACCCTTGCCTTTCTGTTATGCTCATCCTGAGAAGCTCGCTCACCCAAGGTTGCTCTTCTCAGCCCCCTACCAAGTGACACTTAGTGCCAGCCTGTAGAGGACTGGGGGCTGCCAGGAGAGGTGCAACGGGCAGGCCTGCCTCATGGGTGTTCGAGGGTCCTGCATTGCTTCCCTCTAGCAGGGCCTGTGACCAGCAGTCTCGGCCCACGGAATAGTGGGCAAAAGCAGTGACAAGCACAGACCAACGTGTGATGCACTGAGCTGGCTCCACAGCGAGTTTCCTTCTGTGCCAGTCCTTGTCACTCTGTTTCGGAATGTTACCCCTGGCAGATACTTTTGGGGTATCTGACTTTGCTCTGCAAGGCCGTGAAGAACTGTGGCTTTGCCATTTTGGCTGATCATGGAATTGCTTGGTTAAAATGCTTGATCCCTTGGGAGGAAACGACACTGTGAAATTCCACGTGGGAGTTGATTTCTTTCACTGTAAATCCTTTTCTGGGCTCATCTTTCTTTCTGAGGACTCTGCAGCAGGTACGCTTGGTGACCTGTCTCTAAGATTCCAGAGATATGGACAAAACAAAGCTTGAGAACAGAGTAGAAGCGAACCCCAGAAAGGAGCAGACAGCCTGCAGCCGTCGCCTTCCTTCTGCAGGGCAGTGTATGCTTTGCAGCAACACCAGAAGAACCAGTCAGATGGGATTTGTGCCGGAGATTTTATTTCAGCTCCAGATTGATTGTCATTTAATGCTGTGACACTTTTCTAACACATAAAAAAGTCAGCTGAGGGCTACGGCATGAAAATTTCCACTGGAGTGGCTGAGTTGATCTTTCTTGAGGTCCTGGGGGAAAGCCCGGAATTTCTGAATGACCCAGGGGTTAAGTGTGAGCATGTCCGCCTGAGAGCCCTTCCGTCATTCTGTCTGCCTTCTACCTTCGCCTCCATCAAATGTGTAGTCACATATGGAATTTCTCACAAGTGTCCCAGGTGAGACAGGAATGGATAGGGAGCAGGCTGGTTTCCTTGCTTGATACAGACGTAAATGTTTTGGAAGAGAGCTGGAAAGCAAAAGTTCTCTAGCTATGGTAAAACATACAGAACAAAGCTACCATTTTAACCATCTTTAGGATTACTGTTCGTTGGCACTAAGTACAGTCACATCGTTGTGCAACTATCCATCTGCAGAACTTTTTTATCACCCCAAACAGAAACTCTGTCCCATTAAACACTAAATCTCCATTCCTCCCTCCGCTCAGCCCCTGGGAAACATTCTACTTTTTGTCTCTATGAATTTGACTGTTCCAGAGACCTCATCTCACCCAGTGGAATCATACGGCATTGGTCCTTGTGATGGACCTGTTTCACTTAGTGTGATGTCTTCATCCATGTTGTAGCGTGTGTCAGAATTGCCTTCCTTTTTAAGGCTGAAATATTCCGTTGTAGGTATATACCACATTTTGTGTATCCCCATGTCCGTGGATGGACATTTGAGTTGTTTCTGCCTTTCGGTTATTGGGAATAATGCTGCCATGTGCATTCATGTATACGTATATGTTTAAGTCTCTGCTTTCAATTCTGTGGGGTTATACCTAGGAGTAGAATTGCTGGATCTTATGGTAATTGAGAATCCGATTTTCCTAAAGATGCTTCAGGACACCGGTTTTATATTTTTGCTTCTGTCATTTTCCATACTCCTGAGCAGCATGGTGAAATAAATATGATCCCCAACTAACGTGCAAACCAATTCCAATCGTAGGGGTTTTAAACTACCTGAAAGAGACGTTTACTCACACTCCAAGTTACGATATGAGTCCCGCCATGCTCAGTGTGCTGGTGAAAATGATGCTGGCGCAAGCCCAAGAAAGCACATTTGAGAAAATCTGCCTTTCTGGGATCCAGAACGAGTTCTTCGTGCTGGTGAAGGTGGCTCAGGAGGCTGCCAAGGTAAGCCTTGCTGTTTCCCGTGACTTTCGGGGTGAGTGGGATTCGTCGGTGTGGGCCCACTGGACGCAGCGGGGGCTTCCCACGGCAGCTTGCCTGTGACCTGGGCAGCATGCCCGCCCAGGCTGGCCAGAGTGCTGGCTTGCATTTTCTTGGCAAGTAATGGTGTTTCAGATACGGATCACTGATTCCATCTGCAGCTTAGCCTAAAAACCAGCATAATGACAGTGGCCTGATCTCCCTGTTAACTCTGACACTGACAGCGCTAGGAGACCTTGGAGTTGCTCCCAGATTCTGGAGCGACCTCTGGCAGGGGCCGCTGCCTAGAAGAAAGGGCTTTTCTTCTGCAGCCCGGATACGTGAGGGCCCCTGTGCCACCCTCCTCGTTCCCAACATTTTTTCCGTTGTAGGTGGGAGAGGTCTATCGGCAGCTGTACACGGCCATGAACCAGGAGCCAGTGAAGGAGAACATCCCATACTCCTGGGCCAGCTTGGCCTGCGTGAAGGCCCACCACTACGAAGCCCTGGCCCACTACTTCACAGCCACCCTCCTCATCGACCACCAGTGTAAGGCTTGGCATCTCGGGGCTCTGGGCTTTGGTCAGGGGTGTGGTTTTGCTTCCTCTGGGTGATTCTGAGATGAGTGAGAGCTGTGTACCTGCCTGGGAGATGCTCACAGCCTAGGGGCAGAGCGTGGGGATTACATGTTGGCCCAGGCAACAGGGTGGGATTAGGGGTTATGTAGTTCCTTCCTGTGGGAGGAAGAGGGGTAGCGTTCCTTCTGCCTGGGATGGAACAGACAGCTTCATGGAGATGATGTTTCACCTGGAATCTAGGGCCAGGTCTAGACCAGGGAGGCACTCGCCTCAGGCACGAAATCTAAGGGGATAAACTCAGTGATTGAGATAATATTTTAACATTATAATTGTAAATGAATCAAAACTAAGACAGAAAAATCCTTGGTGATTAAAATTTTAAATAAGGACACAGAGCAGTAACGGTGCCTTACTGAGCCACGTGGGAACCTGAAATAAAAAAAAAAAACTTGATCGGTTGTTTATCATGAATATTTTTGTATTAATTTTGATATTTAGAAAATTGTATTAAAATATCATATATATCTTGATGGCTGAGTTTGGGGCACCTCCTTAAATGTTCAGCCTGCAGTGAGTGCCTCACCCTCCTCCCCATAGTCTTGGCTCTGATCTGAGGTTGGGTGGGACTTCCGTTGCAATTGGTGCTAATCAAGGCAGCCGTCTGAGTAACGAAAAGGAAAACCTCTGGGGCCAAGACTGCCTGGGTTCGTATCTCAGCTCTGTCGTTTACTAGCTGGGTGATCTTGGGCAAGTTACTTACCTGCTCTGTGCCTCAGTTTTCTCATCTGTAAAATGGGGACATGAAGAGAACCTATCTCACAGGCTGTTGTGAAAACTAAATGCCTCTACGCAAAGCTAAATAGTGCCTTGTAAAAAAAAAAAAAAATAGTGCCTTGTATGTGGTGGGCTCTCTGGAAGTGTCCGCTGCTCCTGCTAGTGTTATTTTATGGTCTGTTAGGCAGGACAAGTCGTGTAAACCAGCCGAAATACAGTGCTTCAGTCACTGTGGTGGGAACACAAACGAGGCAGCAGCTGGAGTCCTTGGTGTAGTCATGGATGGCTCCTCAGAGGCGGTGCCATTCGAGTTAGCCTGGGGACTCTGAGGAGGACTTTTCCAGCTGAACGAGGAGGGAAAGGACAGCTAGAGTGAGAACAGAATCTGAGCGAGCCCTGGAACGGAGGCCGGAAGTGTTGAGGTAGCAGTGGGTGGTTTGGTGAAGTCAGGAGGGGACACGTGCCAGGGAGGGTGCAGGCATGGAGGCCCCCAGAGGTTTGAGGTGGGGCTGTGCTTGGAGGTTCATGAGATGGGTGATGGGGAGCAGGTGGAGAGCAGGGGCTTGGAGCCAAATCATGAGCCCCTAGAGTGTGCCGGGCCCCCTGCACAGAGACCTTGGGCTGGATTGCCTGGGTATGTCCAGGGGTGGAAAGGAGACCTGTTATCCCAAGTGCCTTGTAAAGCTGGAGAAGGGAACCTGGGGATGTGGTTGAAAGAGGGATCTCTCAGTGGGTCTGCGGTGCCGTCTACAGAGCCCGCACCGCAGCCGCAAGAAGGGATTTATCCTGTGGTTCTTGTTGCAGTGAAGCCTGGCTCAGATGAGGACCACCAGGAGAAGTGCCTGTCCCAGCTCTACGACCACATGCCAGAGGGGATGACGCCCTTGGCCACGCTGAAAAACATTCACCAGCGCCAGCGGCTGGGTGTGTGTCGGCTCTCCTGCTCCCTTCCTCCCTGTGCCCCATCTGATACTTCCACTCCCCGTTAGCTCCAGACAGGTCCCCAGGGCAGGGCCCGGAGAGTAGGGCTTCCTGAGTCATCGTGGCCACTCTGGATTCAGAAACCAGGAGGCATAGTCCTCTGGCCTCAACGGGCTTCCAGAGCTGTGTTTCTCACAGGTTCTGCGAGGGACCAGGGCTCCCACAATGGAGCCAGAGCTTTGGCAATCTTCCAACACGCTAGTGGGGGGGGGGGGGTCCAGGGGATGGCCCTTGGTCATGCTAATCTGGAAGGACGCATTTCTTAGGCCACATCTAAGAACTGGTAATGAATTGTCCTAGTTTGGTCTCTTACAGGTCTCAGAGTGAGTATGCTTTCCATGTCCAAACGTGAATTCTTCCTCCACCCGATCTTGTCCACCCCCACCCCACACATGCACTTTCCCCATCTCAGGGATGGCAGCTCCATCGTTCTAGGTGTGCAGGCCAGAAACCTTGGACGCATTCTCCGCCCTCATCTTTCTTTCTCATCCCCGCATTTGATTAGCAAATCCCGTTGGCTCTACCTAGAAAAATATCCCAAATCTGATCACTTCTTACCTACCACCCTGGTCCAAGCTTACGTAGTGCTTACTTAACAGACATTGACTCGCTTAAACCTCACACAACCCTGTCAGATACATATGGTATGACTCCCCATTTTTCATCTGGGGAAACAGAGGCCCAGAGAGGTCACACAGCTTGCCCAGCTTTTGAGCAGGGAGCCCTCGTGGTCCCATCTCACCCAGAGGTGGAGCAGAATTCCTCACCTGAACTTGTGAGGCTGGACATGGTCAAGCCCCTGTTCCTCTCTGGCCTCATTCCCTACCCTTCTCTCCAGCCCTCACTCCCTCCAACCAAACTCCCAAGTTCCTTGTTGTCCTTAAACATGCAGGCATGCTCCTGCCCCAGGGCCTTTGCACTTGCTGCTGTTCTTCTAGGAGCGCTCTTCTGTCAGATATCCTCTTGACTGCTCCCTCACGTCCTTCAGGGCTCCGCTTAAAAGTTACCTTCTAAAAGGCCTTTTCTGATCACCCGTAATAGAAGGGAGACTCCCCCTTCCCCATCTTCTCATGCCACATCTGCCTATTTTTATTTCTGCTTTATTTTTCTCCAGAACCTTACAGCCACACGACCCATTACACATTTCTTTGCTTGTTAATTATCTGTCTTCAACCACTAGCATTTAAAGTCCACGAATGCAGAGGCGAGTTTTTGTTCATTGCTTTATCTCTAATGCCTAGAATGTTTGGTAAATGTTTGCTGAATGAAAGATTTATAGACACAAGTGAGCATATTGTACACACATTTAGAGGGACTGAAGCCATCCAGGCAGATCCTTCAGAAAAGAGAACGTCCACCTTTCTGGGCGAATCCTTGGGCACTCGGGCTCTCCTTGAGGTACTCACGTTGCAGTTTACGACATGTGTCCTGTGGTCTTGATTTTCTGTGGGCAGGCAAGTCCCATCTGTGCCGAGCTGTTACCCATCACGAGGAGTCCGTGAGGGAGGCCAGCCTGTGCAAGAAGCTCCGGAACATCGAGGTGCTGCAGGAGGTGCTGTCTGCGGCACACCAGCGGTCCCGGCTCAAGTACACTCAGCTCCGTGACGACTATGACCTGCTGAGCTTGATCAATGTTCCCGACATCATTTGTGAGTGGCCTGGGTGCTGGTGCCAGGTGCAGAGTGTGCCATGTGAGAGGCAGGGGCGCTCGGGCGCTCCTCCTGCAGGGGCCGGGCAAACCCTCGTTGTGTGCCGGGCACTGGGACAGGGCCGCGTGCTGCTCTTGCCCTGGAGTCCTCACCTCCTCCTTCCCAGATCCAGGGCCTTCTTTATGGTCTTCGTCCTTGTTGGCAGCCGACCCCCTCCTGCCCCTCAACACGCCACCTATGGCGTCAGGGCCCTGCCACCTTGGTTCTTTCTGCCCTCACTTTCCTCTCCACCCTATTTGCTGACGGTCTTGCCCAAACACACCTCCCCTCCTGGCATTCTTGCGGGTCTCCTCTCCCTGGCTTGCTTCCTCTAGATTCCTTTCCTTAAAGTCTCACGGCCTTCCCTGGGGTTACAGCCCCCACCGCTAGTCAGGAGACCCCAGGAGCTGCCTTTCGCCTCGACGTTTTCCCTACGCTCCACACCCACCCACGTGCCACCTGCCGTCTGGAAAACCGTGCTTTGCTATCTGTCTTTTACCTCTGGCTCCGTAGTTTGAAAGCCACCTGCATCCTTATTCCTGCTCCAAGTCTTGATCTTTACCCTGTTTTCTCCATTTTCTTTCTTTCTTTTTTTCCCCCAGACAAAAATTATTTTTATTATGAAACAAGAAGTAAAATTCTCACTGATACAGTGGATCCAGGGGGTGCAGGGAAAAGTTTTTACTTTGGCATTGAAAATTTCTTCAAAATCTAGTTCATCGTGTCTGTGTGTGTGTGTGTGTGGTGAGAACACTTAAGATCTACCCTCACATATACAATATAGTGTTGTAATAGTCACCATACTGTTAGACCTCTCGATCTTACTCATCCTGCATAACTGAAACTCTGTACCCTTTCACCAACATTTTCTCACAGCACCCACCCCCCACTGCCCCCGGCATCCACCATTCTGCTCTCTGCTTCTATGAGTTTGACTTTATTTATTTATTATTTTTTATTGTATGAGTTTCAGGTGTACAGCATTATAATTCAACATCTGTATACATTACAGAGTGATCACCACCACAAGTCTAGTTACCATCTATCACCATAGAGTTGACCCTCTTCACCCATTTTGCCCATCCCTCCCCGCCACAAACCCCTGTGGTAACCACAAATCTGTTCTCTGTATCTATGAGTTTGTTTTTGTTTTGTTTGTTCATTTGTTTTGGGGGATTTTTTTAGATTCCAATCATATCGTGTTTTTTTTTCCTCTGACTTATTTCACTTAACACGGTATCCTCAAGGTCCATCCATTTAGTTGCATGTCACAGGATTTCATTCTTTTTTTTTTTTCTTTTTTGTCTGAGTAGTATTCCATTGTATATGTATATATACCACATCTTCTTTACCTGTTCATCCGTCTATGGACACTTAGGTTGTTTCCATATCTTGGCTATTGCAAACAATGCTACAATGAACATAGGGGTGCATATACCTTTTAGAATTAGTGTTTCATGTTCTTCAGATAAATACCCGGAAGTGGAATAGCTGGGTCATATGAACTATGCTTACCTTTTTGAGGAATCTCCATACTGTTTTTCCATAGCGGCTGCACTAATTTACAGTGCCACCCACAGTGTACGAGGGTTCCCTTTTTTCCACATCCTCTCCAACATTTGTTATTTCTTGTCTTTTTGATAATAGCCAATTATAACACGTGTGAGGTGATATCTCATTGTGGTTTTGATTTACATTTTCCTAATAATTAGTGTTGTTTTATGTGCCTGTTGGCCATCTGTACGTCTTTCTTGGAAAAATGCCTATTCAGACCCTCTGCCCACTTTTTAATTGAGTTGTTTTTTTGTTGTTGAGTTGTATGTGTTCTTTATATACTTTGGATAGTAGCTCCTTATCACATATATAATTTGCAACTATCTTCTCCCATTCAGTAAATTGCCTTTTCATTTTGATGATAGTTCCCATCACTGTGCAGAAGCTTTTTAGTTTGACGTAGTCCCATTTGTTTGTTTTTGCTTTTGTTTCCCTTGCCTTTGGAGTCAGATCTACAAAAATATCACTAAAAACAATGTCACTGAGGTTTCCACCTATGTTTTATTATATGGTTTTAGGACTTACATTCAAGTCTTTACTCCATGTTGAGTTAATTTTTGTGTATGGTATAAGATACTGATCTAGTTTCATTGTTTTGCATGTGGCTGTTTAGTTTTCCCAGCACCATTTATTGAAGAGACCATCCTTTTTCCATTGTCTGTTCTTTGCTTCTTGGTCATAAATTAATTGTTCATCTATGCGTGGGTTTACTTCTGGGTTTTCAGGCCTGTTCCATTGATCTGTGTGTCTATTTTTGTGCCCATACCATACTGTTTTGATTACTGTAGCTTCACAGTATAGTTGAAATCAGGGAGCATGATACCTCCAGCTTTGTTCTTCCTTCTCAAGATTGTTTTGGCTATTCGGGATCTTTTGTGGTTCCATACAAATTTCAGAATTATTTGTTCTAGTTTTGTGAAATATGCCATTAGATTTTTGATATGGATTGCGTTGAATTAGTAGATTGCTTTGGGTATTATGGCCATTTTAACAATATTAATTTTTCCAATCCACAAACATGGAAGTATCTTTCCATTTATTTGTGTCTTCTTCAATTTCTTGAATGTCCTATAGTTTTCAGTGTAGAGGTCTTTCACTTCCTTGGGTAAATTTATTCCTAGGTGTTTTATTATTTTTGATGCAATTGTAAATTGGATTGTCTTAATTTCTCTTTCGGATAGTTTGTTATTAGTGTATAGAAATGCCATGGATTTCTGTATATTGATTTTTTATCCTGCAGCTTTACTGAATTCATTCATTAGTTCTAACGGTCTTTTGGTGAAGTCTGTAGGGTTCTCTTTAAGTAGGATTATGTCATCTGCAAATAGTGTCAGTTTTACTATTGATTTGGATGCCTTAACTTCTTTTTCTTGACTAATTGCTATGACTAGGACTTCCAATACTATGATGAATAAAAATGGTAAGAGTAGGCTTCCTTGTCTTGTTCCTGATCTTAGAGGAAAAGTTTGCAAGGCTTGTCGTATATGGCCTTTATTATGTTGAGATTTGTTCCCTCTATACCCCCTTCATTGAGGGTTTTTTATCATAAATAGATTTGAAGAGTTTGGCCGTTTTAGATTCCACATATAAGTGAGATCTCGCTCCCCAGTACTATGAGGGTGACACTGGTATCACCCTCATCTTAAAGATGAGGCAGTGGAGGCTTAGAGAGATCAAAGTCTTTGTTCCAGGTGATCAAGCTGGTTGGTGGAAACAGGAATGGCGCTCAGGGATTCTCCTTCATGGACACAGGCCACTTCCCTGACCCCCTTGTCCACACAGTAGAGACAACCTCCACAGAGGGAGGGAGATGCACAGCTCCTGGCGAGGCTGTCTGGGGGTGGTGGCACCACTCTTGTAGTGGATGAGTAACCTGTCTGAGCCCAGTGCTGTGTGAAGCAGTTCGTTTGTAAGAAACCACAGGGCCGTCCCGTGAATACAGGGGTGTGTCAGTCTTCTTGGCAGTGCCAGTCTTCTTCCCCATATTTTCTTTTTATGCTGTTGTTCATGTATACTTAGCCTGCACTGGGATCCTTTGTTAGACACTGACTAGCCTCATGGGAAGGGTTGGCTTGAGCCTGCCGTGAATATGATAGTGGAGATTTGGCAAACCCACTTCTCACTGTGAAATCCTCGCATCACACATTAATACTGAAGAGAGGAAGCACATCTCGCCCGAAACTGTGCTGAAAGCATGGTATTTCTATAACAGCCACACCTGAAACGTAGGTTACTTCTCAGTAGGATTTTATGAATACCATTGGATGTCCCCTAGAATACAAATAAGCTCCTCGAAGGCAGGGAATTTGTCTTATTGTCACTACTCTGTCCCAGCCCCAGAGTGGGATATAGCTCATAGTAGATACCCAAATGGAGTTAGGCCTGAGTTTTCAAGGGTAACTTTCAATTAGAGAAACATTTATGCTTTTACTTTTAATCTTCTTTTCCAGCTAAAACTGAGCGAGAGGTTGAAATTATACCACCACAGTTCTCCAAGGTGACAGTAACTGACTTCTTCCAGAAGCTGGTATGTTGAACATCTATTTCATAATGACTTGAGGGGAAAGCTGTTTTATAAATTGCAAGTATGTAAAAGGCTACTTTTAGATGTTTTTGATTTTTAATTAGAGATGTTATATAAGATTATTTAAATTAAGATAATTTTAAAAAGATAATTTTATCTTAAATATGTTGGATCTTTTAGAGCAAATGTCAATTAACATTCTTGTATGACTCTGTAGCACGTATCCCAGATGGTATCATTAGTCTAGGAGCAGGGCCGAATGAAATCTGTAAGGACAATAAGGCATCATTTCTTTTGGTTTTCAAAAGTTCCTGATTCAGCCTTCAGCTCCTACAGCTAATGATGCTCTATTCCAAAGGGCCCTTTATCTGTGTTTTCGGCTAATAAGAGATGGACGCCTCCTCGAAGCATTCACTTCACTGCAGAAGAAGGAGACTTGGGGTTCACCCTGAGAGGACACTCCCCGGTTCAAGTCCACTTCCTGGATCCGTACTGCTCTGCTGCCGTAAGTGTGGACCCTTCTAAATTGGGAGCAAAACTCCCTGGCATCTTTGCAGACAGTGAAACTGGTAAAATATAAAGAGAGCTGCCCAAACAAATGTATGTGGGTGATTCAATGTAGGGTTCCTCTATGTAAAAGGCCTTGCTTTATGTGAAACGCCTCTCATACCTTTATTGCCCAAAGAGAAAAGGATTAATTTTTGCCTTCTTGAAGCAAATTTGTGCAGATAACTATTTTACTTTTTATTTATTTATTTATTTTTTTGCGGTACGTGGGCCTCTCACTGTTGTGGCCTCTCCCGTTGCGGAGCACAGGCTCTGGACGCGCAGGCGCAGCGGCCATGGCTCACGGGCCCAGCCGCTCCGCGGCACGTGGGATCCTCCCGGAACGGGGCACGAACCCGTGTCCCCTGCATCGGCAGGCGGACTCCCAACCACTGCGCCACCAGGGAAGCCCCAGATAACTATTTTATTAATGAACTTGGGAACTGCTTTAGGGATCTGAATGAACAGAACATTGACCTTTATTTAAATCATGCTTTCATAGGTGGCAGGAGCCAAGGAAGGGGATTATATTGTTTCCATTCAAGACGTGGATTGTAAGTGGCTGACTGTGAGTGAGGTTATGAAGCTGCTGAAGAGCTTTGGCCAGAACGACATTGAGATGAAGGTCGTGAGCCTCCTGGATGCCACATCGTCCATGGTGAGTGCTGATGGCCCCTGGCAGCAAACAGCGACGTGGAGTGAAGTCAGTGTGAGTCCAGCCCCAGAGGTCTTTATCCGGACCCCTGCCTCCTGCCTGCATTTGTAACATGCCACAAACGACTGAACTCCTAAGCCCGTCATCACTGGGATGTGCTCAACTTGGGTCAGAGAGATCACTGGAAAGCTTTTTTTTTTAATCCTGTAGATCAGCGGTCCCCAGCCTCTTTGGCACCAGGGACCGGTTTTGCGGAAGACACTTTTTC
Source organism: Phocoena sinus (assembly GCF_008692025.1). Classification (NCBI taxonomy): domain Eukaryota; kingdom Metazoa; phylum Chordata; class Mammalia; order Artiodactyla; family Phocoenidae; genus Phocoena; species Phocoena sinus. Next base: position 17,665,866 of record NC_045781.1, read on the forward strand.
CACGGATGAGGGGTGGGGCGGGGTGGGTGGGGTGGCTCAGGCGGTAACGGGAGCGATGGGGAGCGATGGGGAGAGATGGAGATGGGGAGAGATGGAGAGCGGCAGATGGAGCTTTGCTTGCTCTCCCGCCACTCACCTCCTGCTGTGCGGCCGGGTTCCTAACAGGCTGTGGACTGGTACTGGTCCACGGCCCAGGGGTTGGGACCCCTGCTATAGGTAAAAGAACCAATTGATTTATTTTTCATAATTTTTATAATTATGAAATAATTATAAAATAATTATTTTATAAAAATTATAATATAAAAATCAATATATTATATTAATTATATAATATAAATATATATAATATAATATAAAAATTAATTAATATAAAAATTAATAATTTTTAACCAATTATTTTAATTGGTTAAATTCTTTTCAATTGCAAAAGTAGTACATACTCATGGTTAAAAAAAATACTGAATTGATACAGAAGGGCTTGAGATGATGTGTGGAAGATGCTCTCCTCACGTCGTCCGGGACAGTGTTAGCTGTTTCCTGGGAGATCTTGGGAAGCGTCTGAGCCTGTGCAAGTCCATGTGCACAGTTACATCCCTTTGTTTCCCCAAGTCGGAGGAATTGTGGCATACGCACTCTTCTGTGCTTGCTGCATTCAATTATGTACCTTGGACGCTTCCCTCTAGAACAGTATGTGTTTATTCATTCAACAAATATCGATTGGGCATCAACTGTGTGCCAGGCCCTTCTCAGGTGTTGGAGCTACAGCTGGAATTAGACAGATAAGGTCCCTGCCCCCACAAAGCTGGCACTAAATAGGCAATAAGTGGTTGTGATTTTGGGTACGTGCTGTAAAGGAAATAAAATGTGTAATGTGCTAGAATGACTGGAGCTGGGAGGGGCTCCTGAGCAGGGCTTGCCCTGAGGCTTGAGTCACAGGAGGAACCAGCCATGTGAAGAGGTACAAGAGCACGTGGGCAGGGGCACCAACAGGTGCAGAGACCAGACCCTGTGGCAGGAATGAGCTTCACCTGCTAGAGGAACTAAAAGAAGGCCTTTCAGCCCGAGCATCTTGACAAGGGCCAGAGTGGAGGGAAATGCGGTGGGAGGGAGGCAGGGCTTCATCGGCAGTGGAGGGAGTTTGAAACCTTTTGAGACGGGGAGTGACGTGGGATGATGTTTATTTTAGAAGGCCATCTTGCTGTCTGGAGGCCAGCCGGGTGGCCGCAGAGCAAGCTGGCTGTGGCAGTCACCCAGGCCAATGACGTTAGCACCGTCCCACTAGGGGGTGACAATGGAGGTGTAGAGAGGTGGGGTGCACCTGAGATGTAATTTGGATATGGAGCTGATGGATTTGTAGATGACTTATATAAAAAAGATGCGGGAGGGCTTCCCTGATGGTGCAGTGGTTGAGAGTCTGCCTGCCGATGCAGGGGACACGGGTTCATGCCCCGGTCCGGGAGGATCCCACATGCTGCAGAGCGGCTGGGTTCGTGAGCCATGGCCGCTGAGCCTGTGCATCCGAAGCCTGTGCTCCGCAACGGGAGAGGCCACAACAGTGAGAGGCCCGCGTAACGCAAAAAAAAAAAAAAAAAGGATCGGGAAAGAGAGAGGACTGCACAGCTTTTGGCTTGAACTACTGCATCATTTTTCTTAATGACGGGAGACGGGGCAAGGGTGAGGGAGGCCGAGGAGAGAGAAAAACAAGTGTTGTGTGTGGTTCGCGTGCCATTAGGCATCTGGATGTAAAGGTAAAGTAGGCAGCTGGATGTTCAGATCTTCAGTTCAAGGCAAATGTCAGCCTAGAACTAAATATTTGAGGATTATCAGCACAGAGATGATATTTAAAGCTGTAAGATACTAAACGAAAGTACCCTCAAGGGGTTGAGGGTGGAGGACTCAACCCCGAGAGACACCACAGGCGTCTGGAGGTCAGTTAGAAGTAGGTGCGAAGGGGAGTGCAGACAGGTGGGATAAAGTGGGGCTTCGGAAACCAAGAGAAGAAAATCCTGCCCGGAAAGAGCGGTGGTTTGTGCTGAACACAGTTAAGACGTGGAGAATGAGGGAAGCAGAGCCATGTCTATTATATTTGGCAGCAGGACAAAAGGACATTTTTCATGGGGAAATGGCAACAGAACTCAGACTTAGAGAGGGTTGGAGAGTGAATGATTGTGTGATTCCATTGGTAAGAAATAGGCAAACCCATAGAAACAGAATGTAGGTTAGTGGTTGGTTGCCAGGGGCTGGGGCGTCGGGGAATGGGGAGTGTAACTGCTGATGGGACAGGGTTTCTTTTTTTTTCCTTCTTTTTTGGCTGCACCGCACAGCTTGCAGGCTCTTAGTTCCCTGACCAGGTATGGAACCCACGCCCCCTGCAGTGGAAGCACGGAGTTCTAACCGCCAGACTGCCAGGGAAGTCCCCAGGGTTTCTTTTGGAGGGGGTGGGAATGTTCTGAAATTCGGTAATGTTAGTGGTTGCACAACCCTGTGACTATACTAAAACCCACTGGATTGTATTAAAATGGTGAATTTTATGGTATGTGAATTATAACTCAATTAGAAAAAAGAAGATAAAGGAGTCAAGGGACTCAGAGCATCTTGGGAGAAGGGATCATGAAAAATGGCACTTTGAGAGGTGGAATCCGTAGAATTGTTAGACTAGTGATCAAGGTCTCAACCAGAAACAAAAGAAGTTTGTCCAAGAGGATATATAAAAGTGCTGGGCTCTGGCCTGAGGGCCGGAGTCTGTTAGGCACAGCCGGAGGACCTGCAGCTTTAGAGAGCAGCCCTGCCCCTGAAGAGACTGAAAGGCTTATCTGTTAGTCCTGTCACATTTCTGATTGAACCAGGCCAATGAAGAATCTGACGTAGGGGTGAAAGCAAGGGTTCTGTATTCAGACTGCCTGCCTTTGAATCCTGGCTTTCACCAGTTCCATGACCTTGGGCGTCAGAGACTTGCTCTGAGCCTCGGGAAAATGGAGACTACCACCATTCTGACTACCACTGATGTCGTGGAAAGAACCCCAGGCTTGGAATCAAAGACCTGGAATCAGGCCCTGCCTGCTGTTAATAAGCTGTTTGACCTTCAGCAGGCTTCATGGTCCTCATCTGTATAATCTAAGATTTAGACGAGTGCAGTAATTTCCAGCTGTGCTCCATAAGGCCCTGAGAGTGTCAGAGAGGTGCCCCAGGAAGATTTGGGGACTGGGTAGTGGGGAGCATGCTGGATGAGGACAGGAAACAAGTGAATGAGAGAAAGGGAAGACTTGTGAAAGGGAGCAGAGATATTGCGGTGGTAGCTGGGAGGGGACGTAGGGGTAAAGGAGAGTTTTTCAAAGGTGTGTGTGTTGATAGCACAGTCAGCTTGTGTGCAGATGGGAAAGGTTTAGGAGACAGGAGAGCAGAAAGGAGGGGATACCTGGAGGAGAGAGGGAGTGAGAGGGTCCAGGCACATGGGAGGGCATATCTTTAAACTGGTGAAATAAACAGAACTTAATGGTTAAAATGGTAAATTTGACGTTATGTTTATTTCACGTTTAAAAAATTGGAAAAATTTAATATCCTCATCACATGGACCCTGTACTGTCTTTAAAGGGAATGAAGTTGATCTGTATCTGTTGGTGTGCACTGAAATCCAGGATACATTAAGTGAAGAAAGCAGGGTACGGACAAGTGTGTGTAGTGCATTCCTAAGGAAAGACAAATGGTGATTTATACTTACACACATAGCAATACCTGTATACGAATGTTATCTCTAAAAGTGTAACAGATGGTGGTTACCTCAGGGGAAGAGCCTGAAAGCCCAGGTAGGAGGGACACCTGCTGTTCACCTCATGCATTTTCATATCATTGACCATGAGTATATATTACTTTTTCAAATGTAATAACCTTAAAAGGTAGTGGTCTCTAGCCTAAGTTACTACTACTGAGTATATTCCTTAAGAATTGTCCTTGTTAAGAACCTAATTCTATATAAGCATTTGTCACTGAGTTTCAGAATTATGTCAACGTAATTTTAAAGAGGATGCTATGAGTGCAGAATCTGAGCCTCAAACTTCGCAATCGTTTCTCTGACATCTTGACTTCTAACGCCTTTCTCTCTCCTTTTCTGTGTGCAGCATAGTAAATGTGCCACATACTCTGTGGGAATGCAGAAAACTTACTCCATGATCTGCTTAGCCACAGATGATGATGATAAAACTGATAAAACCAAGAAAATCTCGAAAAAGCTGTCCTTTTTGAGTTGGAACACCAACAAGAACAGACAGAAGTCGGCGAGCACCTTGTGCCTCCCATCGGTTGGGGTCAGGGTTGTGGGGCCTCCGGTCAAGAAGAAGCTCCCCTCTCCGTTCAGCCTTCTCACCTCCGACAGTTCTTTGTACTAACGTGAGGAAACAAAAGCGTTTCCCGTGCTGACTGGGCCTTCATATTTGTGCCATAGCGGAAAATTTCTAAATATTCTCAAATCCCATTTTCTCACAGCGTAAACCTACAATTGATATGTTTTTATGAATGACAGTAACAAGAAACCTCTAGAAATTTGTGGAAAACAAACTTATTAGGGGAGTCTCACCATACTGCTGCAAGTTATTTATTATATAAAGTATTGTAAATAGAATAATGTGGACATATGGCTGTTTTTAACGACTATAATTAAGACTCTTAGCTACTTACTATCACAGTTAAATTAGGATTTCCTATACTGGTCCTATTTGTAGGTTTCCAGACTTGGGTGATAGATGGATAGTTCCTTAACTCAGAATTCAGATGACCCCAAATTAAGGCAGGGCAAGGGACAATAATGATAGACTTAAATTAGTGTTACTAAAAACTGTCCCAAAGAGTTCCTTCCTAAGGGGAATTCATTAACCTAAAACAACAAGATTTTACTATTACTTCTAAATAATATGAATGCTGTTTCCAGATAAAGTCTAGTGCCAAATTTGTCATGACTTATAAACAACCATTTAGGAGCAACTTTTCTTCTATTTTATGTCATTTAAAAGTCGCTAACACAGTGGCAGTGTTAGATGAAGATGCTGTCTACAAGGTAGATAATATACTGTTTGATACTCAAAACATTTTTCATTTTGTTTAAAGTAGAAAGTACATAGTTGTATATTTTAAGAGTCTTTAAGAAGGGTTAAAAACATTGTATAAGGTCAGGATGTAAATGATTCAAGTTTAGAGCTCTATTTGACTTTTTAAAATGACATTCTTATCAACTGATTTCTCTTGCTATATATACGTTGGATGACACTGTGACTCTAATAAGATTCACTGTTGGCATAGTACAAGTTATATAGCTTTTAAAAATATATCATTGACATGTAATTTTGAGAATTAACAAACTTAAATATTTTCTAGTGTGTAATATCAAAAGGGAAGCAACCATATTTGGGAAAGTGTATCCATTGCTCTTAGGGCTATTTTTGTATAAATATTTACATAAATGCATTCATTTGCCTGAGTTAATGGTTTCCACTTTGATTTCACTTTAATTCCCTCCTCTTTCAAATCATTTTTACCCTAATGCACAAAATGTTTTTATTGTATTTGATTTTTAAAAATTACTAACATTTCACAAAACAGGACTTAGCTCTCAAGTTATCTTAGTATCCCTGAAAACATATAGCCTCTTTAACTGTATTTATTTTTTGAATGAGCAGTTGTACATTTTGATCCCCAGGCTCTCCTCTCTGGATGCAGCTGCACCTGCCATTTTCCCTTTTCTCTTCCCATTGTTGGGCGATACATTTACAAACACATTCTTTCCCTCCCTCGTACACATTGGCTTTTTATTTTAAAATGGGAACTCTGGACTCCAGGCTTTCTGTGTTCAGAAGTCATGCTCAGTGATTACAAACAAACTGTGCAGCTACCCAGAAGGGAGGGATGGAGGGAGAAAGGAAGGAAGGAAGATAAAAGGCAGGACAATTGTTTGTTTACACTGGCAGCCACCCTCAAAGCACAGGTGTATTAAGACCAGACCTGAAGAACAGTGGCTCTGCCAGAAGGAACAAGGGGCTTATGGTACACAGTGCTTCATTCATTGTAGGTTTGTTTCCTTTAGACGGTCACATCCACCACCTTCCATGATAGATACAGGTGAAGGTCACACATTAAAATCTGCCCAAGCTGGCTTTTTGCTGAATCTTGAGAGTCCCTGTTTAAACCGACTCCCTTAGGAAGGTGTCCACCAGCCCTCTTCATGCTAGCAGGGTGCGGACAGTGCCATCTGGGGCACACGACCTGAAGTAGATACCTGAGCCCAGAAAGCAGGCCAGGACAACTGGCAGGTGCCATTCAGGCCTCACTTCATCCTTCCCTAGTTTCTGTGAGAGGAAATATTGTTTCTTAATGTGAAAGAAAACAAGATCCTGTGGTTCGTCCTGTAAAGGAGATGCCATGGGAAGAGCCATCACCTGGACCGGGTGAAGAACGCATGAATGTGCTGGGCCACTGACTGTCCAACCACCGGCTCCAGTTCTTGGATGGAAGCATTACTTAGTTGCTGGATACTTGGAAACCTCTGGAGCAGGAGAGGAGCTTTAACTTTCCCGACTCCTGGGATCTGTTGCACAGTTCGAAGGAGGGCTGGCTCGGAGATCAGAGCCCGTTTCTTCCTGAGTAAAGGGTTCTTACTGGGCTCTTTGGTTTGCTCTTCAACCTGAACCGGGATGAAAGGAAAAGCACATGAGTGCCCTCTAGAAGACTGGAGGTTTCTTAAAATTCTGTTCTGTGGAAATTTAGTTTTTCCATTTGGTTCAGCTTGATTCACCACTGCAAATATTCTCATATATACCATGAATATAATTTTTCAGGCATCAGTAAAATTATTAAAAGATGAACTATATGGGGGCTTCCCTGGTGGCGCAGTGGTTGGGAGTCCACCTGCCGATGCAGGGGACAAGGGTTCGTGCCCCGGTCCGGGAAGATCCCACATGCCGTGGAGCGGATGGGCCCGTGAGCCATGGCCGCTGAGCCTGCGCGTCCGGAGCCTGTGCTCCGCAACGCGAGAGGCTACAGCAGTGAGAGGCCCACGTACCGCAAAAAAAAAAAAAAAAAAAGATGAACTATATGGAAAACCACTAGGTTAAAAAAAACCAACACATGAACTTGCAGACAGAAGTGCAGACAAAAGATACATGGCGGGACTTCCCTGGCAGTCCAGTATTTAAGACTCTGCCCTTCCAATGTAGGGGGTGCAGGTTCGATCCCTGGTCGGGGAACAAAGATCCCACATGCCGCGTGGCCCGGCCGAAAAAAAAAAAGAAAAAGATACGTGTCGATGAGGCGAAGAAGCTGTTGCCAATGTCACCAGCCTAAGTGCAGAATAGTGCATGATGGAGTCCTCACAGCCTGGGAGGCTAAAATCAGGTCTCCAACTTGTTTGCTTTGTTACATGCTTGCCTAGAATGGGGGGCAAGCTCAGCTAGCTGAAGAGGCAGCTTCTGAACTTAAATTCCGCAAAAAGGTTTTAGAAACCAAACCAGTCACTGATAGAGTGACCTGATGGATTGTACCTATAATAAGGGCAGCTGTGTGTCAGAGTAACAGGTCCAGGAAGGTCAGTCAAGAGTCCTAACACAGGGCTATTGTGGAGGAGTGGGAATCAGTACTTACCAACTGGATAATGAGACAGGACGCTTCTGTCTGGCTGGCCACTGGAAGCAACACCATCCCCAGATCCAGCACAGTAAATTTCTGTACGGCTGGAAAGTACTGTTCACTCGTGTGCGTTTTTTCAACTACTACAATCCCTTGAAGTTTACTGGACTTCAATGAAAAAAAAAAGAGACAGGAAACTATTTTGTAACAAAATTCCATTCAAGACTAAGAAGCTATCCAAGGGTGCTTGGAATGGCCAATGGTTTTATATAAATTATTCCAAGGGATAGACAGGGGGATAGAAGTCAATTTTCAATTTGTTTCTTTAATTCAGTACTTACGTTTCTAACCCGAACAAGTCTCTTTCTGTAGCCATTTCCTGCCACCAAATCAGCTTCGGTGATATAAAGAATGCAGGATCTGCTAGACAAGTAAAAATCTACCGGTGTCAGGCCATCCTCAAAAACGAGTTTAATTTTTCCTTAAAATACAGAAAAGAAAATAAGTTCCGTGAGCCTTGGATGAAAACACGGCAATAGGTAGAACGTTTTTAAAAAGTGGGCTGAGGTGACAGAGGGCTTCAGTAGAGGGAGCCCACCGACCTTGCATTCCCTGTGCCAGCTGCGACCCGCGCCATTTCTCATTGGCCACAATGTGCCCAAACGGCACGTGCATGGGGCCTGTGCCATCAGGGGTGTTCCTTTCCATCGGCGGCCTGGATCTAGTGAGCGGAATACAAGACGGCACTTGAGCAGGGTCTCCGGCACACGGCCCCGCATTCCACTCCCAGCCCCGGCCTCTTTGGCAGGGGCCCGTCTGCAGAGTGTTCTTTAAGAGGCTTGATTATTAGCCAAAGTCTAAAAACCAGGAAATTCCTGTCCTAGAAGCCCCGTCCCTCATCTGCGTCACCTGCCTGGCCCCTGACACTCCCGCGCCGTGGCTCCTCCATCCAGTCCAGGGCGGGGGCCGAGCCCGCCAGGGCCGTTTTGGGTCTCCCGCGACATTACCTGCGGCGCCCCACTTCCGGGTTCTCTCCTGCGCGCTCTCCAAGACCTTCATCCTGCCCGCCCTCTACCTCCTCTGGCGCCGGATAGCCTATGGACTCAGAGATCGACACGTGACTGGCCAATAAGAGAATGAACAGCGCACACGATTTCAGCCCTGGAGAGGATTTGAGAGGTACCCGCTGGTTGCCATGAGCGACGAGTGTGCAGTAACCTTCGCTCTGATTGGTCTTGGGAAAAGCAGAGCCAATGGCAGACGTGGTTGTTGCGAAGTCCGTTGCGTACAAAAGGCGTCTGGGGCTAGGCCCGCTGCAGGCGGCCCACTTTAGGGAGTGGTACTCGGCTCTGAGTTCTGCTTGTCAGTCCAGTGTCGGTCTGGCCAACCCCTGCAGCAAGAATGCTCCTGGGGGTCCGGAGAGGCGGCAAGAGGCAGTTTGTAAGTATATCTGCGCCCGGCTTGCGCTCTGGCCCGTGGGGCCGGGAGTTAAGTGGGAAGGGGTTGGGATTTGGGATGGAGGCAAGGTAGCGGCACAAGAGGAATTGGTTTTTCTTTCGAGAAGCCCTGAATTTTCGTGTTTGGAACACGGATCCTCTATCCCAGTGTCGGCCTCAGTCGATAGGATTCGCCCTGTCTCACCTGTAACTTTCGCTCCGGTGTCGGGAGTTCACTCCTGCCGGCACAAACTTGCTCCACTACTGAATATTCCTCTGTGGGAAGTCATTCTTGATTCTTTCCTCCGCCACGCACCATGTACACCCCACCAGCAAGTTCCATAGATTCCACCCACCAAATGCATCTGGCAGCCGTCCCCGCTCCCACCCCGCCCTCCATCGTCTACCTGCACTGCTGCAGCAACTCCTCCCTATTTCTCGGTCTCCGTTCCTGCCCTTCCCCTAGGTCCGTTCTCCACAAAGCAGCCAAAGGGATTCTTTTAAAATGCAATTCTGATCGTGCCCACTGCCCACAAGTCACACACACAGACGCTCCAGCTATTCCCACCTTTAGGTTTATTCAGGCCTTTGTCTTTGCTCTTTCTTCTGCCTGGAATGCTTCCCTGCAGACCTTACCGTGGCCACTCTGGCACTGCGGGCGCACACGTCCAGGCTCATTCTCTGACCCCTCCTCCTATGATACTTCTTTGTAACCACTGCCCCCCACCGCAATGGCGTTGCTCCTGTCTCCCTTTTCCATACTTCCCTGGTGAAACCCCAGACGTACTTACATCCAGTTCTCCATAAACTTAATACTTTAAATACAGAGAAAGCATTTTGATAAGGGTACTCCTGAACTCCGTTTCAGATTGGGATCAGAAAGCATGTCTGACTTGGCTTCCTGTTCTCAGCCCTATGACCTGCTGAAGTCATTTTAGACAGGTGGATGTTGAGAAGCAAGGAAGGCATAGTTGAAGCATATTTTTCCAGTGCAATTTTGCTAACTCAGCATCTTTATTGAGGTTTTTGTTGTATTACTGAGTTCCTACTGTGCGTGTGCCAGATATTCACAATTGATTGACAGCCTATGGCCCCAAAGGCTAAAGGGTAGACAAACCTATAAGTCATTCAACACAAAATGGTGAGGGAAAAAGTGCCGAAGAGGCATATACCGGAAGGGGCAGTAAAGTCAGCCGAGAGAGTTGACCTGGGCCTTGGGAGGAGTAAGGAAATAGAATTCCAGGTGGAGAAAACAGCATGTACAAAAGTCTGACAAAGAGTCATTTGCTACGTGGGAACAGGAAGGCAATTCTGAGTGCTACAGCATGTGTAGGGATGAGGAGGGCCTGCCAGAAAAGAATCTGGGGCCATTGATAGGAACCAACTGATAGCAGCCTTAGCAGCCTTCTGTGCCAGGAGAGGACATTTCTCTGTCAACCCGAGAGTTTTCATGCTGGGTTGAGGTAGGATCATCCTGTGTTTTATTAGAGACTAGAGGCAGGAGAACCATAGTTAGGAAATGATTATCGTGGTACAGGGAAGAAATGTTCAGCATACTATGGGAGATTCACTCTATCAAAAAATAAATAAATAAATAAACAAAACTCATGAGGCCTTTTTGAAGGACCTTCTGGATGCCAGCCCCTGGGGATTCAAAGGTGAAGAAAAACCTTTCTTGTCCTTGAGCATCTGCCAGGCAGTGGGGGATGGGGGAGGCGGCAGACAAGTGTATATCCTGGAGAATGGTGGGATACAGCAGTGGCTGCTCTGGAATACCTGCTCTTGGGGTTGGCCATGAACGTGGGACTGGGGGTGGGGGGTGGGAGCGCTGCAGAAGACATTTGGAAGGCCTGCTCGTCCCTCACTCCTGAAGTATGCCCAGACCCCGGGCTCTTCCTCTTGGTCGCACCTTCCTTTCCGCCCCCGTACCTTGTGCCCACCCCAGCCCGATTAGTCTTCCCCCGGGGCCACTTTCAGTGGGTGCTTCTCACTAGGTCACAAGATCTCCTTAGTCTGGTATCAAAACTCTTAAATGGAAACAGTCCCCACTCTGACTCCAGCTCATTTTTCTAGCCTCTCCAACTCAGATGCCTCTGTGTTCCAGCGAACTGGAGTGCTTATTTCTAGAACACTGCCACTAACGTCTTGCTTCATTCCTTTGTTTCTGTTGCTCCCTCCTCCTGGAATGCCTTTCTATCGCATTTCCCAAATGTGAGAGCAGTGGCCATCTTTGAAGACCCAGTCTAAATGCTCTGAGATTTTTTCCAACAGGACATCAGCGGTCCCTTTGCTGGCCCCCAGATCTGAAGGAGCCTTTCCCTCCCTGGGTCACCTCAGCACTTTGTCTTTACCTCTCCCTTGGCACTTTCCATGATTCTGTGTTGTATTATAAATATCTGGGTGTTTCTCCTCTGTACTGTCCCTCCTTAAAGATGAGGACAAGATTTCTTCATTGTCGTGAAATGCTGTCATGGCGTTTTGCCTCTAGTAGATACAAATGAATGGCTGGTGCACAGGAAATGAAGATTGGGTTACACTCAGAAACTTCTCAGGGCCTCCCAGTTGCCTAAAGCAGGATTCTCCGACTTTCATTGTGTGTGAGAAATAGTTTTCGTTACTCTGCATCTTTGAGATAAACTACCTAAAATCCTTATTAAGCCCCTACCAGGTGTTAGACAATGTGCTAAGTGCCAGAGTTCCAGGGTTGATAAAGACAAGAAGGTTGCATGCTCTTAGGAAGCTTCCATCCAGCCGAGGGGGCGGCAAGTGAGTAAGTAGGGTCATCAGGGGCAGTGCTGTGAGACCAGTTGGGGGTGCTGGAGGGTGACTCTGCGGGATGGTCAGGGAAGCTGTTCTGAGGAAGGAAGGGCCAGAGGGTCCCCACCGAGGGCAGCTATATGGTGCTCCCTGCATGGGCACGTGTGCCTGGCCAGATGGGGCTTGAGGATGGCAGGGGGAGGAGTGGACCTCCTGGTGTGACTAGATCCCTGGGTGACCAGTGCAGGTGTTCCCTTCCAGGCCCAGGGAGGTGTGGTCGCAGTCCCCAGAGATGATCCCATTGACCTCTGCTGGGTTTCATTTGTGCAGAAACACATCATCCATGGCCTTCTCCCTGCAGCCAGCATTGCACCGAAGCCAGCTGTGCCCCGCACACCTCCTCCACGTGGCCCCAGCCTCTCTCCAGAGAGACCAAGGTGAGTCTCGGGTGAGCAGGCACTGAGGTCACCCTGAGCTCAGCCACCAAGTGCTGGGTCCCGGAACTGTTCAGATGGGTAAGAAAATCACAAGGAGGGTGATTAGAATCATGTCCTTTGCAATATGTATCACGGTTCCATAACGAAGCACTTAATATGGTTTCTCCGTGGGATAATGGTCTGTTCCTTTCAGGTCTGTGGAGTTCTCACATGTCATAATTGAATGCAATTTTTCAAAATATAAAACACTGAAGCACAAATATTTAGGTTGATAGTATGTTAAAAGGAATTTGAAATGTGCACATAATTTTCTTTTTAAACACAAGTCTGCCTTTCAGAAGAACTGCTTTGCAGGAAGGAAGGAGAAGTGAGCTCGCTTGCCAGGGCCCGAGATACCCCTATCCTTCAGTGCTCCTAACACACCAGAGAACTGACTTCTTTTATGCCTAAGACCCCTGCCTATGCCCTCCAAAATTTTAGGCACAGGAGAATTTTAGACTTTCTTTTTTTTTTTGCGGTACGCGAGCCTCTCACTGCTATGGCCTCTCCCGCTGTGGAGCACAGGCTCCGGACGCGCAGGCCCAGCAGCCCTGGCTCACGGGCCCAGCCATTCCGCGGCACGTGGGATCTTCCCGGAACCGGGCACGAACCCGTGTCCCCTGCATCGGCAGGCGGACTCTCAACCACTGCGCCACCAGGGAAGCCCTAGACTTTCTTTTTAATCCATAAAATACATGGATACATGGCTTAACTGTTAACAATGAGAAATAATTTCACTCAAGGGTGGTACCTTCTTTTAGTGTTCTTTGAATATTGTATGCCTCCTGATAATAAACACTTTGAACTATTTTTAGTGTTTGTTTTTTCCTTCGGTACAATCTTGATAACAAGAAGAGCCATTTATTAGTGTTGCCTCTGAGCCAAGGACTCTGGTGAGTGCTTAAGAAGCACTGTTTCATTTCATCCTCTCAACGATCCTGTGAGAGAGGCCCTGTTGGCATCTCTGTTTTGAGCTCAAGTGTTAGTCATTGGCGCAGGGTCTCATGGCTGGTGGGTGGTGGCATCGCTGCGATGGACTTGAAGGTCTGTCTGGCTCTTCAGTGTTTGTGTGAACAACCCTTAAGTTGTGTCATTAGAACTGAAATGTTTATGTAGCAGCAGTAGTGAGAGAGTTAGCTTCACATTCCATTATAAAGCAGAAAAACAAACAAAAGACCACGTCCTTTCGCGGCAAGCATGCTGTAGACTCGTTAGAAAATCTTTGTAGTCTCCCGTGTTTTCCAAAAATATATTTCTGGATTATAATCTTTATTAGCCCCAAATAGTCAACATGGTTTTGGCAAATTTGGCCGATTTCTAGGTTATTTTACTCTAAAAACTAACATTCAAATTAACCTCTGACATTATTTCACTTCGCGTCTAGCGTAATAGTGTAAGAATCTTCCAGCAATCACTTCTGTTTCCTCCTTCCCATTCTTTGCTACTGTCGTTATACGTTTTAATTCTATATGTTATAAACCCCACAATATGGTGTTCTTATTTTTGCTTTAGATAGTCTTTTATCTTTTTTAAAGCAGTTTTATTATATAATGGGTGTACAATAAACTGTACCTATTTAAATGAATAATTTGATGTTATGACATATGTTTATACCTGTGAGACCATCACCATAATCAAGATAATAAATGTATCTATCATCCCCTCAAGTTTCCTCATGCCCCTTTGTAATTCCTCCCTCCTTCCCCCGCCTCACTTCCCATACCTCGGCCCAGCCCACCCTCATCCCCATCCCAGGCAGCCATCGATCTGTTTCTATCACTATAAGATTAACCTCCATTTTCTAGACTTTTTTATAAACGGAATTATACAAAATACTTATGCTGGGTTCTTTCACTCAACATAATTATTTTGAGATTCATCCATATTGTTGTGAAAATCAGTAATTCATCCTTGTAATTGCTGAGTGGTATTCCAGTATGTGAATATGCCACTGTTCGTCCATTCACCTGTTGATGGATATTTGGGTGGTTTCTAGTTTCTTGGCTACTAGAAATAAAGCTGCCATGAATATTGTGCACTAATCTTTGGACCTGTGGTTTCATTTCTCTTGGGTAAATATTTAGGAGTGGAATAGGTGGGTCATATACTAGGGATATATTTAACCTATTAAGAAACTTCCAAACTATTTCCAAAGTTGTTATTCCATATATGTACCCACCAGCAGGGTATGAGTTCCATTTTCTTCACGTGCTCACCAATACTTGGTTTGATCAGGTGTGTGTGTGTGTCTGTGTCTGTGGCTTTATAACTATTTGACAATTAGCCATTAGCTCTCATTCACGTTGACTGTCTATAGGTTTTTTTGGGGTTTTATTTATTTATTTATTTTTGGCTGTGTTGGGTCTTCATTGCTGTGCACGAGCTTTCTCTAGTTGTGGCGAGTGGGGGCTACTCTTTGTTGCCGTGTGCAGGCTTCTCATTGCAGTGGCTTCTCTTGTTGTGGCGCACGGGTTCTAGGCTCACGAGCTTCAGTAGTTGTGCTGTATAGGCTCAGTAGTTGTGGCTCGCGGGCTCTAGAGCACAGGCTCAGTAGTTATGGCACACGGGCTTAGTTGCTCCGTGGCATGTGGGATCTTCCCAGACCAGGGCTCAAACCCATGTCCCCTGCCTTGGCAGGCAGATTCTTAACCACTGCACCACCAGGGAAATCCCTGTCTATAGGTTTTTGAAGGTGGTGACAGGTGCATAGATAACAACGTGCAGAGCTTGTTTGGTGAATCTTCATCTTCATTGCACTTTCTGGACAACCATACTGATAAAGTATGGGATGGTCCTTATTCCTTTGGACCAGACAGTTTTGTTGAGCCTGGAGTCCATGTGCACATCTGTGGTTCCCGTCAACTTCCTGGCAAATTTCTGGATCTCTTCAGGTGTCCAAGGGGCACCTTCCTTGAAACTTGCTGCATGGATGTGCTTGTGAATGTTGGTGGATTATTCTCTGGTCACCACCTCATTGATGGCAGACTGGCCCCTTCTTCTCTCCACCCTTGTTTGTGAGAGCCATTCTGCCAGCCCCAGGTTGAACGGATTGTCTTAGCCAGTCTTTTAAATTTTGGACATTCTAATAGGTGTGTAGTGGTATCTTTATGGTTTTATTTTGCATTTCTCTAGTAACTAATGGTGTTAAACATCTTTTTTTTTATATATAACTTTATTTATTTAGTTATTTTTGGCTGTGTTGGGTCTTCACTGCCGCTCACAGGCTCTCTCTAGTTGCGCCGAGTGGGGGCCACTCTTAGCCGCAGTGCGCGGGCCTCTCATCGCGGTGGCCTCTCCTGTTGCAGAGCACGGGCTCCAGGCGTGCAGGCTTCAGTAGTTGTGGCACGCGGGCCTAGCAGTTGTGGCTCACGGGCTCTAGAGCACAAGCTCAGCAGTTGCGGTGTGCGGGCCCAGCTGCTCCGTGGCATGTAGGTTCCTCCCAGACCAGGGCTCGAACCTGTGTCCCCTGCATTGGCAGGTGGACTCCCAACCACTGCGCCACCCGGGAAGTCCCTGAACATCTTTTCATGTGCTTATTTGCCATTGTATATCTTCTTTGGTAAAGTATATCTTCTTTGGTAAAATCTTTTGCCCACTTTAAAATATTGGGTTTTGTTCCTATTACTGTATATATACACTATTCTGGATATATATTCTGGATACAAGTTCTTGTATCACATACAAATCACATACAAATATGTGATTTGCAAATATTTTCTCCCCATCTATGGCTTATCTTTTCATTTTCTTAACAGCCTTTCAGAGAGCAGAAATTCTTAATGTTTACGAAGGTCAGCTTGTCAGCTTTTTCTTTTACAGATCATGATTTCAGTATCATATCTAAGAAATCTTTACCTAACCCAAGGTCATAAAGCATTTTATCCTATATTTTCTTCCGGAAGTTTTATAGTTTTAGCCTTTACATTTAGGTCTATGATGCATTTTGAGTTAATTTTTGTGTATGGTGTGGGAGGTATAGATTCAAGTTCACTTTTTTGCACGTGGGTATCCAGTTGTTCCAGCACCATTTGATGAAAGTTATCTATTGCCATGTAAGTAATTACACCAAAACTTAGTGGCTGTTTTTTTTCTTTGCCATGCCGTGTGGCTTGCGGGATCTTCGTTCCCTGACCAGGGATTGAACCCAGGCCCTTGGCAGTGAAAGCACGGAGTCCTAACCACTGGACTGCCAGGGAGTTCCCAAAACTTAGTGGCTTAAAACACAAAACAATAGCATTTTTAATCTCATATCTTACTATGCTCTTTAAGTTATTTTTTCCTCTCTGTATTTCATTTTGGTTATTTTCTATTGTTTCACCTTTAATTTCACTAACCTACTGTTAATCCCATCCAGTGTAATTTCCATCTCCTGAAGTTCAAGTCTTTTTAATAATATTCCATGTCTCTACTTACCTTTTGGAACATATGGAACATAATTATAATAACTGTCTTAATGTCCCTCTCTGTTACTTCTAACGTGTCAGTTCTGAATGGGTTTTGATTGATTATTCTCTTCAGTATGGGTCATGTTTTTCTGTCTCTTTGCATGCCTAGTTTATGTATGTTTGCAAACTAGACACTTTTGTGAGTTTTACCTTGTCGAGTGATGGATATTTTTGTATTCCCACAAGTCTTCTTGAATTTTTTTCTGGGATGCAGTTGAATTACTTGGAACCAGTTTGATCTTTTGGGTCTTGCTTTTATGATTTGTTAGGCAGGGTCTGGAGCAGTGTTCAGTCTAGGGCTACTTATTCTGCACCACCCTTAGAGTACCCAGTGTCCCATGAATTATAATGTGTTCCCATCTGTGTGGTGGGAACAGTCACTGTCCACAGCCCCGTGTGAGCACCTGGCGCTGTTCCTCTCATCCTCGTGGATGGCTCTCCCCCAGCCTTCCGTAGTGTCCTCACACTCTTGCACTGACGAGCATTTTGCTGGGCACTCAGGGGCCTTCTGCAGGTTTCTGGAGTTCTCTCTGTTCAGCTCTTTCCTTTCTGGTCTTCTTTCCTGCAAATTCTATCTGCCTTGGTGTTCCCTGACTCTCCACTCCATTTCCACACCTCGGCCTGCCTCCACCTCATTTCCTCCTCCCTGTGCTGTGACCTGGAAGTTTTCTCAGGCAGTAAGCTGGGACAATTAATTGTTTATTTTGCTTTTTCAAGCGGAGGGTAAACCCATTACTCTGTCTGTCCTTTATTATAGTTTTGAATAATTTGCAAAATTTTCAAATTCCTTTTCATTTCTTTTGTATCTTTTTATTTCTCCTTTTTTTCCCCCATTCTGATCTTTCATTTTAATAGGAACACTACTTGAATATAGACTGCCTGGATTACAGACCTGGTTTCATCTCCCATTAGCTAGGAAAGCTTAGACAAGTCATTTAATATCTTTGAAAAATGGAGATGACAGTAATATCCATTCATACAGTTGCTGTGAGAATGAAGTGAGATTGTGCGATGGCACATAACAGACTACAGGCACGTAGCCAGTAGATACACACTGAACACTGTAGAACTGAAAGTAAACCTTGATTAATTCATGTATCCTGTTGTTCAACCTTCACCTTGAGGCTTCGTGTCTCACTGGCTCACTGGGATGTTTTTGTCCATAGATCTGCTCTGGCTGCAGCCATTCTAGCAACAACATTGACTGGCCGGACTTTTGCCATTCCTCAGCCTCGCCGGAGATCCCACTCTGAGAGTGACACGACCTACCTTGAAAAGGACAGTTTCCTCGAGCCCTATGCCACCACCTCGGAGCTGAGGCATCAGTAAGGACCACGTCACGGGTTCAGCTTCCTCTCGGGACAGAGGCAGGGCAGTTCTGAGCGTGTGTGTGTGTGCATGTGGGTGCATGTGGCTAGGAGTAGAGCTTAGTACTCAGGTTTTCATCTCCAGTGTCAAAGGGATACTGTCTTGGGACATTAGTCAGTCTTGAATTGTATCCGAATTTTCTCTGGAGTGGATCTTGTTAAATTATAGCTTGTGAAGACACCGGTTGCCTTCGTGGCAGCGCTGAGCTGGTGAATTCGGTGTTGCTTTGAGGCACAGCCTAGATGGTGAGAGTTGTCAGTCTCCAGTTCTCGTGTATCTCCTCTCTGAACGGTCACACTGAATTTACCTTTGTTGACACCTACTGTAAGCTTTCTTCTTTAACATCACTTTCTCTACTGCTTGAGCTGGATTAGAGCTGACATAGAGCCAGGATCCGGGAAGGTTTCCTCCTACGGGAGAGGGCACTGGGGGAGAGCTGCGGGCCATACAGGAACCAACTGGGAATGGGTTGGGAGGTGGTCAGTGTGGGGCTGGGATGAGAGAAGAGGGAGCATGACATATGTGAGCAACTGAAGGAAGACATTTGTGGCTGGGAGGAGTCAGGTGAGGTGGGGAGTCATCCGAGATGGTGCTGGAGGAGTGGGCAGGCTGGGGGTGCCTTTGGTATCCTGTTCTGAGGTTTGGTATCTCCCCCAGGAGCAGTGGGAAGACCCTGAGGACTTTAAGGGCTTGTGGGGTGGAGGTGGGGGATGCATCACTAGATTTGCCTTGTATCTGCCATGTTGATTCAATTTTGGTTTTTGAGTTGTTTTTAACATACCAAAATATTCTTTATTTTTATGTATTAAGAGCTAGCAGTCTTTGTAGTCTCTGACATTATTGTCAAATCTAGGAAGAGTTTCCCTATTACAGCATTATACAGATGCTCACATATTTCCTTCTAGGATGTGTTTATATTTTTGGTTTTTGAATTTTAATCTTGACTCCATTTCTGAGATGTTTGAATATAGCCTGTTTTTCTCCTGGTAAGAAAATTTATACTTTGGCTGAATAAGAACTGAAGATGAGGAAGTGATTCTGAAATTCATTGGAAAGAATAAGCAGATAAGACCATAAGAGGAAATCTGGAAGGGAAGAATAGTGACTCAGGGGGAGGGCTGCATTAGCCCCATCATATATATATATATTTTTAAATAAATCTACTTATTTATCTTTGGCTGCATTGGATCTTCGTTGCTGCACACGGGCTTTCTCTAGTTGTGGTGAGCGGGGGCTATTCTTCGTCGCGGTGTGTGGGCTTCTCACTGCAGTGGCTTTTCTTGTCGTGGAGCATGGGCTCTAGGTGCACGGGCTTCAGTAGTTGTGGTGCACCGGCTCAGTAGTTGTGGCGCATGAGCTCAGTTGCTCCACGGCATGTGGGATCCTCCTGGACCAGGGCTCGAACCCCTGTCCCCTGCATTGGCAGGCGGATTCTTAACCACTGCGCCACCAGGGAAGCCCCAGCCCCATCATATTTTAAAACATTTAGTTGAAGTAGTTAAGGTAGAGGAGTGCTGGTTCAATGATAGAGAGGTGCACGTGAACACCCTGAGGTGAGCCTCGTGTTTGCAGGCATATTGAATCTTTAATAAAGGCAGCCCCACAGATGAAGGGGAAGGATTCAACAGTATATTCATTACCAGTATTAGAAAAAAGTCAGCTTTGAGCCTTTCCTGATTCATACACCAAAACAAATTCTTATTGAATGAAAAGATTAATTTTTATATACATAGAAATAAGACCATGAAATCCTATACCCAATCTCATCAAGCCTCTCAGACAGAGATGCCTGCTGTGTACTTCCGAGCTAAGAATTTGGAAGGTTAAAAAAAAAATTTTTTTTTAATCATCTGTATGTTAAAAAAATTTACAGTCAAAATAAGATCAATAGAATAGGAAAAATATTTATAGTAAAAACAAAGTCAGGGTTTTAATTTTAGTAGATGGAAAAGTTAATTTCATATTGGAATGGATGTACTACAGGCAGAGTAGATAAATGGACAAAGGCCATGAGCAGACAATTCACAGCAGAGGAACCAGGGCTCACATCCAAATACATGGAAAAATATCCAGTCTCAGGAAGAAATGCACATTTTTACAGTGAGGTTTCAATGATTTTGGCAAGTTTTAGAAAATTATTACCAACATAGTTGCAGGCTGGGGAAACGATTTTGCGCGGACGCCTGTGGACCCACGAAACGTTCCTGCTGTTGGTGGTGTAGTTTCTGTGTGTGTGTGTGTTTATACTGTTTGACTCAGCAGTTCTCCACGTGGTTGTTTGGTTTATGGGCCTAATCCTCAATACAGAAGAGATTTGCTACACATTGACATTCATTACAGGGTTATTTATGATGGTGAAAATTGGGGGAAAAAACCTAAGTAAGGGGAACGGGTGATAAAACTGGTGTATGAACCTAACCTTTTGACTTTAAAAACTTGTTAACGAGGAGGCAAATTGTATATGTATGCAGTGATAATAACTATAAAAACCTAGGTGAAAAGCTAGAAAGAAATGCTAACAGTGTACAAAGAGATGGAATTGTGGATGATATCACCCTTTAGCTTCTGTATATTTCGTAATGTGGTCGTAATACTTTACAGTGGAACTTGAGGCAGTGCATTTAATAGACGTATATGAACCTATGTGAAGCATTAAGTGGCTTGTTTGTTTCTTTTGCTCTTGAATGTTCTAATACAGACCACATAGGCAGAATGAGACGGGAAGAAGATCCTCTTTGCCATCCTTTGAAATGCTGGGCTACGAGGAGGAAGAGGACTCTGACACGTACCTGTCAGGCAGCCACAGGGAGTTGGGGGACACAAGCGCTCGCAAAGAAGAGGGAAGCGTCAGCGACGCCGTGTATGCCGTGCCACACAGAAATCAGGTGCTTGCATCGTTCCAGCGTTTCTTCTGCACCTTGACGTTAACTGATAGTCAGTTGTGTCAAGGGCGTTAGTGAGGATTTTCCTTTTCTCTCTTCGGCAGTTAATGGCTTTTGTTTGGGGGCTTATTTCTTTTCAGCATGTCCAGTCTCATTTTCTGTCTTGTTAGGCTAAAATTCAAAACTCTTTCCTTTATCTTTCAAGACAAGTCCTTCAGAAACAGAGATAAACATCTTCACATTCTTTTTTTTTTTTTTTTTTTTTTTTTTTTTGCCGTACACGGGCCTCTCACTGTTGTGGCCTCTCCCGTTGCGGAGCACAGGCTCCGGACGCGCAGGCTCAGCGGCCATGGCTCACGGGCCCAGCCGCTCCGCGGCATGTGGGATCTTCCCGGACCGGGGCACAAACCCACATCTCCTGCATCGGCAGGCGGACTCAACCACTGCACCACCAGGGGAGCCCCATCTCCACATTCTCAACATAGCTTTGCATCTGATGCTGGTCATCCTGCTCTTTCCTTTGACCCCCAAAGCTAATTTTCCTGTCACTTTTCTGTATCGATGTGTACATTGCAACATTTCTTCAAATTCATGCCTGACAAGAGGAGTATGGTCACTCGTCTCTCCTTAGCAGCAGACGTTCTTTGAGTGCTTACCCTGTGTGAGTCTGTAACTCAAACTCTCACATGCATTGATTTCCTGTTGTCTCGCTGACGTAGGTTCCGTCTACGGCCCCATCACACATGGGGGAGCCAAGGTTCAGAGAGGTTGAAGGAGCCCATTTCTCCACCATTGCCTGCGTGCCCTGGTTTAAACACTCTGCTCCCAGGGTTTTGGAAACTGGATAGCGCCATTTCTTTAACGGCAAAGGACAGCACCAGAATTTCTTTTTCCTTTCTCGCTTTCTTCTTTTTCACCATCACTATAATGTGTTATTTGTAGTGAGTATACTTATAGACTTGTAACATCCAACTATAATATATACAAATTGAATATATTGACTATCCTCCACTATATTGAATCACATTTTAAGTGACGTCAGGGAACTTATTTTGAGGAATCCTTATGTGAGTATTTCAGAAACTAACCATCACTTTCTAGCATATACAGACTTTAACATGCAGAGTTAGGTTTCTCTACAGCAAGGAGCACTGGACAGGCAGGCAGCTGCCAAGAACCCAAGGAGGTCTGCTGCAGGGCTCTAACAGGCCTATGTGAGCTTCCACTGCCCCTCTGTCTGCACACTTCCTGGCTAGTATGTTGGACCCAGGTTACAGATAGAGCTGTATCACTCAACTATTTTGGAAGTAAAGCTCGCTACCACATTTCCCTCAGAGGAGAGAGATTATAGTGACCTGTACAACCTCCTTTGTCGTTAACAGAACAGATAGTTTATTTTTCAGGCAAGTGTGTCATGGTGGCTCTAGGACCCATGTGCAGTATGGAATTTTTTTTTTTTTTTTGGCCGCTCCGTGCGGCATGTGGGAGATCCCACTTCCCCGACCAGGGATCGAACCAGCACACCCTGTGTTGGGAGTGTGGAGTGTTAACCACTGGACAGCCAGGGAAGTCTCGGAAATGTCTTTTATTTAAACACTTGAAAAGTAGAGCAAGGCAACAAACACTGGCGAGGCCTGGTGAGGGTGTGGAGGAGCTCTCTAACGCCCCCGGAGCGGAGTTGACGCCACCGCTGTGGGGAGCTGCTCGGCACTGTCTGTTAGAGCTGAACACGTACATTTTCTATAACCCAGCCCCCCGCAACTGAGAAGCAGAAAATAGCATAGCACGTTAGTGTTCTCATGCTCCAGAATGAACAAGTATTGACATCTTATCTTTTTTTTTTTTGACATCTTATCTTTTGTTTCTCGTTTTTTTGGGGTTTTTTGCTTCAGATTTTTTAATAAAAGAAAGAAAATTACACTTAGGGTTGAAATCTTTGTCTCCCATCTGCTCCATCCCTGGATAGCCATCTTCTTCTGGATTTGGGATGTGTTCTAGAAGTCTGTTTTGTTTTTGTTTTTGTTTTTGTTTTTTTTTGCGGTACGTGGGCCTCTCATTGCTGTGGCCTCTTCCTGTTGCGGAGCACAGGCTCCGGACGCACAGGCTCAGCGGCCATGGCTCACGGGCCCAGCCGCTCCATGGCATATGGGATCCTCCCAGACCGGGGCACGAACCTGTGTCCCCTGCATCGGCAGGTGGACTCTCAACCACTGCACCACCAGGGTAGCCCTATATATGTTTTTAATTGTACGAAGGTCACCGTACTGAATCAATCTTTCCACCTCTCGGCTTTTTCACTCAGCATTGAAGTTTTGAGATGGATACATGTTAATTTATTTGTCTACTCACCTCCTGATGAACATTTAGGTTATTCCTTTGCACGTTTGGTACGTGTACCTATGTGTGCTTCTTCACACTAGATATTGCCGAATTGTTCTCCAAAGCAGTGGTTCCCAGTTGCCTTCCCAGCAGCAGTGTGTGTGTGCCGGTCTCCACCTTTCTGTACATCCCAGCCAACAGGAAAGCCTTTCCCTATACAGCCCAGGAGCCGGAGGTGGAGTATTAGTAACTGATTGCAGTTGCAAGGTCTTATCATAACCTGAACATTGTCCTGGCCGGTTGCAGATGGCATGAATGAAGGGGCCCTTAAGCTGGAAGGGGATTTCAGTTTCCCACAGCCTTACAATACAATAGGGGGAGGAAGACACGTTGACCTTTTCTGAGCATTTGATATTTGCTAGGCAGCTCACACGTGCCATTTCGTTTACTTCACACCCCTGGCGGTAAGTGTGTGAAGAAACAGGATAAATAACTTGCCCAAGATCATCCAACCAACCACCCAGTGGCAGAGGCTGGATTCAGATCAGGGCAACCCAGTTTTCCCTGTTTAGAATTAAAATTTGTGTTTACAATCCTTGTGCCTATCAAGAATATTTCTTAGACATAGAGCTTTTTTCGTTTTTTTCAAACTGACCAAGTAGTCTTAAATTTATCATATGATTAAAATACATATCTTTGAAAAGAATAGATGCGTGCAGCATGTAAAACTGCTGTTTCATCACTAGATGGCGCTAGCTCTGAAGGAGATACTGCCAATGGGGGACGTTTTAATTTAAAAAAAAAAAAGTAAAATTGCCCTCCTTATTTTTACTGTAGACATTCTATAATCTCAGATAAATAATTTACAGTTTTATTCTTTTTTATCGAAGCTAGTAAGATAAGGAAACAGAACAACCCACATCAGGCAATTTGGATATAAGTCTCTACCTCATGCCTCTGTCTGTGTTTCAGGGTAGTTTGGGCAAACATCTTCATGTGAGGTGTGCACCCACTCAGAAATAGCCTAACAAATGGAAAGCAAGTCTTGTTTTCAGCAGTTGTCTTGTTGATGCCACCCAAAAGTAAGGCTGCAAGGGAAGTGGGGTGCGTGAACGTGTGGTCAGTTCCCACAACACTAGGGCCCAGTGGAAAGAGCAACGCCACAGACAGAGACCTGAGTCCAAGTCCCAGCTTCTCTAGTTCCCAGTTGTGTGACTTGGGAGGTCTGATAATGTCTCTGTGCCTCAGCTTCTTCATCTTATAAAGGACTGTGTTAGGGAGGAAACTGTCTTTGGGTAGGTAAATAATTCAACACTTAACTTTGTTGAGCATCGATTGAGTACTAGGTATTGTGCTAGGTGCTGGAGAATCAGTATAAGACAGAGTCCATAGTCACACAATTAATAATTAATTAAAGGAAGGGTACACGGTGGCATGAGACCACATAACCTTTTCTGAGAGGACTGCTGAGAGTGACAGCAAAGAACGAGTTAAGGCCTTTCTTCTCCCCTTTGAGGTCACTTGATTTTTCTGCCTGATACCTTTGTAGGTTCATTCTTTTATCTTTTGAAGTTCAGTAATATCACCAGGATTAATCGTGGTGTTTATTATTTTCTGTCCTTTTTTCCTGAAATTTAGTGCATATAATTTAATTCTGTAGACATAGATTTTCATCTCCCTTTTTTATTTTCAGGGAATATTTCCTCCCCTCTTTTATTTTATCTTTGACTGGTTTCATCATCCGTTCATTGTATTCTCCGTTGGGAGCACTAGTTATGCATTGGTTGGATATCCTTTGTCTTCCATGTCTATTATGTTTTCTGTAATCCCTTGTCCCTCCATTTCCTTTTCAGCTTCACTTTGTGTGATTTACTCTGTCTATCCTCATCTCTCTCAGCACTTGGTCACTATGTTTTATGGCTTCCTGTATAGCTTTTACCTCTGTAGTGGTTTTATTTTGCCTTTTGTTTTTGTGAGTTCTGCTGATTTACTTCACACATCTTTCTCTTGCCTTATCACTTTACCTGATCTCCTGGATCTCTTCTTTGGGTTCCTCATGTCAGCCTGTGCTGTCTAACTTCTTTGAGAGTATAGAGCTGGATTCTGGATGGCAAAGGTGGGCTCTCCCAAGTGTCTCCCTTTGGCTTCGCCCGCCCTCCCTTCTGCCCTGTGGGAGTTACTGTACGTCTCCGGGGACCATCACATCCTTGCTGTCAGTGCACCTGTCAGAGGATCACTGTGGACCTTTGCAACAAAGTGACAGTTCATGACTGTCGGAGCATCTGCATACCTGACATCTGAGGAAGTTTGGCGGCTGCTGGCATTCTCCCTCTCTTCCACATTTCATAGGTTTGGTAGCTGTTTTCTGGCCATTGACTAAGCTTGCTTGCATTTTTTCTTTTCATTCTTTCAATTGATTTCAACAGGTTTTAAGGGAGGAGAGTGTAGTCTAATTGCCTGCTACCATTTTCAGGAAGTCACCGGTAGGATGTCACTGAAGCTCCTCTGTCACCCATCCTTGCTCTTGTTGTGTTTGTGGATTTGAAGAGCATCTTGTCATAAAATATCATATATTCATTCATGTTGTTCATTTATTCGTCCAGCCAACTGCCAACCAACGAATATTTGAGTGTCTGCCATGTCCTTGGATCCAGAGAGGAATCAGTCATGCCTGGGTAAACCAGTTATCTCTAGAAACTTCTGGAGGCCAAGGAGTAGTAGGGAATCTTTTGCTGCTGTGGTTGAGGATTAGGACTGTCCCCCTTCTCTCTCCACAGTTTTTAATTTCTTTAAAAGTTTCTTTCCGTTACACAAGTATACATGAATCCCCATGTCTTATAAAAACGTTTGATACTGCATGTAAAGCAAACACTGCCCTGAAACCCTGCCATTCCGTCCCTCCTCTTCTCTCCAGGACAAGCCTCTGCGGTCACTTTGATGTCTGTATCATTTTCTTGGCTACAAATAATCAAACAGGCAAACACAAGGTTTAAATAATAGACCTTTAACTCTCTCACATAACAAAATCAAAAGGTAGGAGATTCCAAATTGTTTCAGCTGCCTGTCAAAGGCTGGCTCCTGAGATTCTCTTGGCCTGCTCTTTGTGGTCATCAAATGCAGCGAGTTCTTCCTGCAGACAGGAGGAAGCAGGGCAAGGTCCTTCAGGCTGCACTGTGTTCATTACGGGGAACATTTTTTCCTGGGAGCCTCCCAGCAGGAGGCTCACTGGTCACATGCCCATCCCTTGGCCAATTACTGGCTAAGGGGAAGAGGGTTACTATCACTATGGGCTGAGCCCACTTGCACTGAACAAAATCAGGGTTCTCTCAGCAAGGTAGAAGCGGGGCCCTGACTGCCGGGTGGGCTGCGGTGCCTGCAGTCTCCCTGTCCACATTTACACGTACACATCCCTGTGCGGATAGGAATGTCCACGGTTAGTGTATGCACGTGTAGACCATTGACTCTGCTCTACCAATGCAAGCACCTCTGCATGAGCTGGACCCCCACTGGTGGAGGTAGAAGGCCAGGATCTCAAGTCAGGCACCAGCCAATTTGCAGAAGCCACCAAGAGTGAGCCCTGTCATCTTCCAGCGGTGGGGTCTCCTCCATGCAGCAGTGAGGAGGCGTGGATTCACAAACGCTTATTTCCCTTACCATAGCGTACCAAACCAGGGGAGGTCCAGCATGCTCTCGGACTTACAAAGGTCCCAGTGCAGGCCCGCGCGGTCCCTCTACCCTACAGATCAAAACTGCCCCTCCCAGAGTTAGTCCTTGGTCCACTGCACAATCTGACCACACTCTTGCCTGGACTTTACCCTGAGGTGGAGCTAACTGAACCCTTCTGTTGCTCCACCACTAGTGTCTGTCCCTTTGGGCTGGGGTTCTTAGGTTGGCATCATTGATCTGAGGTGGGGCATCTGGGAAGGTGCCAGTGCCGTTTGGGGCTGCACCCTTTGCGTCCTCAGGGTTAATCACCGCTGGCTCTTACAGTTGGCTCGCTCCACAGTCACAGGAACCTAGACGCTGCAGCTTCTTTGCCATGTTGCCAGGTTTTCCAGTATCTTGCTTTCACCTCCAAGTAAGAGAAGATGTCACAGATTAGCTTTGCATAGTTTTGAGCTTTATATTCATGGAATCATAGAACGTGTATTATTTTGCACCTGACTACATTTTTAGGTGTGTACAAATTTAAAATTATATCTTCCTGGTAAATTGAACAGTTTGTCACTATGAAGTGAACCTCTCTATCTCTAAAGAGGTTTTTTGCCTTAATGTCTATTTCATCTGACATTCTCCATCTTTCTTTTTTTTCTAATTAATTTTTAAATTTATTTTTGGCTGCATTGGGTCTTCGTTGCTGCTCATGGGCTTTCTCTAGTTGCAGCGAGCAGGGGCTACTCTTAGCTGCAGTGCACGGGCTGCTCGCTGCGGTGGCTTCTCTTGTTGTGGAGCACGGGCTCTAGGCGCGCGGGCTTCAGTAGTTGTGTCTCACAGGCTCTAGAGCGCAGGTTCAGTAGTTGTGGCACACGGGCTTAGTTGCTCCTTGGCATGTGGGATCTTCCCAGACCAGGGCTGGAACCCGTGTCCGCTGCATTGGCAGGCGGATTCTTAACCACTGTGCCAGCAGGGAAGTCCCCTCCATCTTTCTTTTGTTTGATATTTGCGTGGTCTATTTTTTTCCAACCTTTAATTTTTTTTGGCCATGCCACGCAGCCCCAGCAGTGAGAGCGCCAAGTCCTAACCACTGGATATCCGAGGAATTCCCAATCCATCCTTTAATTTTAACCTTTCTATATCCTTATGTTTAGCTCTGTCTTGTAAATAGCATCTAGTTGGTTTTTTTTTTTTAAGTTTACTGAGATATAATTCACATACATACTATTCATCCATTTAATGTTTACAATTCAATGCAGCATATGGTTTTTGTTAACTAAGTTTGACCAACTTTTCCTTTGTCTTTTTACTGGACCATTCGGTTCTTTTATGTTTAACATTTTATATGGATATATTTGAGTTTAAATGTGCCATCTTTATTTTTCCTACTTGTCCTATTACTCTGTATCTCTTTTCCTCTTCCATTCTTTTGGATTGATGGTTTTTTTAGTTCTATTTCTTTCCCTCTACTAGTTTGCAAATTATACTGGCTTGTTTTCTTTTCTGATAATTACCCTGTAAATTCTAGCATGTACATTTTACCCTTTAAAATCTGAGTTAGTGTCCTAACCAGGAGGAGGATGAAGGAGGTTAGGCCAGGGCTACAGACGGATGAGGGAAAGGCCACTCCTGGCATCCCTGATGGCAGCACTGTGGCTGAGTTGGCCGGCTTCTTCCTCCCTTCCTTCAGTACCCAAACAATTTTTGTTTTAGTAACCAGGTGATTTTCATACTCAGAAGTATGTAATAGTTTTAAAAATGTTTTAAATTAAAACTTTTATATTAGAGTGTTTTTAGAATATTGTCACAAATTCTTTAGGCTTACTTATCGCTGTATGAAATATACACAAAAGGCATATTAGCCATAAGTGTACAGCTCAGTGAATTTTTACAAAGTAGCCCCCATGCAGATTAAAAGAAAAAGAACAACACTACTAGGACCCCAGAAGTCCTCCTCTGTGACTGAGAGGACTCACTACTCCCCCAAGAGTTAACCACTGCCCTGACTCCGAAAGTAGACTGGATCTTAGAAAATCACCATAGGTTAGTTTTGCCTATTCTGAGGATTCTATGACTTTAATCATACAGTACGTATTCTTTGGAGTTTTTGAGTCTTCTGTCATTGTGTGTAGCAGTTGTTGGTTCGTTCTTATTGCTGTATAGTATCCAGTTGTACAGTTATAACATCCAATTAGTTATTCATTTTACTGAAGATGAATATTTGGTTGTTTCCAGATTGGGGCTTTTAGGAATAGTGCTGCTATGAACACTTGTGTGTATATATGTATATTTCTGGTGGGTCTATACCGCTCATATATACTGATGAGTGATATATGTATGGTCATAGGGCATATGTACGATCAGTCTTAGTGCTAGTAGATGCTGCCAAACATTATTTTCCATAATAGGGTATCTTTAGCATTTTCTTTTTTTTTTAGTTTATTTATTTACTTTTGGCTGCGTTGCATCTTTGTTGCTGCGCGTGGGCTTTCTGTAGTTGCAGCGAGCAGGGGCTACTCTTCATTGCGGTGCACAGGCTTCTTATTGCGGTGGCTTCTCTTGTTGCAGAGCATGGGCTCTAGGCACACAGGCTTCAGTAGTTGTGGCACGTGGGCTCAGTAGTTATGGCTCGCAGGCTCTAGAGCGCAGGCTCAGTAGTTGTGGTGCACGCTTAGTCGCTCCGCGGCATGTGGGATCTTCCTGTACCAGGGCTCAAACCCACGTCCCCTGCATTGGCAGGTGGATTCTTAACCTCTGCACCACCAGGGAAGCCATAGCAGTTTCGTATTTCCTTGATAAAAGTGAGTAGCATAATATATCTTTGATAGGGTGAACAAGGCAGGTGGGTTCCTAGGAGACAAAACCTAAGAGGTCATTTCTTTTTAATCCCTTCAGATGATGAGTAGAGTGGGAGACCTTTCTGCTGCTCTGAGCTGGGTCGCCCTGGAGCCCTGTACCCAGAGCCTGGTGGGCCTAGCCTTAGCTTTTGGCTCTGAAATGCCCCTTCTCTTGGGCATCTTGCCAGTGAGTTCTGCCCCCTCCCTGCCAGCCATGGGGATGACCCTTCCACGGCCTGCAGCACAGCACAGCTAAGCCAAGGTGATCGCATACGCAAGATACTATTCAGTGTAGCAGAAGGGAAGCCAGCCAGGGAGCACCAGTCACAGCTTTTTGTACAAGACATGGTTCACTGCACTTCCCCTTGGGCAGCCTCTGTCCCCACCTCCCAGAGCCCTGCCAGTGGGGTGGTCTCCTGTTCATCAGGGGAGGTCCCAGTCATGGCCCACAGGTCTGTGAGGGGCAGCTCTGCAGCCCTGCCACCATTCATGATACCTACGTAGAAGATGCTCACAGACAGCACAGGGGAGAGTTCCATTCCATCAGGAAGCATTCACAGCGGACTCACAGCCAGCCAGCATAATGGGCCTCGATCCCAAACAGTTGCCTGGATGAGGGCTCTCACAGGGCTCGTCAGCAGGTCTTGTCCCATGCAGAGATGAATACACAGCATCAGTACCAAGGCAGGGTGGTACTGGGTACTATGCAGAGCAGGCCAGAGGCAGCCCCTTTTCCTGAGTTGGTCCCTGGCAGGAATGGGGAAGGCGAGCTGCCCAGGTAGCATTGTGGGGGGGGGGGGGGGTGGGAGTGGCTGTGAAGTTCTCAATGGCTTAAGCATAATTTGGACGGCATTGCCTTTGCCACTGGGCTTCTCCTGAGGGACCCGAGATTTCATCCAGCCCTGCCAGATGCGGTCCTTTTATGTCTTAGAGAAGAAAGAGCAGTGGAGAAGGTGTGGAATAAGACGTTTGGGTTTGTTGGGAAGAAATTTGATACAGAAGCACTTATCACATAGTTGGCTGTTCCTTTGTCTTTTGTAACAAAAAGGTTCCATCGTCACATGGGGTGGACAGTGGAGATGAGGAAAATATTTCTGAACAAGATGGGTTTCCAGGCTCACCTGTTCCACCAGAGCATACACAAGAAAAAGGTAAAAAAAAATTTTTTTAATTTAATATCTAAAAGCATTTTGTGGCAATAAATATTGGTTAACTTGGGGGAACATGTAGCCATTGCACCTTCATACTGTGATTCCATGATTTTAAGTGGGAATATCCCTGAGTTTTGTTTTCACTGGGTTACAGTGAAAATAGTTGATTGCCCGGGTGTTCGGTCATCTTTAAAGCCTGAGGCCCTCACACTGGGGTCCATTTTGTCAGTTCCGGCAGCCGAGAGAGGCCCCCTGGGGTGGAGGGTCAGGGCTCAGGCTCTGAAGCTCCACACGCTCCTTCCTCTCTGCGCCCCAGGTCTAGCGCTGTGAGAGGCGGGTACCCAGTGGTCTCCCCAGGATGAGCGAGTGAGCTTGTCTGTCTTGTTCACCAGGCTAGCTCCAGTGCCTGGATCAGGGTCCTGGCCCATGGCAGGCTGTGACTACAGGTGTTTTGGATGAAAGAGTGCAGGGACATGTCTATGATACAACTTGGCAATAGCGCATCCTTGTACATTTCATTTGGCACAGTGAGAGAATTCAGCACATTAAAGAACAAAGGTTTTCCGTTTCCTAAGAGGTGGCTTATGTTTGAGAAGTGAGAAGGAGAGCCTGGCATACAGTGGGCACCAGTCACTGCTTTATCAGGACCCTCAGAGTTGCTTAGGCTCAAGAAAACTCTCATATAAGTCAGTTCACAAGGGGACTGATTGACAAGCAGAAGGCCAGCCTACTAATACCTGTGCCAGAAAACGCCAATTGATTAGGCCAGCATACCTTATCCCTGTGGGAAATCCATGTGTATATTCAATTCAAGTAAAAAGTATATCTCTTTTTTTTTTTTTTTGCTTTATGCGGGCCTCTCACTGTTGTGGCCTCTCCCATTGCGGAGCACAGGCTCCGGACACGCAGGCTCAGCGGCCATGGCTCACGGGCCCAGCCGCTCCACGGCATGTGGGATCTTCCTGGACCGGGGCACGAACCCGTGTCCCCTGCATTGGCAGGCGGACTCTCAACCACTGCGCCACCAGGGAAGCCCATATCTCTTTTTAAATTACAGAATTAATATTTTCTCACTGTAAAAAAAAAAACGAACTGAAATGCAGAAATATAGGAGGTTAAACACACATAATTGTACTCCCGTAGAGTACAATTTTAACAACTTCGAATGCGTATGTGAATAAAATGTATGTTATTTTATTACCTGCCTTTTTTAAAAAATCATAACACATCCTGAATATCTCTGTGTTCATACATGTCCATCCACTTTCTAATGTCTGTGTTGTCTGTGGCCTGATGTGTTATATATCAGTCAGAATCCAATCAGTAGACAGAATGTATATGGTGATTTGAAAAAGGAAAGTTTAATGTAAAGAATTATTGACTGTAAGAGGATTGCCTACTAAGGGGTAGAGAGAAATCTAAAGAATGCAGGAATAGCAGATAGAGAGAACAGCTGCTCCCTCTTTTGTTAACAGAGGGCCCCCAAGAGAAGAAACATTTGGAGAATCTCCAATGCAGACACTGGAGAGGGTGCAGCTGTGGTCCACTGGCGGGTGGAGAAGTTAGCCGAGGTGTGTTGCTAACAGAACTCGCTGGAAAGCTGCCCTCTCCAGGGGAATTCCAGGAGAAGCCACCCATGGGGAAGTGCTGCTGGCCACCTAGAAAGAGGGAAGAAAGGAGGAGAGGGGAGAGAAAAAGAGGAACGCAGGGAAAGAGAGAGGATGGAGACCGCCTTCTGGAGTGAGGAACCCAAGCCCCTTCCTCCTCCTGGCAAGGTAGCGCTGCTGCAGTAACACAAGCCAGCAATAAAGGTGGGTTTGGAGCTGAAAGGCAGTGTGGTAACTGGCGCACTTGGTAACACAGGTGGTGTTGAACTGGGAACGCAGGTGGTGGTTGGGAGGGAGTTCAGCTCCTCCAGTGGTTTTTGGTCTGTGATGGGCATTAGAAGCCCCTGGACACTTGTGAAAAGGCCCCACCCCAGCCCCAAATTCTGAGTCAGTGAATCTGGGCTGGAGCCCCAGAGGGTCTGTATTTTTAACAAGCTCTTTGGAGAGTCTGATGTGAGTGATCCTTAGGCAACACATCAGAAACACTGGTTTTTAGTGCTTTGGTTCTGTCATATCCAGGTGGCGAGAGGCTTGGTGAGTTCCTTAACCCCACTTCTACTCAGTTTGAGTGCACCTCTCATCAGGTTCTTATAAGGATTAAATTTATAAGGATGAAATTTAGTCGTATGTGTGAAGCACAGCATCCTCCATAATGCTAGCTGATAATTATTGTCTAAAGGCTAAAGCCTCAAACTCTGTCAGCCTGAGGTGCCACTCTGCGCCCTAGCAGTACCCGGCCAAGAAGCTTGGACCCTGACATCCTTTGGTCGAGGTACCAGCATCTGACCGAGTGGACTGCTACTGTAGGCGGGGAGACGGGGAGGCATCAGCTTCAGCCCATCTGGGGAATGGCGGTGGGACGGGTAGAGAGCTCTGGGAGGGGGAGTGCTGGGAAGATGGAGAAGGCTCAGAGTCGCGCTGAGGAGTTTGGCCTTGGTTCTCCAATCATGTGAGCCACTGAAGGTGCTCAGGAACGAGCAGCGGGGAGAGATGAGCAGTTCCGAGTTGGGCTCCTGCCTGGCTCTGGACCCGCTTCTCATGTGGCCTTGGGAAGGCTGCCCACCTGGGCCTGGTTTAGCTCATCTGCAGAAGGTGAGTTCCTAAGATTGTACTCTTCTGAGTTTTCAGATGTCTTTCTCTGCTTTACAAAGTTTTCTTTCTTTTTTTTTAATCAGATGGTAAACATTCTATTCTGAATTTAAAGGTAAGGATTGTTTTTTTGTGTGTGTGTTTTTTAAAAATTTATTTATTTATTTTTGGCTGCGTTGGGTCATCGTTGCTGCACACGGGCTTTCTCTAGTTGTGGCGAGTTGGGGCTATTCTTCGTTGTGGTGCGCAGGCATCTCATTGCCGTGGCTTCTCTTGTTGCCGAGCACGGGCTCTAGGCATGCGGGCTTCAGTAGTTGTGGCGCATGGGCTTAGTTGCTCCGAGGCATGTGGGATCTTCCCGGACCAGGGCTCGAACCTATGTCCCCTGCATTGGCAGGCAGATTCTTACCCACTGCGCCACCAGGGGAGCCCAAGGATTGTTTTTTAAAAACTGATTTTCTCAATTAGTAGAATTTCCACCATAATTTCAAAACAACTTTTGTGATTTGTGGGGAAGAAAACTTCCATTAAGAGTTCTTTTCCATTGAATGTTTCTTTAAAAAAAGTTTTAAAACATGAAGAAACTCATGTTTTGCATAGTTTAAAATGAATGTAATGTGTTGAGGGATTAGAAATCACTTACATTTACATTTTCATTTGTAGAATGAATAGACAATAACCAGTTTGCAGACGTGGAAATAGTTTATTTAAGTTTTTAATTCTGCGATGTCAAAGGAGTTTAAAAATTAAAGACTTCTCAGTAGAGTTAATTTATAACCTTATCTACTTTTTCAGCAGAAATTAGAAACTTAGAATCAGACTGATGTGTAGTAGAAAAATGAACAAAAGTTCAAAAACTTCCCTTTCCTCTAAGTTTTGGGTTGAAAAGGAGGATGTTGTATTCTTTTCTCAGTACTTTTTTTTTTTTTTGCGGTACGCGGGCCTCTCACTGTTGTGGCCTCACCTGTTGCAGAGCACAGGCTCCGGACACGCAGGCTCAGCGGCCATGGCTCACGGGCCCAGCCACTCCGCGGCATGTGGGATCCTCCCGGACCAGGGCACAAACCCGTGTCCCTTGCATCAGCAGGTGGACTCTCAACCACTGTGCCACCAGGGAAGCCCTTCTCAGTGCTTTGAAAACGTGCTTCTCTGAAGCTAATGGGGTCTTTTTGCATATCCCAAGGAGAAAAGGCCAGTTGGAATTTGCTTTGTGCATCTCTGCTCAGCACCTACAGTCATATCACATGCTTTAGAATGTGAACTGATGGCCTGTCACTTATGGGACCTGCATGTAAACACTGTGACTGGCCACCAATAATAAATTGTGGAGAAAAGGCAACCCTCCTACACTGTTGGTGGGAATGTAAATTAGTACAGCCACTATGGACAACAGTATAGAGGTTCCTTAGAAAACTAAAATAGAGTTGCCATATGATCCAGCAATCCCACTCCTGGGCATATATCCGGAGAAAACTCTAATTTCCAAAGATACTGTGTTCACAGCAGCACTGTTTACAATAGCCAAGACATGGAAGCAACCTAAGTGCCCATCAACAGATGAATGGATAAAGAAGATGTGGTATACACACACACACACACACACACACACACACACACACACACAGAGGAATATTACTCAGCCAGAAAAAAGAATGAAATGCCATTTGCAGCAACATGGATGGGCCTAGAGATTATCATCCTGAGTGAAGTAAGCCAGACAAACCAAATATTGTACGGTATCACTTATGTGGAATCTAAAAAATAATACAAATGAACTTATTTACAAAAAAGAAATAGACTCACAGATATAGAAAACAAACATATAGTTACCAAAGGGGATGGTGGGAGGGAAAACTTAGGAGTATGAGAGTAATAGATACACACTACTATGTATAAAATAGATAAGCGACTAGGATGTACTGTATAGCACAGGGAATTGTATTCAGTATCTTATAATAACCTATAATGGAAGAGAATTGGAAAAAAATATATATGTATAACTGAACCACTTTGCTATACACCTGAAGCTAACACAATATTGTAAATCACCTAGACTCCAATTAAAAAAAAAAAAGACACTGAACTCATGGACAAAAAGGCAGGAAGAAAGCAGCAGGACTTCCCTTGCTGCTCAGAGAACCTGCCAAGAGGGGAAATCCCTTAAGGTTTTGGTTCATTTAAAAGAAACAGTGAATATTAAAGTTTCTAAAGCTAAAACAAACTAGCAACTATAAGAGCCAAAATGAAGGGGGAACAAGTACTTAAATATTTGATATATGATGACCTACCTGCTTGTGCCAATCCACTTTTAGGAGATGCTGAGACTCTTAATTCATTACTCTCATGTTGTTTTCTTCCTTAGGATGAAAAACCATCATTGTGTGGAAAACCTCCACCCTCTCCAGGTATTTGCCTTTTGAATTTCATTGTGATTGAAAAGCTGATTGTTCTAGTGAATACCCAGAATAATCTCACATAAAACAAAGATTTTTTTTTTTTTCCTGTAAAGGCTGTTGCTTCTGTCCCATTATCAGAATTGGGAAGAGGAGGCAGTTTGTTGAATTTCCACCTTTGCCTTAAAAGAGAGAGTCCAAATGTGTACACGTTGGATGATGGATATATGTCCCCATGGCATGTGCTCAGATCCTGGGGAGGGGAGTGGACCTGTGGGTTGTAGGCAGACACTGGGAGGAGGGTGTATGCAAACGGGGGCTCTGCTCAGGGGCTAGAGACAGAGCTGAGGGGTCTGGAAATACTTTCTGGGGTGCTATCCCCTCTACAGTTTGAGGAGCCTCATTAGCTTTCAAGGTGGATTTTGTAATTTTTTTCCTGTTAAGCCTCACATTGCTAGTCTGAAAATCCTATCAGGAATCAAGGCTTTTGTCTATCCTCCATGTCTGATTGGCTTTGTTTTCACCCTTTCTATCTCGGTGTTTTTGGTGCTGCTGTATTCTGGGATATTGCTGGGCCTCTAATGTCTAGCCCACAGGTTGATTCTTCATTGTATGTATTCTGCTGCTCAGCCCATCCTTTGAATTTGTATTGTGAATGAAACTCTTTGTTTCCATGATTTCTATTAAGTATTGACAAACATCTCTCTGGAATCTTAACTACACCCATTCAAAAATCTTATAGTTGCTGAGCAGCCAGCTGTGTCCTCTGTTATTTGATTTTGGTGCTTCTCTTAGCTCACATGGTTCTTGGTGATGTGATGTGTTCGCCTTGGTCCTTGGGAGTCCCTGTTGGTCTGCCTGGGGATGCTGTATCTGATTACTGCAGGCTGCTCAGAGGGGGAAACCAGTGGGCTGTCAGGCGTACAGCCTGTCTCCAGTGACTGACAGGGACAGACAGGGTGTGTGGTCAGCCAGGGGGTTCGGGGGTCCCTCTTCCTCCTGAGTTTCCCCAGCCCCAGTGCCTGCTTGCATCTGTCCTCAGAGCCTGTCTGTACTACCCGGCCCAGGGGACTTGAACCATTGCTGATCCCATCTGGCACATTAACTGGATACCTCATCAGCCCTTTCTAGGTCACTTTGTGTCCCCGCTACCTGCCAGGGCAAAGCACATCCCTGGAAGCACTCCCACCTCCAGTAGCTGACCTCTCCTGGCATATTTTAGGCTGCAGCTTCCATCTTCAATCTAATCTCAAATGTTTTCTTTCCGGGATTCCTGGTGGCTCGCCTCTTGTTTTCAGTGTAGCTGTGGAGTTACTCATTTCTTAGACTTTCCTTTCATGTTCTAGGGGTTGGGGATGTGTGTGTCAGAGGTCAGGGGAGGCTGTCTGGAGCCACCAGCATTCCCGCCCTTGTCTGCACATCTGCACACAGAAGCTCTGCCCGGGCTGGGAGCCCATCGTAGCCCTCACCTCCTTTGATCTCTCTGTGGAACATCGCTCTCTGCTTTCCTCCATCTTTCTTGCTGCTCCTTCCTAACATCCTTCGTGGTCTCTGGCTTTCTTCTCACCCCGGTGCCTTCAGGTCTGCCCACATGCTGGTGGCGCCTCAGTCTCTCCAGCTGAGGCTGCCTTCAGAGCTCCGGGCCCGTGTCCTAGCCTGGGCTTCCCTTCCCCTGCCATGCTTGTGTCCCTTGTCTGGCTAGATGTCTTCCAA
Source organism: Phocoena sinus (assembly GCF_008692025.1). Lineage (NCBI taxonomy): Eukaryota > Metazoa > Chordata > Mammalia > Artiodactyla > Phocoenidae > Phocoena > Phocoena sinus. The sequence goes on from NC_045781.1 coordinate 17,703,601, forward strand.
ACCACAGGTCTCGGTGCTCATCCTTGACTTGCCCCCCTCACTGTCCACACCCAGTTGAGTTCTTGAGCCCTGCTGAGCTTTCGCCCCTGAATCCTTCTCTCATGTCCTTTCCTCTCCATCCCTACTCTAGGAGTCTCCTGACTGGTCTCCCTGCCTCTGGGCTAGGCCTCCTTCCTGTTAGGTTTCTTCACTGCTGGCCTCAGGGATTCATCTGAGAGTAGAGCCTCTTCTTTCCATACTTCTGCCTGAAAGGCTTTCTGGCTCCTGGTGGCCTGCAGGATACAACCTCCACTCTGCATATTATGATATGTACAATCCTATGTCCAACAGTATAGAGCTTCCACTGGCTCCTGCCTCCCCCTCTGTCATCCCTCTTCCTGTTGCTCACTGTAGTCTCAACAGACCATGCACCCTTTGCTGTATAGGCCATTCTCTTTGCAGGCACTGACATGAAGAGTTGCTCATGTGGTTTTTGAAATTGTCTCCTGTAATTTTGATGTAGAATTGTAAATATCAATTAATATTTTAAAACATTTTTCCTGTGCCTTTTTAGATGTAAATGGTAGAACACATCAAAGACATATAGAAATAACCAAAGAAAAGTTCGAGGAATTAAAAGAAGACAATTTGCATCTAAACAATGCAAATCAAACCCTTACTCTTGAACTTAACATAATAAAAAAAACAATGAAAGAACTACAGTTAAAACTTAAAAGAATGGAAAAAGAAAATGGAAAGCTGAAAGAAGTTGAGAAAGCATCCTCTCAGGAAGGTGGGGACAACTACACAGTTCTTTTATTAAAGGAACAAACAAGAATTCAAATTTTCCTATTTATTTTGAAAGTTAATATTTTATGTTACAGTATTTGGTGATATTAATGTTCTTGATATTTTGTTATGATTTTAAGGTCTTTCATTAATATCCTTATACTTGTTGAAATTTGATTTCATCTGCTGTGTCATTATTATTATGCTAAAATTCCAATACTTCTTTTGATTCTTAGCATAGTATTGTACATATGTTTCATATCAGTTTTTATCCCCATGAACAGCATATAAAAGTGGCTCTTTCACCACATACTTACCAATGATGAGGATTGTATTTTCCTTGCGAATTTGATAGGTTAAAAAAAAAAGAAGAATACCATTTTAGTTTAATTCATTTACTATTGATGAAGTTGAATATTTTTTTCATTATCTTTGTGGGTCATTTTCTTTCTCTTTTATAAGTTTTCCCATTTTAAATTGAGATGCTTTGATCTTTTCTGTTGATTTGTAGGAGCTCTTTACATATTAAGGGTTTTAGGCCTTTGTCATGTATGTAATATTTTCTCAGTTTGTTGATAATTCAGCTAAACATATAGGATATTTTTCTGTTATGACCTGTGCCATTGGTGTCAAGTTCTTTTTAATGCTAAGATCAGGGACTTCTGTGGTGGTTAAGACTCCACACTTGCACTGTGCAGTGGGGGCAGGTTCAATCTCTGGTCTGGGAACTAGGATCCCACGTGCTGCGTGGCACGGCTAAAAAAATAATAATAATAATGCTAAGGTCATATAAATATTCACTGTTTTCAATGTTTTCTCTGTATATTTATCTGTTTATATAAGTCTAATACTATGGCCTTAAGAAAGATGTTGTAGTTTTCTTTATACAGACCCTGCATATTTCTTGTCTTAGGCATATTTCTAGATACTTTATATTATTTGTGCTATTATTTTGTGGGATCTATTTTCTATGACGTTTTCTAATAAGACATTACTATTATGTGGGAAAGTTATTAGTTGTAATAAATTCTCCATTTATTCTATATAATTTTCATGGAACATATTTGTCTATCATCTGAAATGACTTTTTTTCAACCTAAAATTTTTATTTTACCTTAATTATACATGCAAAATTTTTCACAAACTTCCAAAACACTGTTGACTATTCAGTGTTAAAAAAACTTGGTAACTTTTATTCATTTGTATCTATATATCTGTCATTCACTGCCTTTGTGAGCCTAAAAGGGAAAGAAGGACAATCAGCAATTTATATAAAATCTTGATAAATTTGAAATAAGTTCTTATGGTATAATATTGAATTTATATTTTTCAGTAGTCGCTGCACCGGAGTTACATTATCTAAGAAAACAAGCTCAAGAACTGGTGGATGAAAATGATGGATTGAAACTGACTGTTCATTGTTTGAATGTAGAACTGAGTAGATATCAAACAAAATTCAGGCATTTATCCAAGGAAGAGGTAATGTTTCCTATTAAGAAAAATCAGTTTTCTGATATTTTAACCTTTCCTGTTGAATTGGTTTCCAATTCTAAAGGGCTCATATTTATTATAATTTGGTATAAAAAAAGATACATCCAAAGTAGAGTCTTTCTGAGCACCTTTCTATTTTCTCCCTCCCTCCCTTCTTCCCACCCTCCCTTTCTCTGATGGGTCTTGGAACATCCCCAACTACTGGGAACCACTAAGAATAAAGGCAGCAGCTTGGACAATCACAGAGGTTTGAGAGGCAGCCAAGAGCTTGGGCCAGGCTGATGGATGAGACTCATCTCCTATACAAGACCACTCTGTCAAGACAGGAGAGGTGGCTGTTTTTTCTAATGCACAGAAACCAACACAGAGAGTAAAGGAAAGTGAAGAAAAAAGGGAATATGTTCTAAAGAAGAGAACGAGATAAATCTCCCCAAACTGATCTTAATGAAATCCAGATAAGTGATTTACTTAAAAGAGAGTTTAAAATAACAGTCATAAAGATGCTCAGCAATGTCAGGAAAGCATGAACAAAGTGAGAATTTCAACGAAGAGATAGAAAATATTTAAAAAGTACCAAAGAGAAATCATAGAGCAGAAGAATATAATCCTTGAGGTGAAAAATTCAATAGAGTGTTTCAACAGCCGACTAGCGCAAGTGTGAGAAAGGATCAGTGAGCTTGAAGACAGGGCAGTGGAATTTATCCAAACAGAAGAGTAAAAAGAATGAAAAAGAGTGAAGATAGCTTAAGGAATGCCATCATGTGGATTACAGAGGTCCCAGAGGGGAAAGAGAGAAAGGGGCATAAAGCTCATTTAAAGAAATAATGCTGAAAAGTTCCCTGGGGAAAGAAATAGACATCTCAATCCAGGAAGCCCAGAGAGTTCTAAATAAGATGAATCCAAAGGCACCCACATCAAAACACATTATAATTAAATTGTCAAAAGTTAAAACAAGGAGACAATCTTAAAACCAGCAAGAGAAAAACATGTTACATACAAGGAAACCCTCATAAGATGTATCAGCAGAAACTTTGCAGACCAGAAGGGAGTAGCACAATATATTCAACCAAGAATACACTACCCAGCAAAGTTGTCCTTTAGAATTGGAGTAGACAGAGGTAAAGAGTTTTCAGGACATACAAAAGCAGAAGGAGTTAATCACCACCAGACCAGCCTTACAAGAAATGTTAAAGGACTTTCTTCAAGCTGAAATACAAGGGCACTAATTAGTAACAGGAAAACATGAAATTAAAATTTTCACTGGTAAAGGTAAATATATAGTAAAATTAAAGATAATCTGTTGTTGTGAAGTTGGTGGGTTAATCACTTATAAATCTAGTATGAAGGTTAAAAGACAAAGATAGTAAAAATATAACTACAATAATTTGTTGATGAATATACAAGATAAAAAGATGTAAATTGCAGCATCATAAAGATAAAATGGGGAGAGAATAAAAAATGTAGTTTTGCAATTCATTCAAACTTAAGTTATCAACTTAAAATAGACGGTTATAAGTTGTTTTATGTAAGCCTCATAGTAACCACAAAGCAGAAACCTATAGTACATACACAGAAAGTAAAGACAAAGTAATCTAAATGTAACACTACAGAAAATCATGAAATCACACTTGAAGAGAGCAAGAGAAGAAAGGAACCAAAAGGAATTACAGAAAGCCAGGGAACAGTGAACAAAATGGCAATTAAGTCCATACCTAACAATAATTACTTTAAATATAAATGGGCTAAAATTCTCCAATCAAAACACATAGAGTGGTTGAATGGATAAAAAAGCAAGACCCATGTATGTACTGCTTACAAGAGACTCACTTCAGATGTAAAGACATAAACAGACTGAAAGTGAAGGGATGGAAAAATGTACTCCATGCAAATGGAAGCCAAAAGAAAGGTGGGTTGGCTTTACTTAGACAAAATAGACTTTAAGGCAAAGACTGTAATAAGAGACAAAGGTGGTTATAAGATGATAAAGAGGTCACTCCAACAAGAGGATATAATATTTATAAATATTTGTGAACCCAACATAGGCACACCTAAAAATATAAAGCAAATATTCACAGACCTAAAGAGAAAAACAGACAGTCATACAATAATAGTAGACAACTTTAATACCCCACTTTTATTAATGGATAGATCATCCAGACAGATAATCAGTAAGGAAACATTGGCCTTAAATGATACATCAGACCATGTGTATACAGAACATTGCATCCAAAAGCAACAGAATAAACATCCTTCTCCAAGCACACATGTAACATTCTCCAGGATAGATCATATGTTAGGCCACAACACAAGTCTTAATAAATTTAAAAGGATTGAAATCATATCAAGTATCTTTTCTGACCACAATAGTGTAAAACAAGAAATCAATTAAAAGAAGGAAACTGGAAAATTAACAAATATGTGGACATTAAACAACATGCTACTCTGATCAAACAGTGGATCAAAGAAGAAATCAGAAAACATCTTGAGACAAATGAAAATGGAAACACAACATAACAAAACTTATTGGATACAGCAAAAGCAATTCCAAGAGGGAAGTTCATAGTAATAAACACCTACACTAAGAGACAAGAAAGATCTCAAGTAAACAACCTAACTTTATACCTCAATAGAAAAAGAACAAATGAAGCCCAAAGTTAATAGAAGGAAGGAAATAACAAGGATCATAGCAGAAATAAATTAAATAAAAACTAGAAAAGATCAATGAACTAAGCTGATTGTTTGAAATCTTACCAAGTATTAATACTAACCCTTCTCAAACTCTTCTGAAGAATTGAAGAGGAAGAGACACTGCTAAACTCATTTTACGAGACCAGCATTACCCTAATGCCAAAGCCAGACAAGAACACTCCAGGAAAATTGTAGGCCAATGTCCCTGATAAACAGAGATACAAAAATCCTCAACAAAATATTAGCAAACTGAATTCAACAGTATAGTTGACCCTCAGACAACATGGGTTTGAACTGTATGGGTGCGTTATACGTGAATTTTATTTCCAGTAAATACGTACAGTACTACAGAATCCACGGTTGGTTGAATTGGCAGCTGTAGAACTGTGGATCTGGAGAGCCAACTGTGGGACTTGAGCATCTGCAGATTTTGGTATCCACAGCCAGTCCTAGGACCAGTTCTCCACAGAGAGGGATGACTGTATATTGAAAGGATCAAACACCACGATCAAGTGCTGTTTATTCACGGGATACAAGGATGGTTCAGCATCTGCAAATTAGTCAGTACAGTAAGTCCCCTACATACGAACGAGTTCCGTTCCGAGAGCACATTTGTAAGTCCGATTTGTTCCTAAGTCCAGCAAAGTTAGCCTAGGTACCCAACAAACACAATTGGCTATATAGTACTGTACCATACTAGGTTTATAATACTTTTCACACAATATGTAAAACACAAAAAATAAAACATTTTTAATCTTACGATATAGTAAGTAGCACAGTACAGTACAGTACGATATAGCACAGTAGCACAGTACAACGGCTGGCATACAGGGGTTGGCGTGGAGTGAATAGGCAAGAAGAGTTACTGACTGGAGGAGGGAGAGGAGGTGGGAGCTGGTACAGCTGAAGGACCATCAGCAATAGGAGACAGAGGGCAAGCTGCAGTTTCACTCATGCCTGATGTTGATGGAGCACATGTTTGCATCTTTGAAAGTTCGCAACTTGAAGGTTTGTATGTAGGGGACTTGCTATATAATACACCATATTAACAAAATTAAGAGTAAAACCTGTGATCATCTCAATAGATGCAGAAAATTTTGACAAAAATTCAACATATTGTCATGATAAAAGCTCTCAACAAACCGGGTGTAGAAGGACCATACTGCAACATAGTAATAGGCCATATATGACAAGCCTACATCTAGAGCTGAAACCTTCAGGGGCAACACAAGGATGTCCACCCTTACCAGTTTTATTCAACAGAATACTAGAAGACCAAGCCAGAGCAATTAGGCAAGAAAGATATAAAAAGCCTCTAATTGGACAGGAAGAAGTAAAATTGCCTCTGTTTGCTGATGACAATGAAATTATATATAGAAAACCCTAAAGGCTCCACCACAAAACTGTTAAAACTAATAAATGAATTCAGTAAATTTGCAGGATGTACAATCAATGTGCAAAAATCAGTTGTGTTTCTACACACCAAAAACTATTGGAAAGAGAAATTAAGAAAACAATCCCATTTATAGTAGCATCAAAAAGAATACAACACGTGGGAGTGAATTTACTAAGGAGGTGAAACATGTACACTTGATCTTAGCAAAAAGACCAAGAAGCGATAAGGAGGTGAAACATCTGTACACCAAAAGCTGTAAAACATTGATGAAAGAAGTCAAAGATGATGCAAATAAGTGGAAAGATATCCTGTGCTCGTAGATTGGAAGAATATCGTTACAACGCCGTACTACCCAAAGTGACCTGCAGAGTCAGTATGATTGCTATCAAAATTCCAGTGGCATTTTTCACAGAAACAGATAAAACAATCCTAAAATTTATATGGAACCACAAAAGACCTCAAATATTTAAAGTAGACTCAAGAAAGAAAAAGCTGGAGATATCACACCTCCTGATTTCAAGCTATATTACAAAGAAATAGTAATCAAAACAGTGTACTGTTGGCATGAAAACAGACACATAGATCAATGGAACAGAATTGAGAGCCCAGATATAAACCCATGTGTATACGGTCAACAAAGGAGCCAAGAATATACTATGGGGAAAGGATAGCCTCTTTAGTAAATGATGCTGGGAAAGCTGAATATCCACTTGCAAAAGAATGAAACTGGACCCCTGTTGTACACCATACACAAAAATCAACTCAAAATGAATTAAGGACTTGAATGTAAGACCTGAATTATAAAGCTCCTTGGTCTTGGCATTGATTTCTTGGATTTTTTAAAAAATTTATTTGTTTATCTATTTATGTTTGTCTGCTTTGGGTCTTCGTTGCTGCGTGCGGACTTTCTCTAGTTGTGGTGAGCGGGAGCTACTCTTTGCTGCAGTGCACGGGCTTCTCACTGGGGTGGCTTCTCTTGTTGCGGAGCACGGGCTCTAGGCGCACGGGCTTCAGTAGTCGTGGCACAAAGGCTTCAGTAGTTGTGGCTCGCGGGCTCTAGAAGCGCAGGCTCAGTAGTCGTGGTGCACGGGCTTAGTTGCTCCGCGGCATCTGGGATCTTCCCAGACCAGGGCTCGAACCCGTGTCCCCTGCATTGGCAGGCGGATTCTTAACCACTGTGCCACCAGGGAAGCCCTGATTTTTTGGATTTGATACCAGAAGCAAAGACAACAAAAGCAAAGATAAACAAATGGACTACATCAAACTAAAAAAGCTTTTGCAAAGGGAACTATAAACAAAATGAAAAGGCAACCTATGGAATGGGAGAAAATATTGGCAAACCACATGTCCAGTAAAGGGTTAATATCCAAACTATACAAGGAACTCATACAACTCAATCGCACAAAAACAAATAGCCCAATTTGAAAATGGGCAAAGGATCTGAATAGACATTTTTCCAAAGAAGACATACAGATGGGCAACAGGTATATGAAAAGGTGCTCAATGTCACTATTCATCAGGAAAATGCAACTTATGACCACAGTGAGATATCACCTCATGCCTGCTAGCGTGCCTTTTTTGAAAAAGATAGAAATTCTGGTGAGGGTGTGGAGAAAAGGGAACCCTTGTACACTATTGGTGAGAATGTAAGTTGGTGCAGCCACTATAAAAAACAGTATGGAGGTTCCTCAAGTAATTAAAAACGGAACTACCATACCGTTCAGCAATCCCACTTCTGGGTGTATATATAAAGGAAATGAAATCACTATCTTGAAGAGATAGCTATACTCTCACGTTCATTGCAGCATTATTTATGATAGCCAAGGATGAATGGATAAAGAAAATGTGGTATATGTCACATGTTTTATATATATATATATATATATATGTATATATATATACATACACACACAGACACGTATACATATATATATACATATATATATAAACCATATGACATACAGTGGAATATTATTCAGCCTTAAAGAACAAGGCAGTTCTGTCACTTGCAACATGGGTGAACGTGTAGGGTATTATTCTAAGTGAAATAAGCCAGATAAAGGACTATACTGCTTGGTGTCACTTATACGTGGAATCTTAAAAAAAGAAGTCAAACTCATAGAAACACAGTTGAATGGTGACTGCCATGGGCTGGGGGGCAGGGCGGTGGGAAAAATAGGGAGAGGCAAGTAAAAGGGTACAAACTTTCAGGTATAAGATGAATGAGATCTGAGGATCCAATATATAACATGGTGACTATAGTTGATAATACTGTACTGTATAGTTGAAACTTGCTGAGAGAGTAGAACTTGTGTTCTCTCCCCACAAAATGGTAAATATGTGGGGTGATGGGTGTGTAATTAACTTGGAGGTGGAGATCCTTTCACAATCTATGTGTATATAAAGAGAGAAGACAGACTAGGTTTTACTTTAGAAGCAGGATTGCAGAATTCAATTCGACAGACTCTCACTGAGCAAACCACTACGCTATTTTTGAGGTTCTGAGCAAACCTCAAAAATTGTGAGGAACAGCAAGAGGACCCAGCAGCTCAGGTCTGTGCCCTGGAGGCTCGTGTGTGTGAGGGTTGTGTGGGGCTGGAGGCGCGGTGGGGGTGTCAGGACGCCCAGCTCACTGGCTCCTACTGGGATCGGGGTGGCGGGGGAAGCCTGGTGTGCACCGTGTTGTCACGTGGCTCCTGGGAGTTCAGGGCAGCTTTATGGGCTGCTTTCTTTCTTTCTGAAGTAGGACTTAGGTTTAAATTTTTTAAATATCAGCTTTGAGATGTAATTCACATACCGTCTAATTCACCCATTTAAAGTATACAATTCAGTGATTTTTAGTGTCTTCACAGAACTGTGCAGCAGCCACCACAATCAATTTTATTTTTTTTTTTTTTTTTTTTTTTTTTAGATGTTGGGGGTAGGAGTTTATTAATTAATTTATTTTTGCTGGGTTGGGTCTTCGTTTCTGTGCGAGGGCTTTCTTTAGTCGTGGCAAGCGGGGGGCCACTCTTCATCACGGTGCGCAGGCCTCTCACTATCGCGGCCTTTCTTGCTGCGGAGCACAGGCTCCAGACGCGCAGGCTCAGTAGGTGTGGCTCACGGGCCCAGCCGCTCCGCGGCATGTGGGATCCTCCCGGACCGGGGCACGAACCCGTGTCCCCTGCATCGGCAGGCGGACTCTCAACCACTGCGCCACCAGGGAAGCCCCACAATCAATTTTAGAACATTTTCATCACAACAAGAAAACTCACACCTGTTAGCGGTCACGCCCCCTTCTGTCCCACCACCCACATTGGCCCTGGCAACCACTACTTTCTGTGGATTTGCCTATTCTGAATGTTTTGTATAACTGGAATCATACAACAGGTGGTCTTTTGTGGCTGACTTCTTTCACTTAACATAATGTTAACTGTTTTTTTTTTTGTTTTTTTTTTAACAAAAATATTAAAGTTCCTGGGGTCCTATCATCCAAAACAGGCTTCCTAGGCCAGGGCCTTCTGCAGGGCTGTGAACAAGCCAGTTCTCTTTCAGAAGGTTGTGGGCAGGCAGGCCCAGCGACTGGCTGCTGCCCTCACCCACCACCCCCAAAATGTGCACACCATTCTACCCTTTGCGGCCACCGATCTCCATGACAGTCTCCCCTGATGCCTCCAGCCAGAGGTGATCTCTCTCTCCAACCACTGCAGGCTTCTGTTTGTTCCCCTCTCAAGGCACGTTCTGCCCTGTGCAATGTGAGAAGACCCATCTCTGTGTGGAACCATACAGTCCTTGTAAACAGTGAAATGTGCTGTAACGTCCACAATGGCTTAGTGAGCTTTCAGTGTTTGCTGAATGAATCATGAGATGGTAAACGCGTTAGAAAATTTTTGTTGGATAAGGAATTATGCCATCAGGGCCATTGCTTCTGGCCCTGATGGAATTACTGCTACCAGCTTTGGCCTCTTACTGTAAGCAGCTAGAAGACCAGGCAGAATAAATAATACAGCTCTCTACAGACATCAGACAGCAGGCAGCAGTGTCCTCACGGGGAGGAGGAGGATAAACAGATGAGCCCTATGATCACATTGCTTTCTGCTTGGAGGCACTCTCGGATAACAGTGCCGGGTGGAGCAACGCAAGCAGAGTATGGCAGTCTGAACTGAAGAGACAGATTAGATTTGGGGAAGCAGAGGAGACTAGGATTTGTGGGGCAGGAACACCAGAGAGGAGGGAGCCACGGCAAGAGCTACATAAATCCACATGGGGTGCCTCGCAGTCCTTTGTTGAACACTAATCTACACATGTATAGGATGAAACTCTGTGGGGCCAGGCAGGATACAAGTTCAGGGAGCTGTGAGCTAAAAATAATTAGCACCCGGAGACCTTTGGGTTCTGAAAAAGATGAGCCTCAAAAGCATCGTTTTTTGTGCGTAACTTAAGAGCCTACAAAAGAAAAAGAAAACAAAACACTTTAAAAGAAGACAACAACAACAACAAAAAAAGAAGACAACAAAATCTAGACAACAACATAATGCTGAAAAAGTTTTATTGGCATCCAATAAAAAAATATTAGATATGTTCCACATTTTAAAATGCTGAAAGGTTTTGACAGCTAAATGCAACATGGAATCCTGGATTGGATTCTTGACCAGAAAAGGACATCAGTGGGAAAATAGGCGGCATTTCAGTGTGGTCTATAGATTAGAATGCAGTGTTGCATCAGTCTTGATCTCCTGATTTTTACGCTGGTACTGTGGTCAAATAGATGAATGCTTTTGCTTTTAGGACATATACATTGAAGTATTTAGAGGAAAAGGAGCATTATGTGTATAAATTACTCTCAAACACTTCAGATAATTTTATATATATATATAAATATATACACAAATATATCAATTTACACACACACACACACACACACACACACACACAAGATTCCTAGATAGCTGATGCCCAGTCTAGGTTAAGAATAGCTAAGACTTGAAATTTCAGAGGAAGTGTAATTTAATTTGTCTTCACCGTGTGTTTTGTTTTTAGAGTTTAAATATTGAAGGCCTCCCATCAAAGGGCCCTGTACCGCCCTGGCTGGTAAGTGAAAGTTATTTAATTTCAGGCCCATATTTTCTGGGCTATAATTGAATGGCTGTTACAAACTATTCCAAATGAAGTATATTTTCTTTCCTTTTTAAAGACGTGCTGATTGTGTTTAGATGTGAGAAAGATATTAACCTTCTTTATTCCATTATGTTCAGGTGGATACAAAGTACCTGTCCCCCTTGTTGCTGGCCTATGAAGACAGAATGAAAGAGAAGGACGAGCTCAATGCCAGCCTTCAGGTAGGTGGGCGAAAGTCTCAGAAGAACAAGGTTTGTAAAAAAGACGACCGATTCAAACTTGGAAGCAACATTTTGAAGATAGGTATAGCCAACATCTAGCAGGTACTCAGGTGTTTGTTAAAAGAAGGAAAGGAGGAAAGAGGGAGTGTAGCAGTGTGGGGACGGGGAGAAGGAAGAGGGAAGGCAGGAGAGAGGGACGGGCGGAGCAGGGCGGTGGGTTGGGATTGATGGGAGAAGTATTGGAGGGACGGGGTGCAGCATTGGAAGCCGTGGCTTCCCATACAGGCAGCCCCAAAGGGACATTTGGGCAGACAAGGAAGGTAGAAGAATGGGGATGTTTCAGGCAGGCTTAGATGCTTCTTAATTCTATGAAGAGCTGACCCCCAGGAAGTCTAATTACTGAGCTGTTGGTAGTGGTGGGGAAGTGAGGTTTTTGTTTGTTTCTGCCATGTTCACTCTTTTTCATGGGAATGGCTCCTGGAGCAGAGTTCATTCTAATGATACAGGAAACCAAGGCTGTGCAGGTGTTATAGATACGTCCCATGCCTTTCCGTGCTGCGAACCTCTATGTTCCTTATTTAAGTGACCAAAGGGATCCCTGGAATTGGAGGGATCCAGAGAGAAAAGAGTTGGTATTTCTAGGATCCCTGATTGGAAGGGTCTGTTAAGAGTCACCCAGCCTGTTCTTGTTCTGCTGTCCCATGTACATGGCCCATGTAATGCCGTTGTGAACCTTTTCTCCTAGGCTTTCTGTTGGACACTTATTTTTTTTTTTTAGCCTTTATACAAGTCTATCTTTATTTGTAAAAAGTAATATACAGCTAAAGCTAATTTAATTTTTAAAATCAAAGCTCATTTAGTGATAATGTACATTTTATAATAAAATTGTAGTAAAATACTGACATTTGATAGTTAAACAAAGTAGCATTCATGTAAAAATCATGTTGCATGTAAAATTTAATTAGAAAATCCATAGTTCACAAAAGTACATATATTTTGTTGATAGCTCATGAGGACATTATCATAAACTTACTTAAGATACAGAACAAAATTCACAGTTAGCTTGACATTTAGTACTATAAAACTTTATGTTGAGTCCACTGATATTTTTGTTAATAAGGTACACTTGAAATAATTCAGACTAGCAATGAATCGACATTTTATTGTATAACCAAGATCTGTTGGTTTTACAATACGTCTAGTAATCAATTCTTTCACCAGTAATTTAAACGAGAGATCCAGTTGAAAAGACCGTTGACATATACCCTTAGTGGGATAATTAAAAATCACTAGCAGGGCTTCCCTGGTGGCGCAGTGGCTGAGAGTCCACCTGCCGATGCAGGGGACACGGGCTCATGCCCCGGTCCGGGAAGATCCCACATGCCGCGGAGCGGCTGGGCCCGTGAGCCATGGCCGCTGAGCCTGCGCGTCCGGAGCCTGTGCTCCGCAACGGGAGAGGCCACAACAGTGAGAGGCCCGCGCACCACAAAGAAAAAAAAAAAAAAAAAAAAAAGCAGTAGCAGCTTTGATTTCCATTTTCATGAATACATACAAGACAGTCTGTATTTTACAGTTAAAAATTGTACAAAAAGTCAAGCCCTGAAGTATTTCTTCCCCTAAGAGAAAAGTTCTGATGTTAAAACTTTGTTAAAAAAAAAAAAAGAGAGAGAGCTAGTATGTGAAAATATTTTTACTTAAAATGTTGAAGCCCTGCACCCCTTATAATTATAAATGAAATGTAACCTTCTACTTATTAACATTTTGTCATTCAAGAGTCAAATTTATAGAACTCAACAGAATGTTAAACCTGGAACGCCATTAAAAAATAGTGGTTATATAACTGGAAGAACTTCGATGAATTCAACAGAAAGTACACTGTATTACATAATGTTGTGCCGTTAACAGTTTAGTGATAACATGTTTCGTGGTAAAATGTGGGCAAAATACATTGAAGTATTCTGAGTCAAGAGAGCTTCATTTAATCAACTTTACTTCATATACTTTTACCATATAGAGAAAATATCCTTCAAAACGGAGTCATTTGATTCTTCATTGTTTGTTTTTTTTTTTTTCATTGTTTGTTTTAATAGCACACAGTTGTTATAAGGTATCCATTCTAGCCCTAGCATAAAATTAATCAATAAATAACTCTGAGAGAAATATCCATAAGTCACAGGGAACTCATGTAGTTCATACTATTCTTAGTCTCTATATACAAGCTACTGTAGTGCCTGTGCACCTCCATACAATGAAACCAGGCAAGGAACGAAAGTTAGCAGCCTTACTCTTACCTTGCTAAGTGGATGCATCGGAAAGTAATAAATAGCCTCATAAAATTAATCGAGATACACTCTACCTGTCAAAGGCAAATACGACATACTTTTCATAAAGTGTAGGCAGTGTTCCTAGAAATCCCATTAAGGAAAACCCAAAATTTTCATATAAAAAGTGCACAAGGTTGTCCTGTGTGTAAAAATCTCTTAGTTTGGGTGCATTTTTTTTTTTTAACGAAAATAATTCACACTACTCAAATACATTAAAAGAGTAAAAAGGCAGACAAACAAAATATACACACAAACAACAAAAGGAATGATTTCTAATGAGATTTGGAATGAGGACAAGGAGAGGTTACGGAGGCTTCCCTGGTGGTGTAGTGGCCGAGAGTCCGCCTGCCGATGCAGGGGACACGGGCCCGCGCCCCGGTCTGGGAAGATCCCACATGCCGCGGAGCGGCTGGGCCCGTGAGCCATGGCCGCCGAGCCTGCGCGTCTGGAGCCCGTGCTCCGCAACAGGAGAGGCCACAACAGTGAGAGGCCCCCGTACCGCAAAAACAAAAACAAAAACAAGAAAGAAGAGATTACAGGAGAGAGTCTCCCATATCACCAGAGTCGATGGAACTGGCTTTCACAACATAAGTGATGCCCAAATGGAATGAGTTTGTAAATATGAAAGCTACAAGATGGGCAAACACGGACCTGAACAACTGTTAGAGTTTCTTAATTCAGGAACATAGCTTCAATGCTTTATAACTTAGGAAGCAACCCGTAAAAAACAGTCAATTGATTTGATTTCTTAGAAATTAGGGAAAAAAAATTTGAAAAAACTACTCGCTACAATTAGCAACAGAGGAACAATATTAAAAAATCAAAATACAACATGGGGAATATAGGAGCCAAGGTCCCAAAGTACCGAAAGAGAGACTCAGACTTCTTCATGTTAGAATTAAAAGATATACAGTTAAAGGAAAAATCAACCAGGCTCTGCACAGCAGGTTAAATATGCAACCACTTCAAACGGAAATGATCGAGTCCTTATGTGTAGTTCTGGGAATGTGCTCTAACATCCAGTTCTCTATAGACAAAATAGCAAAAGCACATCATTTCATTAGCAAAGGCCCCTTTGTTTTAGACTTAAATTCACCTCTCACCCACTGAAGTTTATATTAATTATCAAACTACTATTTTAATAACATTTCAAGCTTGCAATATATTTTTTTCATGCCTGTCCCAGGTCACTGGTTCAGAGGTACATATGCTTTAAACTAGCCAAATTTACAAGTCTCCGTGGCATCCTCACTCAGAAAACATTCAGACGCGATGGTTTCATAGTGTTATGATCCATCTTCTAAGAGTTTTTGATCTGGAGCGCGCGTTTCAAATTCTGTATTTGTGCCACTCGCTAAGGGTGCTAAGCTCACTTCATTAGAAGGAATAAAACCGTTCTGTCCAGATTCAAAACTGAGTTCTATTTGTGTTAATGATTCCAGGCACTCGGTGTTACGAAGAGCCTTAGGGTTCTGCTGTGGCACACCATTGTCTTCAATAATAATGTCATCTTCATCGCTGTCTTCATCCTCTGGCTCAAAGCTCGATTCGATCTGCTGTGGATAGCCAGGAAGGCTGTTGTCAGTAGACTAGCCAGAGCTGCCGGAAGTCCGACTCTTCCTAATGATATTATTCCTCTGGTTTGCTGGTCTCACTGTGATGGTGAGGTCGCGGCTGTTTGCAATCATCATGTCAGCTACTTGCTCTAGACTCTTCCCGGAAACTTCTGTGCCATTAACTTCTAAAACTTCATCATTAACGGCTAATAGTCCTGTGCTTTGAGCCAGACCTCCTGGCACAAGTCTGGATATAAAGATCCCTGGGACCGTCTCTAAGCCATGGGGTGTCACCCTGACACTGGAGCCGTCCTGGATGTAGAATCCTAGGTGTTCCTCAGTGCCATATTTGTAAAGATGGACCCTATGATGTGTTTCTGGGAGAATATCCACGTCTATAATAGAAGACACAGGTCTGAAGTCCTGGGACATGACTATGTGTGGCTTTTTTCTCTGTTTGTCAGGACGAAACAATTTGGTTAAGACATTCTCCTTCTTTATTAGTGTGCCTGTACCAAAGGCACTGTAGTCTGCTTCTTCCTTTTTTTGTATAAAAATCCTAAGCAGTGGGTTGGCCGCTGAAACAGCTTTGTGATAATTAGCATCGTTATTTATAGGCAGTACATCTCCGTGGATGTCTGCATAGCTTACTAAAATGTCAACATTGGGTATCTTATGAACATGTTGCAGTGATCCATAAAACTCCTTAAACTTTCCAGGTTTTGATCTTTCCAGTGAAAACCGACGAAATTCAGCTCCAAACTTGCTCTTCTCCACCACGGTGGGGTCCAGGCAGCCGCTGCCCGCTCCGTGCGGGTGTCTGCGGTTCATCCTGAGGCCTGGCCCGCAACAGCCTCCTCCAGCCGGGCCGCCCCTCGGAGCGTGGAGAGCGAGTGCCCGGCCGGCGGGCTCGGGACTCGGCTGCGGCCCAGGCGCCTCCTCACAGGCACCTGCAGAGGGGCGACCGCGGCTCGGGTCTCCGTACAGAGCTCCGCTTGGCTGGCTCCTCATGCGGTGGGACCGAGGGTGAGACTGGCTGTGCGCCGGGCGGGAACGCGGCTTCCTCCCTCCGGGCCTCGGCGACGGCCGCCTGGACACTTAATTTTTAAGAGGGTGAATTAATCTTGTATAATTGGTTAAGTATCAATCCAAATAATAAAAATACTTATTTAGTGCTCCTTCTAAAATAGGGTTCCGGAAACATTTTCTGTAAACATTTACTTAGTATCAATTTTAGGCTTTGGGGGCCATGGAGTCTCTCTTTGCAGCTACTCAGCTCTGCTACTGTAGCATGAAAGCGGCTGCAGAGCAGGTGTGATGAATGGGCGTGGCTATGTTCCATTATGCTGTCAACAAAAGAGGCCCCTGGCCTGTGGGCTGTAGTTTGCCCCACCCATGTTCTCTAAGAGGGCCAGTGCACTGCTAGCAATTAGGGAGTGCGTTTGGGCAGAAAGGTGAGAGAGAAGTTGCTTGGCATTGTTGCTTTTTATAAGTATAAATGTCTGCTAGCTGGGAGAAGAATATTTAGAAGCGTCCCAGAATAAATATTAGCACCTAAGATTCTCACCAGAAGACAACACACAATACTGAAGCTGGCCAAGGGCTAGCTGAGAAAAGCCATGACGGAGACCACCCAGCGTGAGTGCCACAAACACAGACTGTTAGCAGTCGAAAACAGACCAAGCAACAGTCCTCGTGTGGGGGCCAATGAGTGATGAAGCTGGACTGACTGATGGCTTTAAGTAAGGGAGGCTTTCTCGTGATTGTAATGGGGCAAAATTATGAGACTCCAACCCCTGTACTAAGCCCTTCCCTACTGAAATGGGCTTCAATTAGGATGAAAAATTCTTATTTTTATCTAAAAAGCTCCAATTTATCCTCCAAAGTCTTTAAACAAAGAAAAAACTATGGCATTTATAGGCATCTCTGCCTTATTTTTTTCTTTTTTTTTTTTTTTTGCGCTATGTGGGCCTCTTACTGGGAAGCCCAGTGAGAAGGCAGGGAAGCCCATCTCTGCCTTTTTTATTCCCCTTTTTATCTTTTCAAATATTTGGCAGTTATAGAACAATGTTATCAAGTTAGGAATCGAACTAACTTGAGGTGCTTTTGTCCCTTGTTCTCTGCATGGTATGTGTCTCTTGTGTTTCCTCGCTAGACCGTGAGCCCCTCGAGGGCAGGCATTTGGTGCTGGTACCAAGTTTAAGGCTGCCGGTACTATGAGACTTTGCTTAAACGCCATTAACATTTGATTTTAGCCACAGCGACAGCATTAGAACTAAGAAATACAGAGATGAATGTATGTGTGTGTTACAGTTTACACAAATTTTGTTTCAGGGGGAAATGAGAACGTTTAAGATGAGAGTCCAAGAAGTGGTGAAAGAAAATGAAGAACTGCACCAAGAGCTGAATAAGAATAGCCTTGTCACCAGTGAGGAATGGCAAGTGGTGTTGTGTTTCTGGTATTTTGCTAATTAAGAAAAAGAAAAGATAATAGGAATAAACTTTATTAAATTGTCAAATATATATATATTTTAACTAAAACATTTTAATGGAGAGTTTCTAAGAAACTAATAAGGTGTAGTGAAAACTAGTAAATTATTCTAAACTTGTATTTTAAAGGCTACTTTAACACTTCTAAATAGGTTTATATATGTATATATATACACACATACATATATATATATACACACATACATATATATATATATTTGCTGTCTCCATTTTTTTTTTTTTTTTTTTTTTGCGCTACACGGGCCTCTCACTGCTGCGGCCTCTCCCGTTGCGGAGCACAGGCTCCGGACGTGCAGGCCCAGTGGCCATGGCTCACGGGCCCAGCCACTCCGCGGCATGTGGGATCTTCCCGGACCAGGGCACGAACCCGTGTCCCCTGCATCGGCAGGTGGACTCTCAACCACTGCGCCACCAGGGAAGCCCTGCTGTCTCCATTTTTATCTTCTGGGGTTGTATTTTTCTAGGACACTTTTCCCATCCCGAACCTGTTGAGTCGCATCCTTTCTTAGACCCCTCTGATGGCTCCCAGGGCTTTAGGACAGACAGTCCAGGATGAGGCCCTGCACTCCCAGCTCCTGCTTGCCCCGCCCCTTCCACTCCCAGACAGCTGAGCGCTGCCTCATTTCCAGCCTATTGTTGATGCTCTTCCCTCCCCCCGGAACACCCCTTCCTGCCCTCCTGTACCTCCGTTAGGGCCCTGCTCAAATGGTGCTAGTCAGTAGCTCTCCCTGAAGGCAGAGCGAATTGTTCCTTTGTCTCAGTTTCTGACTTGGCCCTAAACACACGCCCTGTCCTTGTACCTGCCATGCTGGGCCTACCTATGTGTCTTCACACCTGTCTCCCTCTTCTCCTTTGGGAGCATCTCAAGGGCAGGGCCATGTCCTGTTCATCTAGCATGGCAGCAACAGATGCCCATTCAGTGCACTTGAGAAAGTAAATGTCGTCAAGAGTCTAAAGGCAATACCCAAGCAGGACCAAGAAAGCAAAAGCTATTCAGGTATATCTTTTTTGCCTTGGGTAGGTATGTTATAGTTAATATTTTTTTAATGTCTTAACATCACTGAAAAAAATTAAATATGTCCCGAATGTGATATATAGAAATTTGGAATGGGGTCAACAGCATTCTTACTGATTTTACTTTACAGATTTTATGGCCACTGATGTGTCAGTTGGGACTGGTTGGGCAGCTACTGGATCCTGTTGTACTGTGGCTTCCCCTGTTGAAATTTGATTTTCTTCTGTCAGGGTTCCTTGTGTGTCTCCCCTCAAACCCTCCTTGAATAGTGCCCTAGAAAGCAGGTCAGCTGGGCTGCTTCCAGGCTTCCTCTCCCAAACCCTCAGATTCTTTCTCTAACCTTGTGTATAGTTGTAAGTCAAACCTGTTTACTTCTCGTTACGGTAAAAACAAATAAATAAAGAAAAGAAAGGCAGACCCCACTTTGAAATCCACATGCCCACTGTCTTCCCCAGTCCTGTTTATAAGACTTCAAAATATGCATCCTGCTCTAGCCTGGTGACCTGTGGCACAGGGTTGGGCTGCAGAAAGCTGTCAGTTCTGCTCGGGGCCTGTTGAGGCCCTGCGGCTGGCCTCCCCCTACTCTGAAGTCACTGTCCTCCAGCTGGGGCAGGACCGGGGCCTCACACCCTGTAGGCAGATCTCCTGCCACCCCGAAGCCCGTCCCAGTCGTGCCCTCGCCTGCCCCGCCTAGGCCGCTGCTCCCTGTGCCTGCGCAGGCGTGAGGTGCACTGCGTCCCGGTTCTCCTTAGTTTCAGATAATTTCTCGATGAACTTCTGGGCTGCAGCTAAACTCTACATTTCTTTCCCTAACTGCCTCTGACCAGCTGGGTAACCTCATGCTTAATGGACCTCGGTTTCTTTACCTATAAAATGGGAAGGAGAATTAAACTAAATTTGAGGTTTTGACCTTTTTTTTTTAGGAATGGGAGATCCCTTTCATTTAAAAAAGAAAGAAAAGGAGGAAGGGAGGGAGGGAGGAAGTCTGATTAGAAAGTCCAGAGTGGAGCTGCTCTGTTTGAGGCAGGCATGAGGAGGCTGGAACGGCCTGCCTAGGGGAGCTCCCCTGCGGGACAGCGTGGGGCCTTGTCGCCCCACAGGCCGGGCAGCTGGTAGGGACGCCTCCAGGTGCCGAGGAGCTAGTGCGCAGCCTCTGTTGAGGGAGGTAATCACTAGAGCTGGACTCCTTTCATCTTTTCTCCCTCCTTCCTGCACCTCACTTTTTTGAGTCTAAAGTGGAAAATTGAGATAATTTACTGGTTTACCATGTACCTCGGGCGGTAAACAATTAACTAGATGATTTCTAAGATCCCTTTAGCTCATTCTCACTGGATTTTGCGATCATGAGGTTGAGCTGAGCTGGGATTTACTTTGCACCAACTGTCAGGGTACGGTTTGCGCAGGTGAAATTCAACCTGGGGGGGTTCAAGCGGGGCGTTTTGTACATGGGAGTTTCTATTCTCTTCTTTCTACTTTTGTATATGTTTGAAATTTTACATTTTAACAAGTTACTAAAGCAGTTCGTAATTCACACTTCCTTTCTGTCCTTTCCCTCAATTTAATGGAAATGGCAAGACTCACTATGTTAATAACATGTTTAGCATTAAAACATGTCATTACCTACAACACATTTGATGCTTTCTTTTAGACTCAGGAGTGCCTCTGTAATCATTCTGCACCTGAATGTCAGTATTTAATTTTGTAAATCAATTGTAGGCGTCAGCTTCAGACTCAAGCAGAACTGGTTTTAGAGGAAAACAAGTTGTTGATAGAGCAGTTGGAGATTCAGCAAACAAAAGCCAAGGACACGCACCAGGAGCGTCTCCAGGAAGGTGAGCGGTCCTTCCCGCGAGTGGTGGTGATGCTGTGACGTCGCCATTGTGTCATTTTACACTGGTGCCACCCCCAACGCCACTTGAAGACACTGGAAGTCATGTTTTTTAGAACATGTTCTTTACTGACGGGCAGCTGTTTATGTTATAGCATATCCAGCCATCACCCGTGACGCGCTGACTGCTTTCTCTTAGACTCTACGGTGTCGAGTTACTCTCTTTTGTAAATCAGTTGTGGATGACAGCTTTAGAGTGAGCAGAACTGAGTTTTGGGGAAAACAGTGTGCCACGTAACTGGGAAAAATCGTGTGAGATGAATATTTGAAACAACACGAGGACACGTTCCCCAAAATTCGTTGAATGAGTAAATGAGTAGGAACCATTGACTCTCTAAACAGTTTCTCTGTGCTCTCGCCCTTCCTTCAGCGCTGCAGGCGCTGCCGTAGCTTAAATCTCCGTCAGATCCTTTCTGTGAGCGCCTCCTCTCCCCACGTGTCCCGCCCTGCCGCCCCATCCCAGGAGCCTCACAGCGTATGACAGTGGACTTTGTAGTGGCCAGACTGAGTCATTTGTTCCACTTCGATTAAACCCAAAACTTATGAGCACAAAAGAGAGTGGTATTTTTTTTTTTCTTTGACTTTACTGATTTTTCTTTTCTGGTGAAGAACAATGTAGGACAGGAGGCCAAGATACAAGCTGTCTTCTGTGAGCCAGCATGAGTCCTTTCTGTTTCCCCTCCTGCACCTGTTATTCAGCGGCTCCCCTTTCCACACCACGCAAGAGTCTGCTACCAGCCCCTGCTGTAGCTGAAGCTGCGGGGCTGGCGCTTGGCTTGTGTCTGCCGGCCAGACCGGATCCGCGGTGAGAGCAGCTCTCGATCCAGCAGGAGTTTCCTCCCCATGGACTGAGCCGGCACAGGAGTAGCTGCCTTTGTCCTGGCATTGCTTGGGGTGGAGGGGAGACAAAGCCTCAAAGATCAGAGACGACAGGGAAATTAATTTCGTATTTACTGAGCTGACTCTCAAACACAGCAGATCTAAACAGGTAGGATGATTATTTTGGCCTGTGTGATTCAGTCAGCTGCCCATGTTATTTTCCCATTTCCCAGAAACAGCTATTCATTTCGATCAACTAAATGTTTTCACAGAACAGAAGGATTTATAGTTCTATGCTGTAATACTTCTGAGTGCTAGTTTCAGCAGATGCCCAGGAAGTGTCTTAATATGACAATACTTCCGTGTCACTTAGGATGAAAATATCTATGATTTACTTTAGATGTAGGACACTAAACATAAAAAGTTAATGAAGAAAGGGAAGAAAAACAAATTCTGCCCTTAGTTGGGCCATACTTGATGTCCTTAAAATCTTGAAAATCTTGCAGTTTTAGGGACGACATCATGATGCACGCTTGTACATCTGTGTGTGACTTAAGGCTTCAGTCTTTAGAAAGTCAGTTCCTTGAAGACTGGAATCATGTCTTGTTAAATATTATATGTTTAACAATAATATCAGTGTATCGATCCCCAGTAAGAAAGTGTATATTGAGTGACTACTTAATATAGGGACAGTAATTGCTGAGTACAAAGGCTTTGGTATTAATTTCTAAATCGCCAGCACATTTTTTTAAGATCATCTTTTTTTTTTTTTTTTTTTTGCGGTACGCGGGCCTCTCACTGTTGTGGCCTCTCCCGTTGCGGAGCACAGGCTCCGGACGCGCAGGCTCAGCGGCCATGGCTCACGGGCCCAGCCGCTCCGTGGCATGTGGGATCCTCCCGGACCTGGGCACGAACCCGTGTCCCCTGCATCGGCAGGCGGACCCTCAACCACTGCGCCACCCGGGAAGCCCAAAGACCATCTTTTATAAGCTCTCACTAGTATTAGTAATCAGTAATCATGCTTTATTAGCTCTTCTGTACCAAGTCTTTATCCATCTATTTTGTGTTTCAGTTTCTAAACTGACTAAACAGCTAATGCTTCTGGAGACTAAAACACAGAGCCAAGAAAAGGAGCTAACTAAAAGTAAGGAGCAATTGGAAATTTTGCGGACGGAATGCCAGGAACTAAAACTACAGTTGGACAGCAAAGTTGCAATAGAAGTGCACACTTCAATTGTAAATGAATTAAAAAGGTAAGGACTCAGTGTCTTTTCAAGCATTAATGTGTCACCATGCATGTTGTTATAAGCAGGTAGAGAGAGGGTGCTCCCTCTTTTTTTGAGTCATTTCGCTACACCAGCACAGGAGTCCCAGACTAAGAATGGTAAATATTTTATTAAAGTAGAACAAGGCCGTCCTTGAGGGCTGTGGTCTACAGTTTCTGTGTATGTGTATGATTTTTTCCTCTACTGTTCCAGCCGCTCTTGTTTTCAGAGGTGAAATGAAAGGATAGAACCATAAAAGGAAATACAGTGCAGCCATTAAACATGATGTCACAGAAGAATATTTTTGACATTGGAAAATAGCCACAATATATTTGTAAGTGAAGAGATTAGGTTACAAAACAGTATGTACAGAATGATTGCAATTTTATTTAAAAAGAAAAAAGGGGGGCTTCCCTGGAGGCGCAGTGGTTGAGAGTCCGCCTGCCGATGCAGGGGACACAGGTTCGAGCCCCGGTCCGGGAAGATCCCACATGCTGCGGAGTGGCTGGGCCCGTGAGCCATGGCCGCTGAGCCTGCGCATCCGGAGCCTGCGTGTACGGAGCCTGTGCTTTGCAACGGGAGAGGCCACAATAGTGAGAGGCCCGCGTAACGCAAAAAAAAAAAAAAAAAGAAAAAAGGTGTGTGTGTGTGTGTGTGTGTGTGTGTGTGTGTGTGTGTGTATTAAGCTGACCAACCATCCCAGTTTGCCTGGGACTGAGCGGTTTCCCAGGATGCGGGACTTCTTGTGTTAACGAAGATGACTGGGACGAGTTCATCACTCTTGTGTGTGTATGTCTGTCTGTGTCTGTATAATTACATATATGTGTATAAAATTACTTATATTCCATACGTACATAGAGAAAGGATTGGAAGAATGGAAAAATAGTAATAGAAATTATCTTTGGCAGGTGAAATTATAGATGTATCAGCAGTCAGTGTTCTCCAAAGAAACAGCCAATAGGATATGTATAGGATATGTATATATATATTTGGAGACAACGAGAGAGATTTATTTTAAGTAGCGGCTCATGCAGTTGTGAAGGCTGGCAAATCCAGGCTCCATAGGGCAGCCCAGCTGGCTGGGGACTCAGGCTGGAACCTGAGACTATGTTATAGTGTCGAGGCAGAATTCTTTCTTCTTTGGGAAACCTCAGTTTTTGCTCATAAGGTCTTCAACTAATGGGATGAGGCCTGCCCACGTTATCAAGGATAATCTCCCTTAAAGTCAACTGACTGAGATGTTAGTCACGTATACAAAATACCTTCACAGAAACATCTAACGAGTATTTGACCAAACAGCTGGGCACCATAGACTAGCCAAGTTGGCACATAAACTTAACTGTCATAATGAGTAATGTAATGTAAATTTTCTCGTGTTTTCTCTGCTTTCCAAGTGTTCTGTTATGAATGCATATGACTTTTGTAATAGAGAAGAAATAATTTTTTAAATGGTGGGGCTTTCAGCTCAAGGTGGTTGATGTGGGGGGAATAAATGAGTTAGTGCATACAAAGTGCTTAGCTTGGTGTATCAGTAAATGCGGAACATAAGAAGTACAGGAACCCAGTGTTTTGACTATACTATTGCATGCTGTCTGGGCCAGGTCTGTACTTTACTTTTCTGTTCCCGTAGAGGAAGGAAATTTTTTTGAAGTCATATTCATCTTTATGATTTTATTTTCCTCAAATACCCACTCCTGTGGCTCATTTTTTTTTTTTTATGGATGCGTCATAACCACATATCGTAATAGCCCCCTAGAGGTGAGTATAAAAGGTATAAAAAATTTCTGAAGGAAGCCACTAATTGGCAGTGGGAGTGAAGGCAATGGGAGATGTGGTCATGGAAGAAACAAACAGGTCACCAAATCTCTTTTAAGTGGAAACTGGGTCAGGAGTGTAGTGGCTCGGAAGGCACTGGACTGGGAGGTGTTTCCTGCTAGTCTCAGCCTGTCAGTAGTGATGCTGTCTGATAGAAATGCCTGAAGCACTCACCTGGGCCATCCTACTTGTGGCGAGCTACCCCCTCCCACCCCAGCCCCACCCAAGTGTTGTTTTGGCTGGGCCCGGCCCTTACCGTTCTTGTTCTGATTGTAAGATGCACCCCAGCAGCACCATCAGGAAACGCTGAAGAAACAAGTTTCATTCCTCACAGGTCCTGGAGGGTTCACGGTACACCTGGGGCCACACAACAAGGTCGAGGGTAGAGAGAGAGACAGCACAGACCTGAGATTCTGCCCTTTTTGGGGTCAAGGGTGAAGTGCCTAGGGTTTCACGGGTTCACTCTTTACCGGCGAAAGCAGGAATTTGGGTGCAGGAAGGGGGCCACTGAAGCGGTCAGTACCTAGGGCACCCAGAGCTTTCTAAAAGGGGAACCTTATGGGTAAGACGGCCTGGCTGTTTGTCTAGTTGTGTGACCGGCAGTATGTTTATTCGAGAAGCATGTCTTTGAAATGGAAGCCTCAGATCAAAAGCTTAATGTCAAGCACTTACACCACAGTCAGAAAAGCCGATTGTCAGGTTCTTACGCTCCAGGAGGGAAAGACTTGGTGCCGGCTTTTTGCTGAGAGGCTTTGGACTCCGAGTTGACAGGTGGGGTAAGGAATAGAGGAATGAGGAGGGTGGAGGTGGGGGAGTGTTGAGCGTGTTGGCGCTCTTGGAAGGGGCAGTGTTTGCTTGGAGAGGAAATCTGTAACGTGGGAAGAGGGGCATGGATTCATCAGAGACGGAATATATGAATTCAGGGAAGTGTGTATAGGCGGTAGGTACCAAGACCTGGTAGAAAAATAGGCAAAATAAGGAGAAGGAAACCCAGGGTGTTTCGGTCTGGGCTACTCCACACAGGGGCCAAGGACATCTTGGAGCCAAGGACACCTTGGAGTTAGGCTAAAGGTGACAGAAGGGCCTCTGGGGCTTCAGTGCACTTGCCCTCTGGTTGCCTCAGTGAGGGGGAGCCCTTCCCATGCTGCTGTCATAATAGAGATAACGCCACATACAAAAGAGGAATTATTAACCAGCAGCAGAGCGGCTGTTGAACTAGCTCCTACAATGGGGGTGAGTCTGAGTTAGGAAAGGGTTGTACCTCAGGCAAAGGTGAGGTCATGAAGAAAAGATTTTTATTGATGTAGAAAAAGGTTGGGTTGAACCTCTGCTCAGTGAGCTTCTAGGTATGGTGCATATGTGTTGTTCTCCTATCCTGTTGAAGGCAGTGCAGATAATAAACCCAGAGTGGCTTATCCATTCTGTCTTGCTTGTTCTGCTTATTGGCAACCATGCCTGGAAGGAACTGTGATGCAGGAAACGGCAGAAGCTTATTTTCCTAGTGAACTGTCCAGCTGGCTTAGACTTAGACTGGTGGTTACAACTTGAAGCTTCGATTGCTCTTTGCTTTTACTATCGCCTAGAAAGCTCGAGCTTACCCGGCTTGGGTGATGGGAGAGAAACGGGGTGTCAACCTACGTCACTAAAGAAATTTAGCAAACTCTTTTGGGGAGAGCTAAGGGTTTGCAGTGACTAGTGGTATCTGCAAAAGGCAAGCCTTCCTTATCCTGGTTTTTGGGGGGTCCTGTATCCTAAAGTGAAGCCAACTATTCACATAACTCACCTACACAGATGGAGTCCTGGTCATCAGTCAGCAATGTGTCTGCTCAGGACAGAACAGTCCCCTGCTACAGCGCACACCAAATACCCAGTCTTCATCCTAAAGTAAGAACAGGCGGCTAGATGTGACCAACAGCAAGGAGCATTGGGTGTAGGGGGGAAATTGCAACGGAGGGGACTTAGGTGAGCAGAGAAACTCACTTCAAAGGAAACTGAGATTACACAGGGAATTGAGGAGAGCTTTTTGGCGGTGCCAGGCGGCTTGCGAGATCTCAGCTCCCCAACCAGGGATTGAACCCAGGACCTTGGCAGTGAAAGCCCGGAATCCTAACCCACTAGGCCATCCGGGACCTCCCAAGGAGAGTTTAAAAGAATAAAATGCCATGGCAAAAAAAAGTGTAATCACTAAATAAGAAAAATTAAAAATGATTACCAGAATTTTCAAAAAACATCAGTTGAAGGGCTGAAAGAGAAATTTGTGGATTCACCTAGAACATCAGGAAACAAACAGTTGGGAATGGAGAGAAAAGATAGCAGATGGAAGACCCATCCAAGAGGTGCAGCCTCAGATCGTCAGGAATCACAGAAAGATTAAAGAAAATGGAAAGAGAGGCATTAATAGTTGAAGGGCATTTCCAGATCCCTGAAGCCGTTGATTAAAAGGACCCACAGAACCCAAAATTCTCAGGCAAAGACTATACAACAGCTGGTGGCTGTGTGCTTAAAGAAAGAAAAGACAAGCTCCAAATTGTCTTCAGGGAACTCTAAAACGTGACAGTAGTGGGTTTGAAAAGGAAGAAATAGAATTTTTAGAACTGAAAAATAACAAACTCAGTGGATGGGCTTAACTACAGATTAGATACAGCTGAATTGTGAAATAGTGAACTGAAATAGGTCAGAAGCAAAACTAGTTTGGGATGACACAGAGTGTTCAAAGGTTGAGGTAACACTAGATTGGAGACAAGAATCAGCATAGGGATATATTTAAATCAAAAGGAGTGGTTAGAGATAGGATAGCTGAGAGTCTTCCCCAACCAAACAAATGATACATGGTTTGTGCTGGCCCGACGGGGACAGTTTCCTTCGGAGGAGTTCAGCGGCAGCAGGCTCTTAACAGGGGTGCTGTGGTCCCTTAGATGGTAGCTTCAGAGCGCTGGATACAAGCAAAGCCTGGATGACCTAGGATTTTATTACCAGAAAAAATCCCTTTCAGAAGTGAAGTCAAATAAGGGTATTTTCCAACCCAAACTGAGTGTCATCACCAGCAGACCTGCATTAAAGGCAATTCTACAGGAGGGTATAGAAGGCATAAGTCTGGAGGAGGAAAGTAACTCAAGGTGGGACATCTGAGAAGCAAGGTGGAACTAAAATACAGTGGTAAATTTGTGGATAAATGTAAATGAACATTGATTCTATAAACCAATAATGATAATATCTTTGGGGACTTAAAAATACGTAGAATTAAAATGTACAACAGAAAGAGCATATAATTAGTGAGGGTGGTAAATGGGATTTGTGTTCTAAAGTCTGTATCATTCAGAAGAGGATAAAGGTGTTGATTATAGTTTGAAAATACGCATGATGAAATTTCTGGGAACAGAATCTGTTTAACTTCTAAACTAGTATAGGGAAAGAAAGAATGATTTTTTTAAAAAGTAATGCAAATGATGTCAAGAAAAGGTAGAACAAGTGGGAAAACAGGAAACACAAAATAAAATGTTAGATTTAAAAGCAAATGTATCGGTAGTAGGGAAAGTGAAATAGAGAAGCTCATCACTCACAGGTCCTGGAGGAGGTGCACAGCACTCCTCGCGGGGCCACGTGGGAGGTCAAGGCAGGTGCAGGCAGAGGGAAGCCGCAGGACCTGAGGCACATGCCTTTATTAGGGTCCGTGGGTGGAGTGCTTTGGGCTTCCTGGGCTAAGGCCAATTGGTCAGTTCAAACCAGAAAAGAGCAGGGTTTTGGTAGGGTTCAAGGGGGAGAGGGGGTTCTTACCTAAAGGGTGCATGAGGGGAAGGCCCTGCGAGGTGAGGAAGGAGGGTCGTTGGGGGAGTCATATGAGAAACGTACATTGACTTGTGACTCTGCTGGCTGTTATAGGGCCTGCGCTCCAGAGCGGGGCTAGTGTCTGTTCAAGACCCCTGCAGGCCTCTTGGCCACACAAAATGGATGCTAAGGCAGCAGTATCACGGAGTAGTTTACCAAAACTCTCAACAGCAACTCTGTGTTGTCGTTAAGATATACATCTCAAACATAAGGACACAGAAAGTTCAAAAGTAAAAGGACAGAAAGAGTTATACTACTCAAACACGAACCAAAAGAAAGGTGGTAAATTATATTAACATCTGACAAGATAAATGTTAAGGTAAAGACTCCACATAACAAAGAGGATCAATTCATAGAGATAAAAGTTTCAATCCATCAACTAGATGCACCTAAAAATAAGTTCGTGCCAATACATTTGGAAATTTAGATGAAATAGTCACATTCGTTGAAAAATATAACTTGTCAAAACTGACTTATAAAGAAAAAGAATACCTGAATATTCCTTTAGTCATTAAAGAAATTGAATCCAGAGATCTTCCCTTGAAGAAAACTACCGGCCTAGATACCTTCACAAAGGAGCTCTAAAAATATTCAAGGAGGAAATAATTCTAGTCTTACCTAAACACTTCTTAAAGAACAGAAAAAGAGTTAATGCTCTCTAATTCATTTTATGAGGTAAATATAACCTTGATACCAAAACCCAACAATGATGGTAGAAAGGAAAATTACATTTCATTTTCACTCATGAATCTAGATGTAAAAACTCTAAAAACAGTATTAGTAATAGATGTGAACTTCTTTAATGGTTCTGCTGAAAAATAAAACTACAGTAAATGTCACTCTCAGTGGTGGAATGTTGCAAGCTTTCCTATTGAGACTGGAAACAGTGCAGAGATGCCCTCTGATACCATTTCTAAACAGCATAAACAGCATTGGTTACTAAATGGTAACTAGTGCACATGGCAAGAAAAAGAAAATTATAAAGTTTGGGAAGAAAGAAATAATGGTGTCATTATTTATAGATGATAGAATTCCATATGTAGAAAACAGATCTACAAATAAATCGTTAGAAATAATAATAGACTTTTGCACTACGGTAATCGGAACAGCGTGTTATTGGCACAAAAATAGAAATGCGGATCGATGGAACAGAAGAGAGAGCCCAGAAATAAACCCACACACCTATGGTCAATTAATCTTTGACAAAGGAGGCAAGAATATACAATGGGAAAAAGACAGTCTCTTCAGCAAGTGGTGTTGGGAAACTTGGACAGCCACATGTAAATCAGTGAAGTTAGAACACACCCTCTCACCATACACAAAAATAAAACTCAAAATGGCTTGAGGACTTAAACATAAGACGTGACACCGTAAAACTCCTAGAAGAGAACATAGGCAAAACATTCTCTGACGTAAATCATACCGAGGTTTTCTAAGGTCAGTCTCCCAAGGCAGTAGAACTAAAAATGAAAGTAAACAAATGGGACCTAATCAAATTTACAAGCTTTAGCTCAGCAAAGGAAACCATAAACAAAATGAAAAGACAGCCTACAGAATGGGAGAAAATATTTGCTAACGATGCAACCCTCAAGGGCTTAATTTCCCAAATATACAAACAGCTCATACAACTCAGTAACAACAACAACAGCAACAAAACCCAACTGAAAAATGGGCATAAGACCTAAAGAGACATTTCTCCAAAGAAGACATACAAATGGCTAATATCCACATGAAAAGATGCTCACCATCGCTAATTATTAAAGAAATGCAAATCAGAACTACAGTGAGGTACCACCTCATGCTGGTCAGAATGGCCATCGTTAGAAACTACAAATAACAAATGCTGGAGAGGGTGTGGAGAAGAGAGAACCTTCCTACAGTGTTGGTGGGAATGTAAGTTAGTGCAGCCACTGTGGAAAACAGTATGGAGGTTCCTCAGAAAATTAGAAATAGAATTACCATATGATCTAGCAGTCCCACTCCTGGGCATATATCCAGACAAAACTAGAATTCTAAAAGATATATGGACCCCTAAGTTTATAGCAGCACTATTCACAATAGCCAAGACATGGAAACAACCTAAATGTCCAACAACAGATGAATGGATAAGGAAGATGTAGTACATATATACAGTGGCATACTACTCAGCCATAAAAATGATAACAAAATAATGCCATTTGCAGCAACATGGATGCAACTAGAGATTATCATACTAAGTCAGTCAGAAAGACAAATACTCTATGATATCACTTATATGTAGAATTCAAAAGATGACACAAATGAACCTGTCTTATCTGTGAAACACAAACAGAATCACAGACATAGAGAATAGACTGGTGGTTGCCAAGGTGGAGGGGGGTGGGAGAGGGATAGATTGGAAGTTTGGGGTTAGCAGATGCAAACTGGTTTATATAGAATGGATAAACAACAAGGTTCTACTGCATAGCACAGGGAACTATATTCAATTCTGTGATAAAGCATAATGGAAAAGAATATGAAAAAGAATGTATATGCGTATAACTGAGTCACTTAGCTGTACAGCAGTAATTAACACAACATTGTAAATCAACTATGCTTCAATAAAAATAGAAATAATAATGAATTTTTGCAACATTGGTAGAAACAAAGTCAATTTATAAAAATCAATTGTATTTCTTTGTAGGAATAAATATGTAGAAAATGAGATTTTGAAAAAGACCCCCCCCCCCCAAAAAAGGGAAAGAAACGAGGAAGGAAAGGGCTATCTACAAAGCATCACAAATAGAAAGGAATAGAAAGATTCACAGTACTTTTATTGGAAAAATCATTAAACTTTATTGATAATTTCACTGGGTAAAGATTCCAAGTTGATGGGTTTTGGGTTTTGGGTTTTGGAGCTTTTTCCCATTCAGTTTAAAGGTGTTCTCTATAGCCTTCTGTCTTGCATTGTGTCTAATGAAAATCTGCACAGGTTATTATCTTTGTTCTTCTGAACAGTGATATGTCTTTTCTCTTCGGCTTCTTCTAATAATTTTCCTTTGTTGCTGGTTTTTAGCATTTACTTAGGATGTACCTTGGTGTGGTTTCTTTATGTTTATTCAGCTTTAGGTTGATTGAGCTTCTTGGGCTGTGGATATATATTTTTCATCAGATTTGGACATAATTTAGCTGTTATTTCTTCCATATTCTTTTCTATTTTTCCTTCTCTCATCTCTCCTCCTGGGACCACTTGATACTGTCTCATGGGCCTCTGATGCTCCGTCCATTTCTTTTTCCTGCTCTTGTTTCTCTCTGTGCTTCAAATGGGTAGTTTATATTGCTTGTCTTCCAGTTCACTAATCTTTTCTTCTGTAGCGTCTAATCTTTTTATTCTCATCCAGCGTATTGTTTACCTCTTCCACTTGTTTTTTTCCATCACTAGAAGATCCATCTGAGTCTTTTTTGTAGTTTTCATTTCTCTCCTCCCCATGCTGTTATTCTCTATTATATGCCATCATCTCTCTGACTTCTGCATCCGTTCTGTTGATTATTTTTTTCCCTCTTGATCATGGACCCTATTTTACTGCTTATTCCCATGCTTGATTGGATATTGACTATTGTAGATTTTGTGTTGCTGGATGCTAGATTTAGTGCATCGCTTTGAATAGTGTTATATTTTGTCCTAGTGCACACTTACGTTACTAGACAGTAGTTGGATTCTTTCAAAACTTGCTTTTGTTAGGGTAGGCCCAAAGCAGCCTTTAGTCAGGGCTAGTTTAGCCCTACTACAAAGGCAGTAAGACCCTTCTGAGGGTTATCGCCAATCTCTCTTATGTGATAAGGTCTTTCTACTCTGGCTGGTGGACCCCTGCACTATTCCCAGTTCTTGGTGAATGTCAGGAATTATTCTGCCTCCTTGTTTCTCGTGGTTCTTTCCTCGGCCTCAGGTAGTTTCCTCTCATACATGTGCAGATCAGTAGTCAGCCAAAGACTGGTGGTGAGCCCGCCTAAAGATCTCCAGAGCCCTTCCTCTCTCCCTGTCGCTCCCTCCTCTCTGCCCACAACTTTTACCTGCCTTGGCCTCTCTGATCTCTGATCTCTGACTCCTCAACTCAGCAAATCCACTGGGTTTGGTTTGGGTTTTCCCTTCCTGTACTGCAGCCAGGCAGTAAGCTGGAGCAGTCATAGTACTCACCTTGTTATTTCCCTCTCAGGGATCACAGTCCTGTACTGCCTATTGTCCAAAGTCTGAAAACTGTTGTTTCTTATGTTTTGCCTGGTTTTCTAGCTGAATAAATCTGGTCTCTGTAACTCTGTCTTGGCTGGAAGCAGAAAGAAGTCTTTGTATTTTCAGTCTTCTTCTTTAACCCTTTATCGTAAATCCAGGTCAGTGTGTCCAGTAAAATAATAGTTAAATTATTTTTCAGTGAAATAGATGAATTCTGGTTTTTATGTATTCTTGAGTTACAGTTGATGAATTAATCTTAAAACTATAAATTGCTATGTATTCCTGCTGCACGTGACAAGTATACGGCCCCTACCACACGCTTCTCTCTGCAAACGTGACAACACCCGAGCTGCTCTTCAGCAGAGTGCGTGCACTCACCTCAGACTGCCCAGGTGTCACAGCAATGTTGAAATGCTATAGAAGTTTTGGAGCCATTTTCTCAACTTCTGTGCTTATCTTGTGGATGAGTAACAGACAGCTGGAGACTGCCCATCTGATCCATCTGAGGACCACACTTTGAGTCGCACTGCCCTAGAGAATCCTGCAAGTGTGTGTGCAGAATATAGCCCAAGTGACTGTCAACAGGAAAACGAATGTGTAGTGTTTGGTGTACTGATACAATGAAATATCCTATAGCCACACAAAAAGACGGGTGAGTCTTATAGGCGTAATGGCACTAAAGTACATATAGTCCCTTTGTGCACCTGTTAATGGGTCTTGGTTCCCTTTATATCTGGTTCCAATTCTGGCAAACTGAACTAAGCTGTAGTGATGCATAGATAGACGGTGACACTATAGAGATGATTAAGGAGGGACTCTATGACTGGGGGCGTGGGAGGGAACACATGGGAGTGTCTGGGGTACCAGAAGTGTTCTGTTTCTTGACCTGTGTGGTAATTATGTGGGTGTTCACTATAATTGTTTGTTAAAATATGCATTTACCGTTTGTATAGTTTTCTGTATTACGTTTCACAGTTTAAAAATTTAAGTCATGGTTTTTCACCAGAGGAACTAAAATCAGAAATGATCAGCAGAAGTTTCTTCTGGGGAGTGAGACTCTAGGGATAGAATAGGAAACATTTTATTAAAAAAAAATTTTTTTAATCAACTATTTCTCCCACCAAACATTAAGTGTTAACTTTTTGTATGTGTGTGCAAATTGTTTCCACCTTTTTTTGTTTGTTTTAAGAACTATATTGTTAGAAATACAGCTGAAGCCCCTTTTAACCACCATCCTTAGTCCCATTGTTTTCCCTGGCTTTCCAAAAGCAATCACTATCATAAACTCGGAATTATGTTTCCAATCTATTTTTTATTTCTACATGTATCCATGAATGACATAGTATTTTTTGGTGTGTTTTATGTGTTCATAAGTGAATTCATAATTTTAGTATCTTCGCTTTTTATACTCAATTTTCAAACATCTTTCCATGTTGAGATAGATACATAGAGTTTATTCTTTTTTTTTTTTTCCTTTGGCTGCATTGGTTCCTCATTGCTGCGTGCAGGCTTTCTCTAGTTGCGGCAAGCAGGGGCTACTCTTCATTGAGGTGCGTGGGCTTCTCATTGCAGTGGCTTCTCTTGTTGCGGAGCACCGGCTCTAGGTGCACGGACTTCAGTTAGTTGTGGCACACGGGCTCTGTAGTTGTGGCTCGCGGGCTCTACAGCACAGGCTCAGTAGTTGTAGCTCGCCAGCTCAGTTGCTCCAGTGCATGTGGGATCTTCCTGGAGCAGGGCTCGAACCCATGCCCCCTGCAATGGCAGGTGGATTCTTAACCACTGCACCACCAGGGAAGTCCGAGAGTTTATTCTTTTTAACTGCATGGTGGTATTCCATCATATGAAATACTGCATTTTACTTAGCCTATTAATGGAAGTTTAAATTGTTTCTAAGTTTGTTCCTTTAAGCAATGCCCCAGTAAACTTTCTTGTACGGTTTATCGGTTTCCCTAAATACATACCTAGAGGTGGCATTGTTTGGCCCTAGTGTAAATGCATTTTCTAGATTTTGACATATTGTTCTCTGAGGCGGCTGTGCACGCCCACCAGCACTTTCCCAGCATTTCCTATTGTCTTTGGTTGCTTTTCATTGTGAACTTTTTGACTGATTTTGTGAACTGATTGATTTTGGTGTCAGGTAAGTGGCAAAAATACCTTTAAATAAAATTCTAAACTCAAAACAAAATGCAGCAAAGAAAAAAGATAAAAGATGAGTTTAATTCAAACCCCAACTCTGTGGGTTTTGTCCAGGTGTGTCCTCTGCTCTTTGACTAACTAAAAGTAGTAAACTAGAAAGCAGTGGAAACTGGAAAATTCCTGACTGAGTGTTCAGGGAGCCAACCGAGGCTGGTCATTGAAATTGTGTGGCAAGTGAGGCAGACCCCAAACACATGCAGCGTGAGGCTTGTTCACTAGCTAGCCAGCCAGCAAGCCAGGAAGTAGTAAACCCCCCGTGGTACCCTGGGAGACCCCATCGCTCAGAATGCTGGGCAGCCTCTTGTGTGTGTGGCCCTACCTATTCGGTCTCAGTTATTTCGTGAAAATTGACCGAGAGAACCAGTGAAGGAATAACTCTTCTCTCAGGCATCATTTTGCCAGAATTATATATTGATTGTATGCCCTCCTTGTTTTTGTTTCTTTTATCGGAAAAACATAATTATTTTAGTATGAAATAAAATTTGTTTTAGCATTAGGATTTGAAGGAGGGGCAATTATAACTATGTAAAAAATTAAGCTGTCTTAAATTCTTTCTGGAGGGAGTATAAATAGGTGTGTATATATACACACACAGTACACATACACACACAGACATAAGCAAAAATGGTGGGCAGAAAAAGGGATTAGATCATTACCGTCAAAGCAGTGTGTACCAGCTACACCCTCTCTGCCGCCCTCTGGGAGCTCCCCACCAGCTCTGCCAGGGACTGGATGACGATGCTCCCACAGAGGCCTCCAAAGGGCCCACCCAGGCCGGAAGGCTGTGCTATCACTGCCTGGCAGTGGCTGCTTCATTTAACCTCGGTGTACTGGATACAGGCTTGTGATGTTTTTGTCCATCAGCCAGTTGCAGAAGAAAGAAGAGAAAGAAAACGCTGAGATGGAAGATTTGATGGAAAAGTTGGCAGCCCTGCAAGTGCAGAAAAAGAGCCTGCTATTAGAGAAGAAAAATCTGACGGCTAAAAACAAGGCGCTGGAAGCTGAACTCGAAAAGGCACAGAAAATAAATAGGTGGGTTTTTTTTTCTTAAGCTGTTTTTTTTTTTTAATAGTTAAAAAAGACAATTGAATATTCTATTTCATATTCTTTATCTTTTCTTTTTCTAATATTGGCAATGAAATGGAAAGGGATAAATGAGATTATTAAATACCAACATATAAAATATGACCAACATCGGGCTTCCCTGGTGGCGCAGTGGTTGAGAGTCCACCTGCCAATGCAGAGGATACGGGTTCGTGCCCCGGTCCGGGAAGATCCCACATTGCCGCGGAGTGGCTGGGCCCGTGAGCCATAGCCGCTGAGCCTGCGCGTCCGGAGCCTGTGCTCCGCAACGGGAGAGGCCACAACAGTGAGAGGCCCACGTACCGCAAAAAAAAAAAAACGTTAAAATATGACCAACATTATTGTTCAATTATGGTTGATAGTCATAATGCTGACCCGAGGACTCTGCAAGTTCTAGAAGTTCTTTACTAAGTGTTTCCCAAAAGTCTAATCCAGGGATTACTGGATTCCTTTTTCAAAAATATCTTTTAAAGAACACAAGCCAAAAAATTAATAGAATAATATGTATTAGTCTGTTAAGTGTGTTAAGCATTTTGTGATTCCTATTGACTTGGCTTGGAGTCAGTAATTATGCTTCCTTTAAATTCAGTTAGCTCTTCTCACCTTGAAACTAAATAGAAGATTTAGGTTGCTGCAAAATACACTTAAATGATAACATGCTTGCTATTTTTATAATACAGATATTCACTATGCCCTGGCCATGCAGGCTAATGAATTTTTTATTCCACCATTTGGGGGACCTCTCTAGGAGATCTCAAAAGAAAATTGATGTCTTCAAAAAGCAGGTGGAAAAAGCCATGGAGAACGAAATGTCTGCTCACCAGTACCTGGCAAATCTTGTTGTGCTGGCAGAGAATATAACCCAGGAACGTGACAATCTTATGTATTTGGTAAGTTTCCTCAGTTACTTCAAGTATGCTGCAAGTTAATATGCAAACATAATTTTAAAGGTCTTTGTTTTTAATGATCCATAAAAAGCTGCATCTTTTTACATTTCAACCATAAATTTTCAAGTTCTCCAAAATTTTATTTTTCAACCATCAGTGAAAAACATTTTTGAAAGGCAAATAACCCAAACTTTTAAATACTGGCAAATGATATTTTAGAAGGTAAACTCACGGAATCAGTCCATTCAACTGGGAACAGTAGTCATAAGGCCTCTATTACACACACAGGTGCATCTTTATATCCTCTCTGTAAAGTTGTCTTAAGGTAGTCCCTGTTTGAAGATGAAACGTAAGAATCCTAGACAGGTTAAATAGAGTTCATCCCAATGACACAGTTTGAAGGGCACAAAGAGGTAGCTCCAGGGGTACTCATCCCACATTGTTTCTAGTAGCACCAGTCCTGAGGAAGGGAATTGAGTCCATTATTGGTGGTCCCCAGATCAGCGGTCCCCAACCTTTTTGGCACCAGGGACCAGTTTCATGGGAGACAGTTTTTCCACGGACTGGGGTGGGGGGGGTGGTTTCGGGATGATGCAAGCGCATTACATTTATTGTGAACTTTATTTCTATCATTATTACATTGTCGTATATAATGAAATAATTATACAGCTCACCATAATGCAGAATCAGTGGGAGCCCTGGGCTTGTTTTCACTTGCCACTGCCTGTAGGGTTTTGATATGAGTCTGCAAGCAACTGATTTATTATGGTG
Organism: Phocoena sinus; assembly: GCF_008692025.1. Taxonomy (NCBI): domain Eukaryota; kingdom Metazoa; phylum Chordata; class Mammalia; order Artiodactyla; family Phocoenidae; genus Phocoena; species Phocoena sinus. The sequence continues at coordinate 17,741,403 of NC_045781.1, forward strand.
TCTGTGCAGTCAAACCTCTCTGCTAATGATAATCTGTATTTAGAGCCACTCCCCAGCACTAGCATCAGTACCGCAGCCCCACCTCAGATCATCAGGCAATAGATTCTCATAAGGAGCGTGCAGCCTAGATCCCTCGTACGCGCAGTTCACAGTAGGGTTCGCGCTCCTATGGGAAACTAATGCCGCCACTGATCTGACAGGAGGCGGAGCTCAGGCGGTAGTGCGAGCGATGGGGAGCGGCTGTAAATACAGACGAAGCTTGGCTCGCTCGCCTATCACTCACCTCCTGCTGTGCAGCCCGGCTCCTAACAGGCCGTGGACCAGTACCAGTCTGTGGCCCAGGGGTTGGGGACCCCTGCCCTTGATGGTGGAGCGCTGCTCAGCCAGCAAGAGTGATGCTGTGGGCATGATCTCACATCTCCACGCTGATTTTAAAAGATGTCTACAGCAGGTTGTGCAGTTAAAGGAGACAGATGCTGTGCCAAGCTATGTGTTGAAAAAAGTCTGATAGAATTTACCACAAAATATAACAGTGAGTTAGATAACTGTATCTCCAAATGGTGAAATGACAGGTGATTTTTTTAAAAATCTTTTTTACCTATCTGCATTTTGTGATTTTTCTACTTTGAATACATATTGCTTATGTACATTTAAACATGTTTCTTTAAGCAGTGCTGCAAATCTCTGGTGGCATAGGATTAGAAGTAATAATTTAATGCATGTCATTCCAAGAGCCCAGCAGGCTTTCTGTAAGGGTCAGAAATCAGCCAACTTGGAGGTAACTCCACCCTTCCTCAGGGTGATTGAGGGGCAGAGAGTCTGTCAGGATGTGTCACAGGCTTATTCCCATCTGTTAGAAAGATGTTAAGTTCCTCCTTAGGAAAATGGACACAGGCTTTTAGCCATTGTTTACATAAGAGGACATATAAATAGTATACAGCTCTTGGGGCAAAATGTTGATCTTTACTTGTAATAAAAGAAATGCTAATTAAGCCAGTCTTGAGACTCCATTTTGCACTTATATTAATGTTACAAATTTTTAAAAAAATTATAGTAGTTGCTGGTAGGAGCATGGTAAGTGTGGCTATACATTACTGGTGATTTCTGAGCCCTTCCCCGAGTCTTTTAGAGGCAATTTGACTTTGACATGCCATGGTAGGACCCTTAAAAGCATTCAGACCTCCTGAACCAGTGGTAGTCCCCTCCTGAGAGGTCGCTATCCCAACCCAAGTGCTGAAGTCTCTGGCATGTTCTGTACCAGTGCTGAGTGCCCATTTCCTCTTCTGCTGTGTCTCCTGGGCTTACCCACTGGGATATCGAGGGCAACACAAAAGCTTGTTGAAAAATGGAAAGTGCCAAGCAAGCGCACTCATCCAGCAAGCACTCATGGGAACCTGGCTGCCTCGTGTCAGGACCATCTTGTGTACAGGGTGGGACATGCTCGTTCCCCCAGGAGGCAGGCCCTGTACCTCCTGTTTGGGCCAGAGAGCATCCCAGGCTCCCATGATGAAGTCAAGAGCCTCCTCGACCATCAGACGGTCCCCTTAGGCTCACTCCTCGTATTTGTGGACCCAGGATGGACACACAAATGGAGGCCATATACTGCTTGTCCAAATACTTAAAAGTTACAGATTAAGCCAACAGACTATTAATAAAATGTGTTCTCTTCTCCCGCCTTGACCTTTGTTATTTATGGCCTGAAAGCCAGGCTCAGATTTAGAATCTTCAGACCCTCCAGATGCGGGGGGAGCTGCTCTCAGCCTGCCCTGGCTCCACCCACCATGAGGGACCTCAGTGTGCACACGGACTGCTGTCCCCTTGGCCCTGCAGGCTCCTTGCCCCTGGCAGCCCCAAGACCAGCCTCTGTAGCTGGGGTTCGGGGGTGGTACTGGCTGCCTCTGCCCTGTCGTGGGACTGTTGGCCGTGCACCCTCACCTTACCCTGTCCTGGTCTCCTGGGCCTTGTGAGAGCCCCCTATATAGTAATTTATTGATACTGGCATCTTCATTTCAAATCCCTTTAGGATGGGTTTCCGTGTGACCTGCAGCAAGTTTAATTCCCTGGGTCTTAGTTTTCCTTTCTAGAAACTCACTTGTCACTACTGTACTACCTTAGAAGGAATGCTCACCTTTACTTTTTAAAAAAATTTTACCATTTGAAATGGTTAATTTATAGTGTGTAGTAGTCCATGTCCCATCTGGATATTAATCTAAATCATTCCACTTCAGTGACATCCCTCTTTGATCTACTGCCCGTCACATTTGGTTTGGAGAATGGCATTGTGTGTTCATCTCAAGTTATCCTTAGTTTTGTTAATTATTCAGATAGTCCAGTGAGAAGTTTATTTGCATGTTGGCAGTTGTTCCTTGGATATGATGGAAGGAATGGTATATTCCCCAAGAATAGAGAAGTGTCCTGGAAGCTCACATCCCCCTTGTTTGAGGGGCTCAGATTTTCCAGTTGTACCCAGAAGGGGCGCCCAGACTGCCGTTCCCGGCTCTTGCCCTCCTCAGCTGTTGGTCCAAGTTCTGCCCACAGCCCTCACACAGGGGATAGGAATCTGGAGGTGGGGGGCTGGAGAGGTGTCAGGCCAGGACGGGTGGCAGAATGGTAATACTCTTTGTAGTAATACTCTCAGCAGATGTTTTATTATTTTAATTTTCCTGTTAAACTAAGAGCCCATTGTTTTTCTTTTCACTTTACTCTGTAGGCTAAATGTTTAGAAAGTGAGAAGCATGGAGTTCTCAACAAAATCATTGAAGGCAATATTCGCTTGGGAAGGTTGGAGGAAAAAGTCAAGGTAAGTGGACATTTAGCCACTCCTAATGGGAATGGGCTTCCCCGGGTCAGATTTCCATGTTTAAGAAAATGACCCATTTTGCATGTGTGTATCACTGATCATCCACAGAGTAAAGCAGTATTGGGTTTCTCTGGCAGAAATAGCACCTCTCGGACTTCTCTGGTGGTGCAGTGGTTAAGAATCTGCCTGCCAATGCAGGGGACACGGGTTCGAGCCCTGGTCCAGGAAGATCCGACATGCCATGGAGCAACTAAGCCCGCGTGCCACAACTACTGAGCCTGTGCTCTAGAGCCCGCGAGCCACAACTACTGAGCCCGCGTGCCACAACTACTGAAGCCCACGCACCTAGAGCCCGTGCTCTGCAACAAGAGAAGCCACTGCGATGAGAAGCCTGCATGCAGCAATGAAGACCCAACACAGCCAAAAATAAATTAATTAATTAAATAAATTTTTTTTTTTAAAAAGCACCTCTCGGGACTTCCCTGGCAGTCCAGTGGTTAAGACTCCGTGCTTCCCCTGCAGGGGGCACGGGTTCGATCCCTGGTCAGGGGACTAAGGATCCTGCATGCTGTGTGATGCAGCCAAAAAAAAAATTAATAAGAAATAGCACCTCTCCGTTCATTAAGTAAACTTTAGTTCATCTGCACAATAAGATACCATGCAGCTGTTTAAGAACAAAAAAAGATAGAGAAATATCTCTAGGCTCTATCCTTGCTTTGTTATTTCTTCCAGAGACAACATCACCTTTCAACAGACTGCATAATTTATTGATTATGTTTGTTGGTTACTGTTTGTCTATTCTGACCAGAATAACAAGTGAAGGGATTTTTTCTCTTTTTCTGTTTTTGTTCACTGGTATATCCCAAGTACCTAGAATCGCACCTGGTGCATAGTATTCAATTAATTCAATAACTATTGGGGGAATTAAATAATATATTTTACAATTTAAAAAATGTAACAAGATCAAAGGCAGTATACAAAACAGTGTCTCAGCTCTGCATCCGAAAGGCTAGAAGGACTATACCACACTATTAATGATGGAATCTGCATAGAAGTATTATGAGTAATAAAGAGCAGTTGTAGTTTGTTCTTTTTTTTCCTGGTTTTCCTGTTGGCTTTTATTTCCCAAAGAGAAGGTCTGATCTTCAGAGCGGTTGGCCTTGTCTTGGGAATTTGTCTCATTACTGTTCATCTGAATAAGAGCAGTAAAAATAAAAAAGTTCCACCCAGTCACCCAGAGAAGAAATCTGTGAGGCAGATCCAGGTCAGACAGGGCAGGATCTCTGGGAAAGTGAGGAGAAGGGACCTGGAAAAGGCTTGTCAAAATTCAGAGGTGGCAGGGACTTCCCTGGTGGTCCAGTGGTTGAGAACTCCACGCTTCCAATGTAGGGGGTGCGGGTTCAATCCCTGGTCGGGGAGCTAAGATCCCGAGTGCCTCGTGGCCAAAAACTAAGACAGAAAAAAACATAAGCAATATTGTAACAAATTCAATAAAGACTTTAAAACTGGTCCACATCAAAAAAAAATCTTAAAAAAAAAAATTCAGAGGTGACATCTCAGGAAACCTTAGCAAAACCCTCCTAAAAGTGAGGACATCAACTTGGAGGTCAGGGCAATGATGAGATCTGGGAAATCAGAGCTGCAGGCAGAAGTATTTCAGAACCAGGCTGGATTCAGAGAGCCGGAGAAGGGACCGCAAGAGAAGTGGCGTGTGAAGCTTGGAAGTTGACCCATTGCTCTCACCGTCACAGGAACCTCATCTCATCCCAAAAGAATTCAGTGGCCTCCATACAAAAATTCTTTAAGAAAAATAGAAGTATAATTTTCTTACACGTGATGTAAGCGCATCAGAAATAATGTTGCCACAAAGGAGATCAAAATTGAAACCTGTACTCTAAGGTGAACTGATACGTTGGTAGGTAGATAGACAAGTAAGGAGGTAGGCGGGTAGCCAGGTAGCTCAAACTCAATAAAACAGTAAAAGCTGGGGGAAAATGTCAAAAAGCAGAGACACAGATGGCCAGACAAAGGAGGATGTGAAATGGAACTGACACAACTCAGGGAAGAAATAGAAGGAAAGGAGAAATGTAGACTAAATTATAAGGAGCCCAGGGAGAAAGATATCATAGAAGCAGGATAAGGGACATAAAGGATAAATGAGAAAGGCAAAGACAAGAAGGCAGAAATAAAAAGAACTAGTAGAGGGAATTCCCTGGCCATCCAGTAGTTAGGACTCTGTGCTTCCACTGCTGGGGGCCCGAGTTCGATCCCTGGTCAGGGAGCTAAGATCCTGCAAGTTGCAATGTGCAGCCAAAAAAAAAAAAAAAACAATAGTAGAAAGTGATAGAGATCCAGTTTACCTAAAGCAGAAATCAAAACAATGGTACTTATTCTGCTCCAAAGAGTAATTCTTAAAAGTTTTTATTCATAAAATGTTCTGAAATAAATGAAGAGTTGAATCTACATATTGAAAGGGCACATTAAGTACCTATGAAAAACTGACCCAGGATGGCCCTAGAAAATAGACATCAAGACCTGTGACTTCAAGATGAAGAAAGAATACCTTGGACACCCAAGCAAAGGACCAGGACATAAGAAAAAGAAAATCATGTTGGCATCACACTTCTCAACAACAACACTGAATGCCAGAGAACGGTGGAATTCCATCTATGAATATTCAAGGATGTTTTCATCCAACCAGGCTGCTCTTCAGACAGCTGTGACCATATAAGAACTCTGGAACATTTTTTCTATAAACCTTTCCTAAGGATCCATCAACTTGAGTTCAGCCAAGCAATGATTGGGCACATTTCAGAAGAGTACTGCTCATGAGCAAAGAATATATTTAACTGTGAACTAAGACTTTCAAAAAGCAGGGGTACGGCTGATGCAGTTCCATGTAGACATAATACAACCTGACAATGTAGAAGTAATACAACCAAGGCAAAAACGATAGGTAAAGGGGGAAGGAAGTTAGAAAGTAGAATGAGTTTGCTGATTGCGTCACCTGTAATAACTGAGGTCAAAAGATATCATTTAAAGATGAAAACTTCAGTAGGAGGAGCTTAAGCATATTTAAGTAGGGGAAGAGTGAAGAAAAGATTGTCAGGAGCTAACATTATGCTACTTTAATAAATAAGGGGACTAAGGACATGTAATATAAAGGCATAAAAATAAAAGTAACCACAAGACTCAAAAGAGATGCATTCCTTAATAGCAAAGTTACAACAGCAAAAAAGAGCAAAGAAAACAGACTACATTAAAGTCTTTAAAAATATGTGTAGATAAAACAATAAAACATGAGATAAAATTGAGGCAAACAAGTCTGCCCTATAGAAAATATAAATGAGCTTAATTCACCCATTAACAGGAAACAATTTTAGATTATATTATAAAGGAAAACACTGTTACATGCCAGAACCAAGAGACAGTCAGGAGCAGTGTTTCAGAAGGATGAAAAGTAAAAGGATGAGTGAAGATAATTCAGATTCTTGCAAACAAAAGCAAAGCATAGTTGCGATCTTTACATCCGCCAAGAGGGAATTCAGGCCAAAAGCACTAAATGAGACCAAAAAAAAAAACAAAAAAAAAGGAGAGGGCTCGATAATGCTAAAGACTACAGTTAATAATATATAGTACTCATGAATGCCTACGTACTAAATAACACAGCAGCAAATTTTATGAACTACAGGAGATACAAGGGGAAATGGAAACTTAGTGATAATAGGAGCTGTGATCCGCTTCTCTTGGTCTAAGACAGATCAAGAAGTTATACAAAAGTAAGAATAGAAGATTTTACAACAAAATCTATAAGGTTTATTTATGTGTGTATATGTGTGGGTGTGTGTGTGTACACACACACACACATACAGAACAATCACAAAAATTGATCATAGACTGGCTGCCAAAAAAAAAAAAAAAAGCCTCAATAAACCCCTAAAGTAGAAATAAGGCAGACATTTGTTGATCAAAAAGATAAATACCAGAAATTAATCAACAAAATCAGAGAGCAGAAAATGTTCTTTCACCTGGAAATGTAAAAACTGTATAGTAAACTAACTCTTGGGTCAGAGGAGATGTATAAATTGAATGTCATAATTTCTAACGAGAACTGAACCTATGGGAACTACACGTCAGAATCTATGTGACAACAGTTTTGGAAATGCTCTGAGGGAAATCTATTAACCGTAAGTACTATACAATAAAAATGTAAGAAGGAAAATAAGTGAATCAGGCTTTTATCTCAGTCACCTGTTTACCAATAGAGTATGACAGACCTTGCCAGGTCCTTCTGTTTTAATTTTTATTTGTGGCATATAAAAAACTAGGCATGATACAAGTCAGACATTTGGTTTTATTATACTTGAAATTCTTTTATTACTTTATGTGACTTTTGTGATCCAGACTTGCCCTCTCAGATCAGACTTGCCCAGGGCTTACTCAGTTCAGGGCCTCTGACAGGCCAAGGAGTGGAGAGGGAACGCATCCACAAAGCTATTCGCCTGGGCCACGGGCAGCACCCCCTCACTCAGAGATCATCCTCCTCCCCCAGGGGTACAGGAAGCAGGCGGCCCTGAAGATGGGTGACATCAGTCACCGTCTGACAGAGCAGCAGGAAGACTTTGCTAGCAAGACAGCTCAGTACCAGCAGGAGATGAGACACCTCCATCGGATGCTGCAGGACAAGCAGGATGTCCTGGACCAGGCGCTGCAGCAGAAAAGGTCTGGCCACCCCAGCCCCGCTGCAATGTCTTTGTTTTTTGAATGTTTGGTAGAATCCTCCAGTAAAACCCTCTGGACCTGATTTGTTCATTTGATTGCTTCTTTTTGTTTTTACGTTTTAGTTTTATCTGATTTTAATATTAAATATATTTTAATATTGGTTTTTTTACTTGCTCCTCGTTTTTTTTCTTTGACAAGATTTTCCCTAGCAATTGACATAGAACATTGTATAAGTTTGAGGTGTACAGTGTGATTTGATACACATATATATTGTGAAATGATCACCCCAATGAGGTTAACACATCCTTCACCTCATGTAATTACCATTTTGTTGTTGTTGTTGTTATGGTGAGAACATTTAAGATCTACTGTCTTAGCAACTTTCCAGTGTACAGCACTGGCAATTATAGTCCCAGTGCTGTACAGTAGATCCCAGGTCTTTAATCCCTCCTTTAAAAATTCCTGTTGTTTGAATATTGGACTTCCTAAATCAATCCAGTCCTCTCATTGTCCTTCCCTTTCCCCCCCGCTTTTCCATCTCTTTGATATTTTTATTCTATTCCATTTTCTTGGGAGATTTTATTAATCTTTGATTAAATGTCTTATTTCTGCCATGATGTTCCCATTTCTGAGAACTTTAAATTTCAGATTCTTCCCTTTTCATAAGATCACAGTCATAAGATTATGGGTATATCATGTTCTCTGTGGCTGTAAGGTACTCTGTCAGTTACACCTTTGTCCTTTAAACGTGTGATAGAGGAGGTATTGCCAGTGTATTGGAAACCCTGGGGAACGGCGCATGTTTTGTGGAGGTGAACCTGGTGGTCCCCTCACGTAGTTCGAGTTCACATTTAAGTCGGCCTTTTCAGGATGGCTGTGTTGTCTTTGACAGACTGGGACGTGAACTGATGCACATGGAAGAATCATAATGACACTCGAATGTGATTTTCTTCAAGTTATAGTAGAATCTGTGTATTTGTTACCAGACAGAACGCAGACAGCTGTTTATGTTTTCTATCAGCCAAATGTTTCTTAATGCCAGGCAAAATGAAGTCTTATCTAACAGGTTTTCTGTAGTCACAGAAGTTCTTACCACCATAAGTGGTCACTTGGTACACGTTGGGCCGGTACCAACTTTCTTGCCAGACAGGAGGTTTAGAATTGCGTTAATAAAATGGAACTTTGTTTTTTACTTTCTCCCTTATTCCATGTTTTGCCCTTTAATGGTTTGAAAGTTAAACATTCTATTTATGTTCTTTTAGTGGTTGCCCTTGAAATTTCATATGGATACCTAACATTAACAAAAATCTAAAGTTAATCAGCACCTCTACTTCTCTACCCGCAAATGCAAGACCTAATGCTCTAACCCAATTATTTCCCACTCAGTTTATATGCTCTTGTTGTCTAGTGTCATTACATGTAGATACAGATACGTGAAGATGAAAAGCAAAGATCTATTTTATATCATTGTTTTTAGCCCCAGAAATTACATATTACTAGTTTCAATATAGTTATTTTATTTTGATTTACCTAGAGTTTACCAGTTTCTTTGCTTACTATTCTCTTTTGCATCTTAGACCTTATTTCTCAGATTATTTTCCTCCTTCCAAAAGTACATGCTTTAGAAGTTTTAGTGAGAGTAAGCTTTCTTAGTTTTTGTTTATCTGAAAATGTCTGCATTTTGCCCTCATCCTTGTGAGTTGATTTTTGCTGGGTTCTACCTTGACAGTCTGTTCTCTCAGCACATTCCACTGTCTTCTCTGTTTCATTATTGCTGTTGAGAACTCTTTTGTCATTTTTAAAACTAGATGATCCATCATTTCTCTTGCCTATTTTAAGATCTCCTCTGTCTCTTGTAGTCTGCAGTTTCATTGTATTTAACTATCAATTTCTTTTCACTTATCTGCTTGGTATAAGTTATTCTCTATATCTGTGATTTTGTGTCTTTCATTACTTCCAGAAAATTCTCAGTCGTTATCTCTCTCTCTCTTTTTTTTTTTTTTTTTTGGCTGTGCCGTGTGGCTTGTGGCATCTTAATTCCCTGACCAGGGATCAAACCTGTGCCTCCTGCAATGGAAGTGCAGAATCCTAACCACTGGACCACCAGGGAATTACCAGTCATTATCTATCTCTTAAAATAAGTCTTTTCCCCTCATTGTTTCTAGATTTCCTTCTGGAACTCATATTAAATGTATGTTAGACCTTCTTATTGAATCTTTTCATGTGTCTTATCTTTTACATTTTCTATCTCCTTGTTTTTCTGGTCTACATTCTGGGTAATTCTCAATATTTCTGTTTACTAGTTCTATGTTCAGTTTTGTTCAATGTACTGTTTAACCTAGCCATGGAGGTTTTTTATTTCAACAACTGTATATTTCAATTTCAGAAGTACTGTTTGGTTCTTTTGAAAATCTACCTAGTCGTTTTTAAAATAAATTTTTGGTCTTTGCTTATCTTTAATACATCTTTTATTTCTTTTAACATTTTATTCATAGTTATTTTATATTCTGTGTGTGACAGCTTCATTATCTACAATTTGGGGGTCTGAAATCTGGTTTTGTTGACTCTTGCTCTGTGTGGCTTATTTTATTCTACGTACAGTAATTTTTTTTACCATGAACTCATGTATGGGTTGAATTTAGTCTGTGGAGTCCTAGGGGCCTGGACTGAGGATGTTTTCTCCAGAGAAGGTTTGCATTTGCTTTTCTTTGGTGCCAGAGAGTATTTCCAAACCTGGAGTCACTTTAATTTTATTATTAACTTAAAAAAGAATCTACAGTAATGCTTTTTTTAAAATACAAAAGGACTTTAAAAATATTCACAGGGAATTCCCTGGCGGTCCAGTGGTTAGGACCCTGCACTTTCACTGCTGAGGGCCTGGGTTCGATCCCTGGTCAGGGAACTAAGATCGTGAAAGCTGCATGGCCAAAACCAAAAAAAATTTCACAATGCCATTATCACATTTACAATGAATGTGTAACTTCTTAATAATATATTTTTCTGAGCTGCATTCTGGGTGGTTTCCTCTGCTCAATATTCCACTTCATTAATTCTCTCTTTGGTTGTGTCCAATGTACTTTTAACTCATCCATTGAGTTTTTTCCCTGATTGTCTCAAAAATGTCTTTTTACTCTTGGTCCACTCCAGTCAGGGGCTGGGGATGCTCTACAATGGGGAACAGTGTATATTCAAACCCCAGATTCATTTGAGAACAAGTCAGTGGCTACAGTCCCCAAGGAGCCTCTCAGAGCAGATTTCTTTTGAAGATTGGCAGATTTTTCCACCCAAACATCCCTCCTTTGAGGGTTCTTCACATATATCCACTTACCTGCCTAATTCTGGGACACATAGTTCACAGTGTTGCTAGGAGGAAGAGGGGAAACATGGATGTGAGTGAGCCCTGTGGTTTTCTGTTGCACCCAGTTTGCATGCGCCCAAGACTAGTCTCCATTCTACAGAAATCTGGGTTTCTAGCATGGGCTTTGTCCTCAAAGCAATACAAACATTTTGTTTGCCAAACTCTGTGGTTTCAGTTTAATCCTCTTTTTTTATTTTCTTCCCTTAGAGATTTCCTTCTCTCTTTGTTTTGAGTTTAACTGTACATTATCATGATGTAATGTATCAAACATCTGGGTGTTTTGCATCAGAAAATGGAAGGATGGAGATTTTTTAGACATAGAGTAATTAGTGGGCATCATGGGCTTTGGAAGGAAACAACAGTTCACAAGGAAAGTGACACTGGACGAGTGGATGTGTCACTGGCCTCCCTGAATCTCTGTGGTGTCCTCCTCTTTAAACAACAGTGCTGAGTCCACCTGGTAATCCAGTTGCTAACATTTTGCGTAACCACCGGGCAGTGTCTGTGAAAGAGCTGGCCTTCCCAGCCCTGCCGTCCTGCACGAGGCCCATTCCTCCTCTCAGGCTGAGGCTTGCTTTTCCTTCCCCATGGGGCTCATGTGAGGTGGTGGCAGGTATCTGGTCTGCTCCCCCAGTGGACCACAGCCCTGTGAGGACATGTGTACCTTGCCTGCCCTGTTTCCTCAGCTGCCCACATGGGGCCCATCACACAGTCCTGGCTCAGCCTTGGTTCCCTCTGGACACTCGCCCTCCCGGCACATGGTCTGGGCCAGTCTTCTCTGTGACCTGGGTTGTGATCCTCACTCTCCACAGTTGGTCTCCTCCTCACCCTCTCACTCACTCTCTGTGTCTGGGCCCATCAGTGGCTCTGTGGATGGAGGCTGTGAAAGGTGTCTGAGTGTTGGTCAGGTCGCAGTGGGGACACTGGAGAGGCCTACAGGGCCCATGCTCTGTGGGCGCCCACAGCCAGGCCGTTGCGCTGTAGGTCAGCCACTGCAGTTATTGTGTTTTATTTTTGTAACATTAATGCCATGGAGAGCAAAGGGTGTGTGCACTGGTGCCAAAATAGAAGAAAAGGCAGGACATAGAGAGGAAATCTAAGACGTCATTTTCAGCCTGTGCCTTTGTATTTTTTTCTATTTCCAGGGGACATCAGGCTTCGTTCGACACTGGGAATCTTTGCTTCAGAACCCACGCACAATGGGCTCTGTTCTCTGACTTTAAACATTCTTTCACTTGGCTTCTCACTACTTTAGGATTCATAAGGGCTCTATAAATATTTTTTAAATTGTGTTATTTTAAACTTTTTCTTTATATTGTTTATTTCTCTCAGAGAAATGGAAGGCGAGCTTGACGTTGTTTGGGAGTCCACCTCCAAGGAAAACCGAAGGATCCGAGAACTCCTCCAGGCCACACTGGAGAGGACAGGCCCGTGGGGCAACACCAGAGCTTTCACAGACCACTGCCTGGACGGCGTCTCTCTGGGAGACATGCAGGACGGCTGCCGCTTCAGCTTCTGTGACCTGAAGCCGCCTCCCACCTCCCACCAGGGTCTGCGGGAGCCCCTGGGCTAGGGCCCCTCGGTGGAGAGGTCTGCCCTACGCAGGACGGGGAGCGCGGAGGAGAAGACAGACTCCCGCCCACCACTGCAGCGTTTCTTCTCCTCAGGGCAAGGAAGAAATACTGTCTCAGAAATTTAACCTGCTGTTTTACATTTTGCTTTATTTTAAAAATGTGCTGCTGAGCTATATTTAGCCAGTGCACGTCCTCTGACCCCATTGCCACCGAGCCGGGCTCTGTGAGCTCCATTGCTCAGGCTAACAGGTGACCTGGCAAGCTGGCCTGTCTCCGGGCTCCTAGATCTGCGCTGGGAAAGCCCCAGAGGAAAGGGCGGGCAGGCCCGAGCTCTCAGCCTGTGTTTGATGAGTTAGTTTCATTGGCTGAGCCGTCGATGGAAGCCCCAGCGATGAGACCTGTGCATTCACTCTGGGTGATATTTTATTGTTTGGCAAAAAACAGGTGCTGGTCTTCATGCCCCAGTAGGTTGTACAAAATCTGTCCTGCCCTCTCCCCGAGCCCTTCCCTGTCCTCCTGGAAAGGTAATTTTTCTGGGGCCACGTAACCTCGCTCCCCTTCTGAGAGCCTTGACTTTGAGCACCAAGGTGGTATCCCTGCCCCACTGCCACCACAGAGAAGGATGCCGGGGCCGTAGTCCAGCTCCACCCTGTGCCATCTCCTCAGGTAGATCATCCCTGCCTCCAGGACCGTTCCTGGGACTCCTGGCGGTAATGCCAGCTGTCTAGGGCTGCCTGTCCCCGGCATGCTGGAAGAAGGCTACAAAGGATCCTAAACAGTGTATGGAGGGTAGAATCCTGTCACATCCTTTTACCAAACCCCTCATAGCTAAGGCCTGTGTGGTTTCAGGTGTGCAGATAGACCCAGCGTCGGTCCCTGGTCATATATAAAAGTTACACACATGTGTTCTTTGGTTGCTAAGTGGGAAGCTGACATAGAAAATCATTGTTCTTTTACATTTTAAAAGAGGTTGGGTGGGCTAGATGTTGGGTGGGCGGTAAGGCCTGACTGCTAGTGGGGGGGCTCCTGTCATCCTGCCGGTTTCCAGTCTGAGCAGCAACCAGTCCCATTCTCTCTTGGTCCTCGTGAGTCTTCATGTGGCTCTAGAAAGGTCCTGATCAGGTTGAAAGGAACCCAAGGCAAACAGTTAGAAAACATGACCCCGGGATCCAAGTGAGCCCTGCTGCCTTTGGCACTATTGAAAAGCAGCCCTGGGGAAGTCAGGACTGAGTGGAGAGGGTCCAGGCGCAAGTGTGGGTGTGCATTTGGTGTGACAGCAGCTGGGGGGCTGTCCTGTCTTGCCGTTGTCCCGTGCAGAGGGGTGGAGGGATCAGAAGTGAGGCCTTTGCCCCTCAACCTCTGAGAAGATGGGAGAGACCCCACCCTCTTCCAACAGCTTACATCTCTGTAGACCAGCGGGTCTTCTAACTCTTAGGAGAGGGGGGAATTCTGGATTTTATTAATTTTGATATAAATATATTTATTCAGCCAATATGCTGTGGATGCTTACCTATGTGCACCGTTTGTTGAGAACTGCAGTAGTGACGAAGGCAGACATCATTATAGAGCGTGCGAGGTGCTCAGAAGAAAAGCACCAGGACAGAAGCCCAGAGCCGCGAGCTCCCAGAGCAAGCAGGGTCTCAGTGCATCACGGGAAAACTGACGTGTGTGTTGGAGCATGTGGGTAGGTGAACCTGCCTTCTCAACTATAAATTTTATGAAATCTAGATATAGGTCAAGTATTTCTGATGGAAATCCAGCATCCGAACTGAGATGTGCTATAACACATCTGGCGTATAAAATATACACCAGATTTTAAGCCTTACTATGAAAAAAAAATTAAAATATCTAATAATTTTTATATTGGCTTTATGTTGAGATAACATTTGCATATATTGGGTTAAATAAAATGTTATTAAAATTGATTTCACCTGGTTGTGGGTTTTGTTTTGTTTTGTTTTTGTTGTTTTGGTTTGGTTTACTTTTTTTAAAATATGACCACTAGAAAACTTTAAATCCCGTATGTGGCTCCCATTATATTTCCCTTGGACATTAAGAGAATGGGAAGAAGCTGAGGGGAGAGTCAAAGGGACTCTTCCCAACAAGGTGGAAATTTTTAAAGGGTTATTAATAAATAAGGTAAATAAGGCAAATACTGAAAGTGACAGAATAAGGAGGAATCAGAAAGAGTCGCACGACTCATCCCAGCAGGATGGAAATCTTTAGATGGTTATTTTATTTTATTTTATTTTATTTTATTTTATTTTTGCGCTACGCGGGCCTCTCGCTCCTGCGGCCTCTCCCGTTGCGGAGCACAGGCTCCGGACGCGCAGGCGCAGCGGCCATGGCTCACGGGCCCTGCTGCTCCGCGGCATGTGGGATCTTCCCGGACCGGGGCACGAACCCGTGTCCCCTGCATCGGCAGGCGGACTCTCAACCACTGCGCCACCAGGGAAGCCCTAGATGGTTATTTTAAAATGCGATAAATAAAACAGACATTGATGGGATTAAAACAAACATTTTAAAACAGCACTACCTAAGACTGGGTGAGCCAAAGGGACCCCCCCTAAGATCCCCTAACATTAAAGAGCACCAAACAAATTTGTTCCATTTACCCCGGTTTGGTGAAATTTTTAAAAGCCAGAAGGAAAAAATTACAATGAGAAACCTGACCAGCAATTGCTTGGGGCAACAGTTAGGCCAATTAATTAAGTTAAAGACTAACAAAGGAACTGGGTTCCTTGCCTCCATCCCTCACTGGGAACCAAAGCCTTTTACACTGGAGTGGGTAAGACTGCTAGGTGATAGAAGTTTCCAGGACTCCTTGATGCGGGAGTCCCATGAGCTGTGGTACCAAAACCCACTGATGGAAGCCTGACTCGGCGTACAGTACGGAGTGTTGAGAGGATTATAAAGGTTGAAATGTTTGAATGGACATTATGTGAAGAGGTTATATCAACATGGCCTAAGTGTTTTACGGGAATGGAAGTTCTATCTGGGTGGGAACACTTCCCCTACCCCGTATTATAAGACCAAGACTTGTTGATGGGGTCCTAGCGGAGACTGTGGTTAGAGGTATAAGAGTGGATAGAATTGAGGTGAAAGTTTATAAGAGAATTGGTGTATTTGAATGGGCTTTGTGTAAGGTGGCTGTGAAACCGTGCACCTCAGATTGGGACTTGAACCCATGCAGCCAGGACTCGAACCCGGCCAAAACCCACGGTCTTCCAACCGTGAGATCACACACCTGGCCTCAGGACTTAATGAAGCTCAGGTCCTTGATGTCTCATTGCAGAAAGAATTCAGTGAGAGACAAAGTGATAGGTGAGAAGTGGATTTATTTAGAGAGAAACACACTCCACAGACAGACTGTGGGCCATCTCAGGTGAGAAAGGCACCAGGGTATGGGGGTTTGTCAGTTTTTAATAGGGGTGGATAATTTCATAGGCTAAAGAGTGGGAGGAGTATTCCAGCTATTTTGGGAAGGGGCGGGGATTTCCAGGAATTGGGCCACCGCCCACTTTTGATCCCTATGGTCTGTCTTGGAACTGTCATGGCGCCTGTGGGTGTGTCATTTAGCTTGCTGATGGGTTACAGTGAGCATATACTGAGGCTCAAGGTCTAGTGGAAGTCTACTTGTCTGCCGTCTTGGGCCCATTTGGTTCTAATCAGTTTATGTCATGTCCTCGGGCTATGTCATTCTTTCAAAAGTTGTGCCCTGCCCATTTCCCTCCTGTTTCAGTTCCACCTCTTTTGCCTGATTGTATTATGGGGGTGGACACTGTCTCACTGGAGAGTGTTTTTCCTGCCTAATATTGTAAGATAGGGCATGTAAATCCACCCTTCAGGCAAAGTGAATTGAACGTACTAAAGGGAATGAATAGCGTTGCCTGAACCCACATGGTGTGAGGTGGAAACTAGGGACTGATAATCGGGACAGATACGAGGAATAGTGGAGGCTTTTTGCCTGTAGGGTGACTTGGTCTGGGGTTGACTTGTGCACTAGGAAAGAGGGCCTTTATTGAATGCCTTATGCAGACTTTTTGAAGGCATGGTACACTGAACCCTGAAATTCTAGAACATAGAAATCTTTTTATTTCCATTTTAGTTGGAAACCTTCTCTCTGATATAAAGAAGCAAATTAAAGAAAATGTAGTTGGATGAGCAGATCAGCCTTTTGATATCATTTAGGTGGCAGCCCAGATATTTAGGGAATTGAAAACAACTGTCTTCATCTTGCAAATTTCTACAAAGTCAGGAAGTGTAAACACAGCCCACAGTCCCCTGAGACTGAACCTGGTTCATTCAGTAGAACCTGAAACCAAAGGGAAAGAGACCTTTTTTAAAAGTACCCACTGCTGGAAAGGCTCCTTCACTCAAAATCTAATTCACAGCCTCAATGATTTGTCAAGGACAAACACAAATCTTAAAAAGTCTTTTTCACAAATAGTAAAAAGCCTTAACCGTCTGAGCAGATACACTTAACTTATTCCAACTGTTATTTATAAAATAGTGAATTTTATACTGTTATCCCAGATTCATGACTGAAGTTTTAAAATGAAAGCTATGAGATCTCAGATTGTGTCTGTGTGTCTACGTGTGTCCGTTTTATTTTTTTTAATTAATTAATTTTACTTTTGGCTGCTCGCAGGCTTTCTCTAGTTGTGGCGAGCGGGGGCTACTCTTCACTGCGGTGCGCGGGCTTCTCACTGCAGTGGCTTCTCTTGTTGAGGAGCATGGGCTCTAGGCGTGCGGGCTTCAGTAGTTGTGGCACTCAGGCTCAGTAGTTGTGGCTCGTGGGCTCTAGAGTGCAGGCTCAGTAGTTGTGGCTCATGGGCTTAGTTGCTCCACGGCATGTGGGATCCTCCCGGACCAGGGATCAAACCCGTGTCCCCTGCGTTGGCAGGCTGATTCTTAACCACTGTGCCACCAGGGAAGTCCCTACATGTGTCCGTTTTAGATATGGTGTTTTTCTACCTCCAGATGGTATTGCCAAAATTAATTTGTAAAGGAGCTCTATTTAATTTAGGCTTAAAAGTAAGCACTTATGAATTAAATATTTCTAAATCTCAGAAGTGTAATAGAAAGTAACCCAAATGTTTTTCAAGTTCACATGGTCTAAGATTAACCTTTAGCAAGTAAAAGCAAATTTAAAGTTATTGGGTTTTTTTTTTTTTGCGGTACGCGGACCTCTCACGGTTGTGGCCTCTCCCGTTGCGGAGCACAGGCTCCGGATGCGCAGCCTCAGCGGCCATGGCTCACGGGCCCAGCCGCTCTGCGGCATGTGGGATCTTCCCGGACTGGGGCACGAACCCGTGTCCCCTGCATCGGCAGGCAGACTCTCAACCACTGCGCCACCAGGGAAGCCCTAAAGTTATTGGTTTAATTAAAATAGGCATGTCTTTAGAGTTATCAACATTAAATGTAAAACTTTTATTCTACCTAGGTTTACCAAAAGTAAAATAAGTTCATGTTATCTCTGCTACAAAATTTGTCAGCAAGAAAAGTAGCCTGGGAAGATGGTTGACTTTGTCTAATATCTCATGAAGTTTTCATGGGTAATCTACACATAATTATTGGGAACAAATGATTTAGATAGACATAAGTGCGATAAGACTTACAATTAGCTTCCAAAATCTTTTGGTAACTTAAAAGTTTAGAGTTTTGCTAAGTTAAGTTAAATGATGGTTATTCATTGAATGTCTAGATAATTTCCAAATAAGAGAAGATACTGAAACATTAGTTGCTAAATAAGTCTTAAATTTACCTACTTTTGTCTTATTACAGAGAAACTAAAGACGTTTGTGTCCATTAGAAACATGTCTTATACCACACTGAAAAAAAATATGCTATGAGGAAATATATGTTTCTAGAAACTATGAAATGTATTCATAAGTTTGCCAATCAAAAAATACTGGTGTAGCAAACAGTTCACACTTGCTTACTTTTTAGTTTTCACTAGAAATTTAGGTTTCTAAGGGTTAATAACTCTAATTGTTACATATAATTAAAACTACTAAAATAAATAAGAAAAATATATTCATCTGCAAGGAAATTTTTTTTAAAGATATAAGGAATAGAAATGCATGTTGTTAAGGGAAAAGCAGGTAAATTTGTCCTAAAGAGAGGTTTTAAAAAAGAGAGGGAAATAGCAAGGACATGGAAGCAACCTAAATGTCCATCGACAGATGAATGGATAAAGAAGATGTGGTACATATATACAATGGAATATTACTCAGCCATTAAAAGGGACGAAATTGGGTCATTTGTAGAGATATGGATGGACCTAGAAAGTGTCATACAGGGTGAAGTAAGTCGGAAAGAGAAAAACAAGTATCGTATAATAACGCATATATGCAGAATCTAGAAAAATGGTATAATCTTATTTGCAAAGCAGAAAGAGAGACACAGACGTAGAGAACAAACGTATGAACACCAAGGGGGGAAATGGGGGGGAGTGGGAGGAATTGGGAGATTGGGATTGACACATACACTATTGATACTATGAATAAAATAGACAACTAATGAGAACATACTGTATAGCACAGGGAACTCTACTTAATGCACTGTGGCGACCTAAATGGGAAGGAAATCCAAAAAAGAGGGGATGTATGTATACATATAGCTGACTCACTTTGCTGTACAGTAGAAACTAGCACAACATTGTAAAGCAACTATACTCCAATGAAAATTAATTTTAAAAAAAAGAGGGAAAGCATATGATAAAATCTGAATGTAAAAAAGGAAGTTACAGAAGGTTTGGGAGAAAGGAACCGTTAGAAAAAAGTTTTGTGCATGGTCAGGACTGGCCAAGATTCAAATGAGTTTAACTGAGTGAATAAATATTAAAAGTAAACTGGTGCAAAATTAGAATTTGGTTTTCTCTCTGTGTTAAAGAGACAGAAGTCTTCTATTATAGGGAAATTGTGAACGGTTTTTCTTTACCTCTGAGTAGTCTGTCTAAAAAGCAGAGATGTTTATGTTTCATCAAAATAATTTCCTGTGTTGTTTTATCAGGTCTTTGATGACTTACATTGAGTCCGCTGAGTCTTTTTAATATTACAAGAGCTAAGGTGTGGTTTTTTTTTTTTAACAATTATTAAACTTTCTGTATTTGCCTGTGAAGTCACTTTGGTTAAGAGAATAGCTAAGTATTATTTCACAGTGACCTATGGTCCTATTTGAACAAATGTTTTAAAACCTTCTGATATCTTTGATAAACGTCCCCAAATCAAATTATAAATGAAGTCCTTTTGACCTGTAGCAAACTTTGGCATTTTTCAGAGGGTCCCTTCAACGTCTCAAAGAGAGATATTAAACTAATTGGCGTGTTAAATTACATGGGAAGCACTGTCAAGTAAGTGGTGATAAACCATCTTAGGTTATATTGCATTGATGAATATATATGTTCTAAAAATTGTGTGAAATTCCTAAAAATCTGATTATGTCCTGATAAAATGCTATCAGTCATAATTCTAGCTATTATCTTAAAATACTGTGTCATTGAAATAACCAGATTTCCTCGTCAGTTGCATTGTAATTAGATCTTTGACCATGCTATTTTGTCTTTGTCATTTATAGACAGTTATTATTTTACTCTGATGCTTCTGCAAAACTGCTTCATCTTCAAGAAGATTCATAGAAAGGACTTTTTGACAGATATAGGTTTCTGATAACTTTTAGTTCATACCATTGAACTGGGTAAGATTACAGAACTCTAATGGCAAGCCTGATGGCTTCATAAAGCTGCTAACAAATGATTAAGATCAACGAGAATTAGTTACATAGGACTGAATGAACTGATGAAAAGGATTCTAATTTTTATGACTTTTTATCTGAAATGTTATACGGCTTTTTAATGTTTGTTTTCCAGATATAAGAAAGCCCTTTGTCTTAACGCTAACTATGAATCAGAGCAGTTGGGTAAATTATACCTTTGCAAGCAGAATTGAAACATTTGTCTTTCTCCCTGATCCCTCCAGAATTTGGAAACTCTTAGTAAGCGTTCTTATTTTCATGACGATATAGTTATTTATATAAGTTCACTAAGAATCTGTTCTCTTTGTAACAGGACACAATAGTTGTATTACCATGGCTTTGACTGTAATGTCATATTTGAGAATTTGTATAGAATCAGATTTTTTTTTTTTTTTTTTTTTTTTTGCGGTACGCGGGCCTCTCACTGTTGTGGTCTCTCCCGTTGTGGAGCACAGGCTCCGGACGCGCAGCCTCAGCGGCCATGGCTCACGGGCCCAGCCGCTCCGCGGCATGTGGGATCTTCCCGGACCGGGGCACGAACCCGTGTCCCCTGCATCGGCAGGTGGACTCTCAACCACTGCGCCACCAGGGAAGTCCTAGAATCAGATTTGACAGACAGCTTTAAGGAGCTAAGATTGACTGTGGAGCCATAAAGGCCCTTGGAAAAACAGCCTGCTTCCTTGCTTATACAGTTCCCAACAGCCTTGCCAGGTGAGTAAGGAAGTTCACTTTCTGGCCTTCCTTCAGGATATTTGGGGGAACTTCTGGGTATTTGGGGGAACTTCAAGAAGAGAGGAATTCACCCGAATCTGTAGGTATTACAGGCGAGTCTGATGATGACTCCTTGACATGGCTTCTTAGCCTAAAGAGGCTATTAAAAGTTCAATCTGGAGGTTCCTTATGAAAAGTTCCAGCAAAGCAGATTTAAAACAGCCTATATGGTCAATTGCTATTCTTGCTGAACTTATGTAAATAATCAGGTCAAGTTTAATGAAACTAAACTTATTTTAAAACAAATGAGTGTGAATTTGGCCATCTTTGGTAGAAATGAGAGTGACTTTAGAGAAAAAAACATATGCTTCAATAGGAACTATAATATCCAATACATATAAAGAACACATACAACTCAACAGCAAAAAAAAAAAAAAAATCATCTAATTAAAAAATGGGCAGAGGTATCTGAATAGACATTTTTCCAAAGAAGATGATATACAGATTACTAACAGGTGCATGGAAAGATGCTCAACATCACTAATCAACAGGGAGATGCAAATCAAAATCACAATATCACCTCACACCTATCAGAATGGCTATTATCCAAAAGAGTAGAAATAACAAGTGTTTGCAAGGATGTGGAAAAAAGGGAACCCTGTACATTGTTGGTGGGATGTAAACTGGTGCAGCCACTATGGAAAACGGTATGGAGATTAAAAATAGAACTATCATATGATCCAGAAATTCCACTTCTGGGTAAAAACACAAACTTGAAAAGATATCTGCACCACCATGTTCATTGCTGTATTATTTATGACAGCCAAGATGTGTCCAACCTAAGTGTCCATTAATGGATGAATAGATGAAGATGTGATATATATACACATACATACATATATATAATGCAATATCATTCAGCCATAAAAAGAAGGAAATCTTTCCATTTATGACAACATGGATGGACTTTAACAGCATTATGCTATGTGAAATAAGTCAGAGAAAAGCAAAGATGAATGCTCTCACTTGAATGTATCAACAGGATCCCTCCCCCCAAAAAACCCCCAAAACCAAATAAACAGAAAAACAAAC
This sequence comes from Phocoena sinus, assembly GCF_008692025.1. NCBI lineage: Eukaryota > Metazoa > Chordata > Mammalia > Artiodactyla > Phocoenidae > Phocoena > Phocoena sinus. The sequence goes on from NC_045781.1 coordinate 17,763,418, forward strand.
AAACAAAAAATCCAAAACCCAAACAAACCCAACTCATGGGTGTAGAGAACAGATTGGTGGTTGCCAGAGGTGAGGGGTGGGCAAAATGGGTGAAGGTGGTCAAAAGGTACAACTTCCAGTTCTAAAATAAATGTCTCAAGAGATGTGATGTACATCATGGTGACTATAGTTAATAATACTGTATTGTTGGAGACTTGCTAGGGGAGTAGATCTTTAAAGTTCTCATCACAAGAAAAAATATTTGTAACTATGTGTGGTGACAGATATTAACTAGATTCATTGTGGTGATCATTTCACAATATATACAAATATCGAATCATTATACACCTGAAACTAATATGTCAATTATATCTAAAAAAAATGATGGACAATTCTAAGGTAGAATTGCACTATTCCAATAGCTCTTGGATATATATAGATATTGTTCCCCAGATAGGAGTTTTTAAATTGTGCTTTCCTGGCTAATTGTTTTACAGTCAGACTGTAAATCCTTGACATTTAAAGACTTTGCACATTCCACTGACTCTTTATGAGTTCTTTTGGTTGGGATTTTGGTAGGTAAGTGAACGCCTGTTATGTGGCCTTTTGGGTCCCCCGCAAAGCTCTGAACTACTGTCAGCAGCAGAGGGAAGGGATATACGATGAGTAAACTTAGGAACAGAAGAAAGTTTGAAAACTTGAAGCCAGGTCTGGGACGAGCTTTAAGTGGTAAAGGAAGAGCTGGCATCTGTCCTGAAGGTTTGACTCTGACCCTGACTCAGAGGAAGGTGACTCAGAGGATAAAAGCCAAGAGGCTGTGGGGATATGGATTTACACTGCCGGGCTAAATGTGTCTTTATAAACCATTACAGGACCAGGGAACCAAATATGCACCAAATATAAGATGATAAAATGCAGATGGTGTTACCATCTTCAAACTGCAAGTATCTGTGTAATTGGAAAAAGCACAGTTTGAAAGTGAAGGTCGGGACTTCCCTGGCAGTCCAGTGGTTAATACTCCACGCTTCCACTGCAGGGGGCTTGGGTTCGATCCCTGGTCGGGGAACTAAGATCCCACATGCCACGTGGCTCAGCCAAAAGAAGAAAAAAGAAAGTGAAGGTCAAGAGCTTTAGCAGAAACTTAAGAAGCAATGGAGTTGTATGCAAATAAAAAATAACATGAAACTTCCTAGGAAATTAACTGTGAGAGGGAATTGACTGCAAGGAGGTAAAACTTCAGCCATGTGGTAGAAGAGCTGGATGCACAATGAACCAAAGGTCCTAAAGAATTGGGGAAAAAATTGTGAAGACAAATCCACATTATTTTCCCTGAGGGGGGAAAAAAACCTTACGATAATTGGTTGAACACTCACTCTGCTGGGGAAAAACAAAACAAGAAGAAACCACAGCTCCAAGAAAAGAAATGCACACCAAGGGCCAAAAATGAACTGAAGTAGATTTCTGACCCTCAGCAAGGATCCTCATGCCCAGACGCTCCAAACTCAGCATTTGACAGAGGCCCAAGAAGCCCACGGGATCCTCTGCATTAACAGAATGCTGGCGCTTAATGCATAACCTGCAGTTCTCACAGTTCTGTGAAGGGGAGTGCCAGCACTAGCCCATTTTACAGATTCAGAACTCAGTTCTTGGAGAGAGGCTAAGTAACTCTGAGACCATGTGGCTGGTGTGGGCTCACAGGACCCTCCAACTCCCCACTACCACCACCACCCCACCCTGCTTTCCTCAGTGGTTTCTGTTAGAATATCAGCCCTCTGGGGCAACCTTGACCCAGGGAGCCTTCTGTAGGGCTCTGCAAGTACAGATGGGCCAGACCTACCTCGGAGTGCTGCACTGTTGGCAAATGCTTAAGGGGTGCCTCAAGCAAGCCTGGGGGCAGGTCCTGCCTCCGTGCTCTGGAGAGACAGCCCGTGAATGAGCACTCTGCTCGGGCTCTGGCCACGGCCAACAAGAGGATCAGGTGCCCTGATGAGCAGGCATGGCCCCATCAAGAGGGGCAGGTAACAAACTTCTACATCAGGACCCTGACTCTGGGAAAGCAAAGGTCCCCCACATTCTCAGTAGGCTCTAAGAGATGACCCTGAGAAATCTGCCCTCCTCCCAGGTCTGCCTGTCCCAAAGTGCTCCCACAGTAAACCTCAGTGACTCACCAACTCTGTCCTGTGACCTTTGGTCTCATCTGGATATCTGGGATGCTGTTAAATCTACCCCAGTGCAAAACTGCCGGAGGAGATGGGCGATAAGCAACAATGCTTCAGGCTGGGCTCTTCCGGCCCAGATACGGTCTCAGCAGGGGCCAGACAAGCTTGGTCAGAACCAGTGGGAGGCAGACCAAGGACCTTGGAGGAAATTCCTCAGTGGAGGGGGGAAAGGGCTCCCCCCAACCTGTGAGTTAGGAGTGCAGCTCCTGTTGGTGCTGCCTGCCTGGAGTTGTAAATAGAACCTATTAAGATAATAAAAGAGTGGGTTCCAAAGTTTATCTCCTCTGGTTCCAGTCTTTAGAGAGATTTCTCCTTACAGGATATAGCTGATCTGGGGGAATCTGGTTAATTTTAAAACAAACTGGTCTGGACACCAATGAGCAAAATTAAAACAGTTTGGAGAGAAACTGGCTGCTCGACCCTCCCTTTTTTGTGTGGCGTATCCAAGCTTCGTTGCTTAAAAAAAAAAAAAGGTGTTTAATAATTACCTTTATTGACCTCTGTACCTTGTGGCTTCCTTCTCTCCTGGGCACGAGACATGGCCATTCCTAGGGCACTACTGTGCAGAGGAAGGTGGTCAGCTGCCCCGGGCAGGTCCCTGGGCTCCTCGAGGTCAAGGAGAAGGTAAGGCCACCAGGTGATGGGAAGGCTGGCTGATCCCCTGGCCAGGGACCCGAGAGGGACTTCATCTGGAGAAAGAGAACAGGGAATGAGCACTAAGTAGTTCAGCCTTGAACGGATTTTCCTCAGCAACGTTCCTGGCATCACTCAATGAAAAACGGTCTATACCGTGGATCTATTGTGTGAGGTGCCTTAATTACTTGGGAAGTAATTATGAGAAAAGCCTTCCTTCTTCAGACTTGACTCCACTAAGGATATTCCAGTATGTTTTTAAATATTTCTTTTTAAAAGCCTCTGAAAAAATGAGGTTGGGCTGTAGAATGACTTTCAGGCGTGTCACTGCTGAGGGTTAGGGCACATAGGATAGGTGAGGGGGCACGGGGGTACCGGAGTAGTTTGGAAAAGAGCTTGGAACCCCAGTTGCCCAGGGTCTGAACGGCAGTCAAAATTTTGCTGGGACTGAGCAAATTATCCCTAAGAAGTCGACAGCTGCATTTCCCCCAAACTGTAGCTAATCATCTGCTCATAGAATCAGTTCCCACAACCCAGGCGCGACAGCTGAGCCCCCATTTGCATCTTGTCCGATAGAGCATTTGCTGAGTGAACACCCGTGTCCTCCTTGCAGCCTCCTAGAACTGGCAGCGGGTGGAAAATGGAAGAGACAAGCCTGAGAAAAAGGAGAGAGGATGAGAAGTCGATCCAGAGCATCGAACACAAGACCACAAATCTCCAAAAGGAGGTAAGGCCGTCCTTAGGGGCAGGCCCTTCCCAGGTCCAGCCACGGGGTGCACAGCCAAGTCCCCCCACCCCATCTCTGATCGAGCAATTCCTTGTACTCACCTCTTTCTCTCTCGCCAGTGAACTCAGCATATTCTTGTGAGGTTAATACATGTGTGCTTCTGCGTGCTGGGTAAGCACCTGGAGGGGTGGCTGTTTGCTCAGACCAGTGGCCTTTTCCGGGATGGTCAGAGAGGACTTCTGATGTGGAGTCCCCTCTACAGCACCTTCACCAAATGTTGGTCCCTCTTATGTTTGAATACCTCCAGTGATAGGGAAATCCTATTCCTTCTTTTTGTTTAACATCTTTATTGGAGTATAATTGCTTTACAATGGTGTGTTAGTTTCTGCTGTATAACAAAGTGAATCGGCTATACATATACACATATCCCCATATCTCCTCCCTCTTGCGTCTCCCTCCCGCCCTCCCTATCCCACCCCTCTAGGTGGTCACAAAGCACCGAGCTGATCTCCCTGTGCTATGCAGCTGCTTCCCACTAGCTATCCATTTTACATTTGGTCCTTTATATAAGGACATGGGGAGGGGGAAGGGTAAGTTGGGACAAAGAGAGTGGCATGGACTTATATATACTGAATCAGACTATTTTATTCCTTTAAATTTTTTTTTCTTGATTCACGTATGATTTACATAGAGTGAAATGCACATCTCTTCAGTGTTCAGTTTGAAGTGTTTGACAAACTGGTCGGCCCAGAAAGTTCCCTCTTGCCCCTTTCCAGGAGGGCCCCACCCCCTGAGTTCTGTCTCTGCAGAGTAATTTTCCCTGTTGTGGAACTTCATAGGACGGAATCATACAGGGTGTGTCTGAGCAGGGTCTCGTTGGTAGGAAGCTCATATTCTACAGAATGGCATGAGAGAAAGCTCACAGCCCCGGAGTGTTTCTGTCCCTGGAGACCTTGCTGCTCAGCCCCTCACCCCCACTCCCCTGGCCAGGAGCCCCAAACCCTGACTTCACTCTTTGTCTGGGGGGAGAAGCTCCGTTCTGCTCTGCCCACCTAAGAGGCGGGTCCCAAGGGCCTTTCCTGTTGGTGATTGATTGTCAAATCAGCCTTTATTTACCATCTGGGCACCTTTGTCAAGGGTGGTAAGGGTTGGCGCATGGAACCTCGGCCGGGCCTATGAACCGTACTGGATGTGAACCCTGGGCAGTAACGGAATCTTTCTGTTCCTCTATTTTTCCCTCTGTAAAATGGGTATGATAATGGCGTACCCGACCCATGAGGCTGTTGTGAGGATTAATTGACTTACACGCGAAGCCCCAGGAGCAGCTCCCTGGCGCCCCCCCTGCAGCAGCACAGGGTGAAGGTGCCTGGGACACTGGGGGCTGCCCTGGCCACACCCAGAGTGGGAGGGAGGGAAGGAGGGAGGAAGAGGGCTCTTGAGCCCCACTGGGTGGCAGCACTAACCCTCCTCTCCCCTCCTCCACACCGGAGCTGGGCCTGTTCAGCGGCATCTGCATCATCGTGGGCACCATCATCGGCTCCGGGATTTTCATCTCCCCCAAGTCTGTGCTCAGCAACATGGAAGCCGTGGGACCCTGTCTCATCGTATGGGCGGCTTGTGGGATTCTTGCGACACTGGGTACGACAAAGATGCCCCGCCCTGGCGAACACCTTCTGTTGAGTGCGGGGCTGCTGCCTGGGTCCCCTTCAATGCTTGTGCGCAGATGGGTGTAAACTGGGCTTCGCAGAATGTCCAATGGCCAGAGTTCAGGACGAGAGGCACCGTGATGGGCAACGTGTTCACAGCATGTC